>NW_012114633.1:1338318-1498406 GCF_000951035.1 Colobus angolensis palliatus
ACTGAGCTTGCTTAAAATAGAAGACTGACAATGTATAAAATGGATGACTAGACTGGGTAAGGATGAATCAGATCTCTCTCACACACTATATATAATATATACAATCACCAAACAAATTACAATAATAAAAATATTGCCAAATTTCAGGTAATAACTGATAACTCTAATGTTTGTCAATAGCTTATTAGTTTCATAAAAATGATATTTCCTCTTAGAAGGAATTCAAAACACCCATTTAAAAAACATATTACATTCCTGTAGTGTCCACTTACTATTATTGAAAGAAAAGTCTACATTTGATTATGCAGCTTAAAAAGTCTTCTAAGATGAAGCCAAGAGCAAAACCATTTTGTACACCCAGGCTTAAGAATAATATCAATTGTTTGTCCAGCTCATTCTTGTCTTCCTACCACCCTTGCAGTCTTTGCTGATTCTTCTCTGCTGGATCCTTTGCTACATGAATTTAGCAAGTTCCTCTGCCTTCCCTGACCCTTAGCACAGTGTTTGGCACAGAGTAGCCACTCCACATGGAATGGTTGAGTGAATGAATGGATTAATGAGGACTCTTGTTTGATTTTTCAGCATTTCTTTAATGTCCTTCCAATCAGTAAATTATTCAGTGATTCCTAAGTGTCCAGGGCTCCAACTATGCTCTTTATCATTGGGGAATGCTTCCTTCCTGGGGTGGATGCTCGTAGGTTCTTTGTTCCAACTTTATCTGTAGCTATAGTCACTTAATCTCCAACCTGTTTTCTTCACATGGTTTAGTGAAAAACACATAGACCCATGAATCTTGCAATGAGGAATTCAGCCCATTATCAGTACCTAAAAAATGCTTTTGAGTCAATGATACATTTAAGTTAAAATACAATTCTGTGTTACTTGACTCATCTGGGATGAGCATGAGAATGACACCGTTAGGGGGAAATCCTCAGTGGAGAAAGGATTTACATGTCCTCTTGTTACAAGTCAGCAGGGAGACCACCTGCTGAAATTCTACTCCTTTTCCAAGTTCCAGCTTAAGCATCACATCCTCTGTGAAAGCTTTTTGTACCCACCAGGTGTAAGTAGTTATTACTGCTCGGTGATAGCAAAATACATTTTCATGCTAACAAAGGCAAGCTCTGATGACTCTGTTTGATGAATATTTGTTTTTCTCCTTCTGTTTTGATCTCTGTTGCCAACTGTAATCGTAAGCATCATCTTTGTCTCTGATGTTCAGCCTAGTACCTGGTACCAAGTAGGTGCTCAGCTACACTTATGCGATTCAATTGAATTAAATGAGATCTGTGGTAAACTAAAATGTATATGCCTCGGTGGGGAAAAAAAAAGTGGCAGTAATAGCTGCAGACCTCCAAATACCTTTGACCAGAGGACCTTACCTAGGGTTCACTCTAGGAAGGTAATCACAGATCCTGTCCTTTCTTACTTTATAAAGCTTAGTATTTTTGAGACACTGAGAAGCATTTTTATTTCAAGGCAAAATATTCAAACATTTCTACTTAAAGTCCTTCATCCTGAGAGTTTCAGAATAGCTCACAACTATTTCTGACCACACAGTCCTCTCTCAGAGCAATCAAAACTCACCAGCAATACTGCAGAAAGTCAATGAGGAATGGCTGGTTTGAGGCTGTAAACTAAAATGCCACCATGTGTTTTTGAGTTTAATATTTTAGTGGGCAAACACATAAGATGAGGAGAAAGAGAGAGATGATTCCCTTCATATAATAAACTCTGCTTGAAAGTCGCTTTTAGACAGACATAAACTCCATCTTAAATAGTTATTTTCAAAGAAACATTATCTTGGTCCAGTGGAATGTCTCCATGCACATATTTCTTTTTCAGTTTGTTTAAACAACTTAGAAATAAACTTTCCTGATCAAAATCATGCAAAATCTATTTACCAAGATTGATAATTTAATCATTTTAAGCAAAATGTCAAACCTAATATTTTTATTTTAAATGATAAGGTACAGTGTTTTGAAACTATTAAAAGTAATATAATACTTGTGCTCTACCACCTAATTTGAACAGATGCAAACATTTAGCATATTTACTTTTGATCTTAAGAACCATAACATTACAGATAAAGTTAAGGCATTCTCCTACCTTAATCATATTTTCCATCTTCTCTTTCCAAGTTTCAGGTACAGTGCTCCTATAAATGTTTCTATTATATTTATCTTTATTCAAATATGATATTTATTATAGTGTGGTATAATATGTATTAAATATTATTTTTAAAGTAAATTGACCCCAAAATTAATAAGTAAAAGATTGATATAATCATGAAGGGTAAACATTTGGTATAAGTTCTAATTATGAAGAGTTAGTTAATATCAATATGATTTAATTAGTACTTTATTTTTATACTCAATTATAGCAGTATAATCTTTAGCGAACATCAACTGAGAAATAACATGTTACAAAAACACTGAGAAATAATTCCATGATGATTTGTTGCAAGTGCACAAATGTCACCTTATTTTCCTACCTTTATATCATAAGATGAAAAAAATCTATTAAACTTGTTAAATTGAGGATTTGTTGTTTTCGTACACCACCTGTCCTTCATTTTATATACACACACACACACAATCACACACACTCACTGCTTATCTCTGAGCTCCCTGAGAGCCAAGGAACAAAGGAAAATACAAAAGATCTTATAACTGACTCAATTATCCAATAAAAGGAAATGTGCTGTATCACCAGGTAGGACTACCTTGTGTTCTCTGAAAATAATTATCATGAGTGTTCTTATAATAAGATAAACAAACATAAGCCAAACAAATAAAAGCCACCTGAACAATATAGTGGCCAATTATTTTCAAACTAGCAGCTTTACCAAAGTGCAAAACTGTAATTCATCTGTTGTTTCTCATCTTTCATGGATAAAATCCAAGGGCATGATGTGGAATTGCAGTTTCGCGGGAAATCTAAACTGTAATGATGTTCATACACATTTACTCCTAAAAGCCTTTTATCAAGTGAAAGCATAGCAGAGGGCCAGTTGGTAAAACACAAACATGAAGCCACCCCAATCACTAAAGTGGGTGTGGGAATCCCGATGCTTGGGAATGTGCTCAAACGTTCAATGTGATAATGACAGAATGGAGCGAGTGGGAATCTAGTCTACCACATTATTCAAAAGTGATTTTTTAGTAACTTTATTGTATTGTTTTTCCTCCCAACTTTTTATTCTGGGGTCTTCATGCTTCCTGACTCTGGTGTGTATAAAGACCCATCCAGTCGGAGCGACCGCACTTCTCCGTGATCACAAAGTTACCCTTGTTTATTGAATATGTTTTCCAGCTTAATGAGCAAGCACATACACATGATGCTCATGAGGAATTTTGCTTCAAGATACTTTTAAAAATGTACATGAGTAAGAAGAATTGTTTGCTTTGATTATTTTAAGATGTAAATGCAGCTACTTCTAAAAAGAAAAAGTAATCCTGAGGAAAAGGCAATCGTGATCCGTGACAATGGATGGAGAGTTAAATCCTGCTTCCATCTATCATATGTACTGAAGAGGGACGTGGGAGCAACTTCTGCCTTGGAAGGAGCCTTCTTTGCTCACTAACGCAGTGGGCATTAATAAGTCTCTGCCGCCCCTATGGTTTTGTTTCAGTCATTTTAAATCAACCCTGGAACCAGGCAGAGTATACATTAATAGAAGGCATTATTCTCCTTCAGTTGTAGTTAAGGGTGCTTGCGTGCTATCACTGTTGTGGTAGAAGCCTGTTTGCCTCTGTCCTAATAGTGAAGGCAGAAAACTCTCCCTATGAGGAAAGAAAGCTTTCCTGAGTCACACACACAGCTGCCTCCCTCCCTTAGCTTGGCAGCTCCTGTAATAAGTTTCTGGTTTGGAATGTAGTACAGATCAGGAAAAAAGCAGGAAAGGCTAGAGCAGGAAGGACATGGTGGTTAGATTTTTGCCTTGGTGCTTCACTATAATATGCCTTAAGTAGCGAGCCACCAAGTCCTAATGACTTTTCCTTTTCTTCCATATAGTGAATGCCTCCCTCTGGGGCTTTCCTTCCTTGTCCCTATACCTAACAGCAATAGCCTGGGAACTAGTCCCTCTGCCTGCACTCTACTGCTAGCGTCATCTTTCTAAAGCACCGCTTTCATCATGTTGACCTTCTCATCACACTGTGCTCAAAAAGCTTTCAGGACTCCCCATTGCCCAGAAGATAAAGGTCACTCCTTGGACTGGAATTGAGGCCCTTTGCAATCTGTCTAGAGCGT
Organism: Colobus angolensis palliatus; assembly: GCF_000951035.1. Lineage (NCBI taxonomy): Eukaryota > Metazoa > Chordata > Mammalia > Primates > Cercopithecidae > Colobus > Colobus angolensis. The sequence goes on from NW_012114633.1 coordinate 1,342,573, forward strand.
TGTGTTCAGTCACATTGGATGAGAAGAGTTCATTCTAATCAGACTGATCTATCTGTGATCCTCCCAGCACACTGTGCACTGTCTTCCTCCATACATTTCCCCAGGCATTCTCTCCACCACTCTTCTTCATCTAAATCCTACTCTTCTTTCCAGACAGTTCACTTTCCACCTCCTCCTCCCTATCTTATGAGCATTAAACGAAAGAGTCATAAGGAAGTTGGAGCAAGGTGCGAGACACAGGGGAACCTCATGATAATTTCACTCCTTTTTGCCACTTGGTCTTGGTTTTACTTGGCAAATTAATTCTGCTGACAGCTTTGCCACTGCTGTTTTTGGATCACTGTGTTTAATCACTTGTCCCTCTCATCTGACACCAACCACATATTGCATGGAGTATGTGCCATATGAGTAAAGCCTTTTAAAGCATGTCACTGAATAGTGTACATTAAACAAGGATATTAAATTTCTTATAATGGAATGAATAGAAAAGGAAAAAAAGATATGGCTGGAGTCAGAGTAGCTGCGATTTCTCAATAGGGGATGCAAACCTTCTCCCACAGAAAAAGCTAACTTGCTTTAAGATACTGATTTCTGAATGCCCCTCCGGATATTACTGCAACAAAATTTGTCACGATGAATCTTATATAGAGTAAATCTGGAAAATCTCTTAGCCTTAGAAGGTGAGAAAGATTATCTAATGTAATTCCAACTCACCCTGTCTGCACATCAGAATCACCTGTAGCATTTTTGGCACCAACGACAACCTAGACCTCACAGCAGACCTCCTAAATGAGAATCTCTGAGTTGCAACCCAACCATCTGGGTTTTTTAAGTATTCCACAGAAGATTTTGATCTGCATCTAGAATTTGAAATCCAGCACTTGAAAGCCAGAAGTTAATGCTGGACAGTATTTATTTGATTACAGCTTCTCAGAAACTTTGTTAAGGAAGTGATATGCATTTAGTGACTACAGTCTTGAGTCATTATCTCCATTTTCACAGGTGAGGATTCTAAAGCTTAGGAAAGTGAAGTAGCCCAGTGCCATCCAGCTAGTAAATAAGCCTCATTAAATACAAGTCTATCTAATACCAAGTTCCAACCTGTAGTCACATTCTCCATCTGCTTTTATTATAATTAGACATTATTTCAATATGTGGCCATCAGTCTCTTTCCCAGCAATAGTTCCCTCTCTTCAAAATGTGATTCTGTTTTTTGAAAGTTCTGGGACCACCCAGGGCAAGAGTTTCGCAGCTCAGTTTTCCTTTGATTGGCTATTTGTTGTCCTAATCTATTTCTGATCAGTAAGGCCCAGTATTCCCAAGACGTTCCCCATGTAATGGGCCAACTTCTATGTTTTGCATCCTTATAAAGAGATGGATACTAATGGCAACTAAGCTTTTTCCACGTGCAAGATAAGCCTAGCCACCCTGGAAAACCTGAGTGCAGTCCTGGGTAATGCTTCTGGAGAATGGCATTATTCATTCCTCCTAGATTTCAAAACTAAAAGGATTACCCACTCTAAGTTTTAAAAAGAAACAAAAAAAAAGTCACCTGAGACCTGAGTAATGACATGAGAGACTTACTAGCCTTGCCAGTCAATGCTTTTCTACCCTTTGAATAGAGGGTTTAATTTTTCACTGCATTTTCACATCTTTTACCTCATTTTTTTCTCTCACAACTCAGTCATTCCTGCACTGCAGTTTCCTTAAGATAAAATACTTATAATCAAGTTCCCGCAAAAGGAGTGATGTAAGAGTTAATGAGTAAATGGGCTTAAAGTATCATAAGCATCTTGAATGAAAGGTACACACTGTTTTTACTGTTATTAATATAATGCAGTTCATCCATTACGGATCTGACAGGGAGCACAGACAGCAGCTCTGACCTCATTTACTGGCCAGGCCAGAGAGGGTCTGCATAATGGCCCCAGAGAAAGACACCCTCAAGAGAAACAAAAAAACCACAGTCAAGGTCCAAAACAACCCAGAAAGCCAGCCTCACTGCAGCGCAGTTGGGTGCTTTGAAACTAACTAGGAATATTGTGTGGTCAAAATACGGAATGGACACGAGTCAAGGACCTTGCGAGAGGAATAAGTGACAGCCATGTTTAATAGATGAAACAAAATCTAGTGAAATTAGAGGGCAGCCACAAACCAGACACATGAATAAGTAATTTGCTAGCTACCAGGTTCTGCATTCTCACGCTCTGGCAGATGACAAGGCACTTCTAAATACACAGAGAAGCTTATTTAACTCATTGCAGATCATCCTTGGAAGAGCAATTTCAAGTGAGGCAGGAAATTAAATTAATGTCAAACCCCCTGAAAATATTGATGAGATAGTTATAAATGTATATGAGTGGTCTTAAATGCTACCTTTCACTGCTGTAGTTTAGGTTCCTTACTCCATCAAGTGGTCTTTAAAAATTATTTCGTATTTCTCTTCTATCTTATAATTCAGAGAGCTAAGGTTTTCAGTCAATGTTAATTTTCTTTGAAGGATTTTCAGAGGGTAGTATTACTACATACAGACCCCTGAAATTATTATTTTCGTGTAAGGCTGATTCTTTTTCTTTGTAGCCTAAAAGAAAAGAGATCTATGTAATCGCAGTGTCAAAATGTCAAAAGACTGAGATAGGTTGAAAAAAAGAAGAAGAGAAAAGAAAACACAAAAAACCTTAAAGGCATTCATGCAGTCCTCAGCTTTACAAATCCTTGGCTCACATAAAATACTTGTGACATGCTATAATTAACTAGTTACTCGTCTCGGAATGAATAATAATGCAATTATTTGCCAAAAGCAGTGAAGGGATAGTTTCTGTTTTCAAAAATGTGTGCTTTTCATTTCTGTAGAAAGAAAAACCCTTGATTAATTTACATATGCTGCTAAAGTGACCTGCAGTTTCACCATTACATTATATGATAATTGCTACCTTTTTTCTTTTTTCTTTTTTAATCTTTAAAACGTATTTTTAATTATTTATTTATTTAGAGACAGGGACTCACTATTTTGCCCAGGCTGCTCTCAAACTCCTAACCTCAAGTGATCCTTCTCCCTCAGCCACCTGAGTGGCTGGGACTACAGACATACACCGCTGCACCTGGCTCTTTTGTCACCTTTTTATCAGAGCCTTATGTTTTTCAGTGGTTTAATGTAGCAATAAACTGACAAGTTGCTATCATGTTCAAATTATATTGGTGCCTGAAACTGTACCCAAATACCACAAATGAGAAGTAGTAGCCTGCCTGGTGAAAACATTTTCTTGTCCCAGTTGGACTTTGATGCCATCAAGATTACTAACTGCTTGTTCCCTGTTTCCTTTGTCTGTGGAAACACAAACAAAAGGAGAACAGTGAGCCTTAGTTCTTCAAGAACCACCTCTCCTTTGGAGACCCCACATCTGCCAAGTAGTACAAAGTTATCTCTCCTAGGTGTTAATATATAACACACAGTTAATATACAACACAATGAATATTTTCAACTCCTTCAACACCATCCGCATTCTCTCAGTAATTTATTCAACAACCATCTATTGAAGATGTTTCTAATGCACTGTACTAGGTACCAGGATGTCAAAGGTAAGTAAAACACCTTGCCCTTGAGAAGGTTTCAGAAAGGTAGAGGTATAAACAAGTAAACAGGCACATTACCAATGCAGTAAATGCACCATGGAGGTGAGTGTGAACCCTCCACCCTCCACACCCCACACACACCCATTTTTTCACTCATATAAACACACAAAACCCCCTCTACCCCATGAATGTAAACTTCCCAAAATGCCTCTTTGAAAGTTTTGAAGCAGACACTTGGGAAAAAATTAATGCTAAAACCCTCTAATTTTGTAATTTCAGTAGAGTCCATTGAGCTATACATTTGTGTGTGTGTGTGTATTTGTGTGTAAATATTCGTTTTCATGTGGATCTTTATATAGCATTTTATTTAAGGATAAAATATTTTGAGCAACTGATGCTTTAGATAGTCAGGTTAATCTAACGCCCATAAAATTAGTTACTAATTCTAAAACCAGGTTTTAGTTTGCAATGTCTTAAAACTTAACATTCACTGATATATCCCAGTGATACACAAAAAGTCTGGATTGCTTGTTTGAGAAGACAAGGACCAAGAGTCAATATGATTTAAATTCATAAAATCATGATAGCTATTCCAACAGCAGACATAGCCTTGTTTTTCAAATCCTACTTACTCAAAGGATTCCTTTAATCAGTGAATGATAGGAATTTGGGTCTGTGATCGGAGTTTGTGTCTGTCTTTCCTTGTACTTTCAGTATGTAGAACAGGGCAGGCTCTGGCATCAGACTGCCTAGATTTTAATTTAGGTTCTTCCATTTGCAAGCTGTGAGATTTCTCCAAGTCTCAATTTTCTTATCTGTAAGATGGGCATAGTAATAGTAACTTTTAGAATAGCAACCTTTCTTTAAGAATGTAAAATTGTTAGTGTGTTCATTCATTTCGTTTAGCTATCTATTCAATATGTAGTTATTGAAAGTTTCATGTGTGCAAGGTTTTGGGCCCATTGGGGAATGCAAAGATAATTCAATCACCGCAAATAGAGATCAGGATGGAGTTGGAGTTTCAGACTGTGGTCCTGGAATCCTGCATGTTTTTCTAATTGAGTAAGCTTAATAGACATAGATAGATGGAATATAGTAAATAATGATTATGTAATCAGAGTTTACTGGTCTTTTGGAAACATAGAAATGGTAGGTCCTTGTTAATTCAGTCACAACATTTCCTTTTCCCCAAGCTTCATCGTTTTTGTGTTTTGTTTTGTTTTGTTTTGTTTTTGAAACAGAGTCCCATTCTGTTGCCCAGGCTGGAGTGTAATGGCGGGATCTCAGCTCATTGCAACCTCCACCTCTCCCATTCAAGTGATTCTCCTGCCTCAGCCTCTAAGTAGCTGGAATTACAGGTGCCCACCAGCACATCTGGCTAATTTTTGTATTTTTAGTAAAGTCGGTGTTTCACCATATTGGCCCAGGCTGGTCTCGAACTCCTGACCTCAGGTGATCTGCCCACCTTGGCCTCCCAGGGTGCTGGGATTACAGGCATGAGCCACCATGCCTGGCCAACTTATTGTTTTCAAGCCATTTTAGAAAATCTTTGAATTTTCTTCCACTTATTCACAAAAAGAAAAATATTCTCCATAGATTTCCAATTTCCAATGATTGCTGAGAGCCATATGAAGTATTTTTAAAATGTACTCTTGCATTTATTTAATATATGCAAGTATATAGAGTAGGGAGCCACAATCATGGCAGAAAGTGAAAGGCATGGCAGCAGACAAGAGAAGAGAGCTTGTGTAGGGAAATTTCCCTTTATGAAACCATCAGATCTCTTGAGACTTATTCACTATCATGAGAACAGCAAGGGAAATACCTGCCCCCATGATTCAATTGTCTCCTACCAGGTCGCTACCACAACACATAGGAATTATGGGAACTACAATTCAAGACGAAATTTGGGTGAGGACACAGCCAAACCGTATCACCATATCTATTCCTTTTGCGCCCTTTTGTCATGCTATCAAATGGGTTTCTGAACTGCCAATTAGTTTTTGTCTGTATATATATATATATGTGTATATATATATATGTTTAGAAATGTACTCTATATATATATACATATGTATATATATATATATTTCTAAATTTCTTGGGAGTTGATTTGGAGATACCTTCAAAGCCCTGATATCTTCTGTAATTTACCATTTAGGTAGACAAATGACAGAACATACCTTTCTCTCTGTTTTTCTCTTGCTAACAAACAACTTTATAGAAGACCTTGAAGGAGATAATTCCTAGAGTCTAACACAACAGCAAACAGTCAGAATCTAAACTGGTTTGAAGGCAAAAGAAGCTACCTTTTTAAAAATGCAAATGTCAACCTCCCCACTCCCTTTTTATTTAATATAATGATTAAGGCTTGGCCTACAAAGTCACTTATCCCCATCCACTCTGTAAGAACCAGAAGCCCTTTGAACACATAGGCAGCTCCTGATCTCAGGTTTTCAGATGCCAAGAATCAGTTGAGGTAGCAATGTCATGTTCCAGTAGCTTGTGATCACATGGCAACATCAAAGCTGAGGTAGGAACACCACTCCTCAATGAGTTAAGTGTTTAGAGATGGTTGCCATCTGTTCTAGCTATTTGTTCCTAAATAGGTAAATGTAAAAATAACCAGGCATTCCTACAGAAATTCTCTTACAAAAAAAAAAAAAAAAGTTCATTAGCACATTTTCTGCCAGCATTTTTAAACAGCAACCTAGGTAATTCTGACACAGATGGTCTAAGGGCTACACTCTGAGATGCACTGGTGTGTAGACAAACCCTCTCTCCCTCAATCAACAGACTGATCAAGCAGTGATTCCCAGGAATTGAGTCTGGTGCCAGGATGACTACTTAAGAATATAGAATGTTAGAAGCTACCCCAGATTTACTGGAGCCCAGAAATCTGCTTATGAATCCGTATACTTAAAAGTTCTCCAGGAGACTATAATAACAGTCTGTGATATTAGAGAGAAGGGGTTGGGTTTTAGCTTACTAAATCTATGAGTGGGTCCTTATTCCACAATTTACCAGTGTCTAACCTTATGTGATATCTTTGGTCTGTGAAACAGCTGTTGTGAGGATTAAATAAAGCAATACATGTTGAGAGTCTAGCATGTAGTAACCTGTTTGCCATTGTATGCCTAGCTCTCAGTAAGATACACAGAAGTAAAAATATATGCTTCATGACTTTGAGAAACATATAATCTATTTATAAAACAACATAAATATTAATAAAAATTTGAAATATGAGTTTATATTCTAAAGCTGTAACATGGTTGTACACACACACCAAAAAACACACAATACCCAATATTCAGAATAATACAATAGAGAAGTATAATGACATAGGAACAATCATGTAAAATTTTCTTTAAAATGTTTAATTCTTCTTTAGGTAACCTAATTCTCATTAAATCACCAAATTTTTATTTAGATTATAGAAAAATATTAACATCATGAGTGGCAATCAACTTGTATTTATTATTTGATTATTGAAAATGAGGGGTAGAAAAATAGCACTGTATACCTGGGAAGGGGTTTCATAGGATATGCCTAAAGGGGCCCAAGACAACCCTGAAATTTTATACAGAAGCGTTGTTTATATGAATATGGATATTTCTGGGAAGAGATCTATAGCTTTCATTTTTCCGAAGGGTTTTGTGGCCCCTCCAAAATGTTAAGGACAACTGAAGATTACCATTTAGTACATTTTATGTGCATCTTTATTTATGCCAAAGAAATATAACTCCTGATTGCATGCCTAATAATTTACTTGTTTGCTTTCTCTGAACTGTCCTCTGAGTCAGTTTTCCACAAGCTTTAACCAGTCAAATATCCCAAAAAAAGAAGAAAGAGTAAGATTCAATTTAAGAAAACTCTAAAGCAGAGTTTCGTGACTACCTCAGCCTATTCCTATTCTGCAGATATCAGCATGGAAATTTATGTACATGTTTTTAAAGTTCCAGGGCAGAGATTAACTCATGATCATTTTTGAGTTTTTCCTTTTCACTTTTTATCCATTGCTCAGTTGTTTGAATTATTTTCTATTAGTTCTGTGTTTCTTTTCTTCTCAGGTAGAAAAGTGAAGGAACTTCCCTGGAAGGATACAATTCAATTTTGCCAACTTGCATTTTGTCAACTTAGCAATTCTTTCATTTGTGTTTTATTTATAATGCGGTAACAACACTATTGATATTACATGTTTTTATTTCTCTGGTTTTTTTAGGTGTGTGTGTAATATTGACTGTTCTCAAACCAACTTCAATCCCCTCTGTGCTTCTGATGGGAAATCTTATGATAATGCATGTCAAATCAAAGAAGCATCGTGTCAGAAACAGGAGAAGATTGAAGTCATGTCTTTGGGTCGATGTCAAGGTAATGTTCATACCAAAATTCATTTCAAAGAATGTTTTTAGTCTTTGTGCAAAAATGAAAAGTGAAGAAAACTCCTTATTAGGCAACTATTCTATTTCCAAAATGCAGTTCTTATTTACAATGGATCGTAGAGTCTACTGTAGCATTTTTGTCAATTATAGGATTTTGAGGGGCTCTCAGCAACCATCCAGATCTGTCTCTATACAATGGAACTGTATTGTCACAATGCCATAAACACAGAAGCTAGTATTCACAAGATAGCAGACAATTTTCTTGCAAAGGGAAAAAAGAATGTCAAAGACATTTTTAAAACAAATCTAAGAATTTATTAGACATCCTTGAAACTAAAAGCAAATCACTTCATTTTTATGTATTGATTCAGTACAAATATTTAAAATGCATTTTTAAAAGCAAAAGGTACTAGAATGTTCTATTTTCTTTCTTGTTCAGAAACAAGCATTTTCTTAGTTTTTGATTTGCTACTCCTTTACCCAATTTTTCTCAGTTATAATTATGAATCTTCTTCTTTTCTCAAACTTTAGAAAGCTCTCTTCATTTTACTATTTGCTCTCAAACAGAAATTGACATTGTAAATCTGTCTTAGTATACAGGTTGCTTAGAACTCCAGTTGTAAAAATTCCTTAATTGCAATGAAGATATTGTTGGAGGAAATATATAAGTTTCATATTAGATATTTAGGAAACAGTTAATCAATGTGTATTGTTAATTTTTTAACACAGATAACACAACTACAACTACTAAGTCTGAAGATGGGCATTATGCAAGAACAGATTATGCAGGTACATAATATTTTCTTCTACAAAATGTGAGCTCTTCTATTAAAAGAGAGTCCTGGGAAATGGTTGTTTACCACTTATTCCAAAGTGAATCTTGCAAGACTTCTAACATGTGCTAGTCTTCTCTTGCCTAGTTCAAGCTTTCATTAGGCAAGAGTAATTTTTTTGTTCAAGCAAGGAAGACATACTATTTTTTGCCAGAGTTAAAGCAATTGTCAAAAATGTCACTAAGACATAATTAGCTTGTTTTGACTGTGCAAATGGTACAAATAACAAAACATTCATCAAATTAATAGCATCAGTGGAAATCAATGCAATTTTTGGCAATATATTGTAATAAATGCAAGTGTTCTTGTTTAAATTTTCGTAAAGGTCAACAATGAAAAATTTGCTAGTCTCTAAAAAGCTAGAAAGAACAGCTACAAATAGTAATGCAGGTTGTCTTATTTAGATGCAAAGTTAAAAATGTATATATAGTTTTTTTAATAGTAAATTTCTTTAGCTTATTTTGAAACTAAAATGTAGTTTCTCAGACATGCAAAATTATAAAGCACCTTATATAAAAATATAAATCATATTTAGCAATTATTTCACTTTGAAGAATGTCTCTAGCTAATCTAACTTTTCTAGAGTAAGAAATAATTCATGTGTATGCAACTGAAATTTTAACAGATACTTAAATTTTATAGAAATTTGGGATAAAATATATAAATAATATTATATAGGTTGATAATGATATGTGAAGTTTTTAGGCAGAGCTTTTCATTTAGATATTAAGCAATCATAACTAGATTTATGGCAAATATTCAATCAAAAAGAGTAGTTTCTTATCTTTTAAAATATTTACTACCATCTATTCTTTCTTTCTGAAATTTTGTTTTCTTTAACAACAGGATAAGTGTCTATGACACTGAAAAAAATAGTTAATATGCTTATAGACATCTGAAATCTCTTAGAATTTGGAAATAAAAGATATTTTAAACATTTCCCACATTTTATCTTAATGTTTTTTCAATATGTAGATGGAATTTGTATGTGCTATAAGACAAATTATCATGGACAATTATACATGGAAAAACATTGGCTCTACTATTATATAGCCATTCCCAAAGTGTCCAGGAGAGATATTTACAGATGTTCCTTGAAAAGAATAGTTCAGTGGTCTATAAGTTTGGAAGAGCTCATATAAACAAATGGATTTTCTACCCAGAACTTCTCACAGCTCTTTTGTTCATTATAAAATATTTAAGAGACATGCATCTTTTATTTATTTATTTTACTTTTTGTTGTGGAGAATTTCAAATAAAGGTAAAATACACAAAAGTAAGCTCTATAGCATACTGAACCCACAAGTACTCATCATTCAAGCCCAGTAACACCAACCCGTGGCTAACCCGTCCCTGTCCTCACCCCTATCCTTTTCCTCTATTTTCATAATATGTGGAAGCAAATCCTGGAAATTTCATCATTTCATTCACAAATAGCATGCATCTTAAAAAAAATCATTAGCATGCATCTTTAAAAAGATCAATAATTTTTTAACAAAATTACAATACTATATTCATATCTAATAAAATTATAAATAGTTCCTTATAATACACAGCTTTTAACAAAGTTGTTTGATAACACATTTTTGCAGCATGTTTTGCAGTATTAATGTTTCCAAGAATGTACGTTGTGATATGCTGATCCACAGAAATACTATTAAAAATAATAAAAGATAATAATGAAAAATCAAAGTCTGAGGCTACTTGTATATGTTTTAAATTTTAAATGAAAACAAATTTAAATTGTTTATATTTTTATAAAGAATTATATTTTGATGATATTATAAGCCACTGCTACTAACTGCAATTAAAATACCTTTATTCCTACTTTGCAAACTAATTCATTTGGAAAAATCTTCAAAAATGTAGAATTTATGCATATCTTCTTTAGTGAACCATCCGTCTTTGTACTCATTGAAAAATCAAGCCTCTCCCTGAGAATTTTGTTCCTGAAACAAAGAACTCTTCAAGTTGATCTGTGTCACTATACAAATATATATGCATTTATAAAATTGTTCCCATAAATATCATGAGAGATTCTACTGGTCTCTCAAAGTCATTTATATTGCATGTTAACATTTTGCCCATTTCAAAGAGATTTGATCATTGAATTTTTATTCCAAAAAGTATTTATATATGGATTTGGTTTTAAACAGATTATCTCTAATGTTGAGTGTCACTGTTCTTAATTGGCATGTTTTTCCTATCTTATTGCTTTATTGGGTACGGAAGAAAAAAATACATTTTTAATACATGCAAATTAAAATTCTTCTGTCACTCAGTGTAGTCCAGGATCTTCTAGTTTGATGTCAGATTTATCCTGAAAACTCTAAAGAAAAACTTTTAAGATAAAAGTAAATTTTAAAAATACATGTTTGTTGAAATCCAAGTTTAAGACAGGAACAAAGATAATGCCAATTGAAGCTTGTAATTCCTGGTTAAACACTGACTGCATACTTCAAGATTTTCAAGACATTTATTTTAGATATATTTATCTTCATTAATGGTTTCATTAGAATACAATATACACCCTTTTTAGAAATCATTTAAGTAATAGTCATGTTCCTCAACATTTCCAAGCTTCCGATAGTATTTAGTTTCCTGAATTTGGGAACACGAACTTTGGAAAAAACTAAAAGGAACCAAACAGAGAGTCTATGTGTCATTGTCCTCTTAATTTCTATTTCACATGCTAAAATCTGTCCAAGGAGGGAAAACAGGAACTGTGTGACTCCTATCCCTCAAAGTTTCCTGTGTGCTCACAGCTCATTTAATGTCACAGCCACTTCCCGTGTTAGACACACATTCACGGACTCTCCCACCAGAGGGAAGTAAGGATCTAACACACTCTTATTTTTGCCTTATATGTCATTAATACTATAGATTAAAAACCCTTACTTATCTCTCCCAGTTTTTTGTTTGAGCCTACTTTAAGAGTCATTAATACAGGAACACATGTTTCTGATTAGAAAATGGAGATCTTCTGGAAAGAAGCCTAAATCTTAAAATAAATTAATTGTATCTCATTTCTAATATCAGTTAAAAGAGATCCCAGCAAGGATCAGCAGGAGGTGAATTACTAAAACGTGCAAAAAATGCAAACGAAGGGAGCAATGCCTTCAACAAGACTAATATGTACAGTATACTAGAGTGTGGCAGACTTGCTCAGAGACTGAATTCCATGATCCTCAAAGGCACATAAATGTAGTCAGCACCAGGAAACCAAAGAATTTGCTCAATCATCCCTGCCAGTATTACTTTCTGGTTGCATCTGATTTGGGTCTCTATTCTACCCTCTGTCCTTTAATGAGACCCAAGGTATTACTGAGTTTTGAATAACGGGCTTTGGATCTCTTCATTTCAAAGCCCAGTGACAGGATACCTGTCAAATGAGCTAAACAGCCCATTTAATGTTATTCTCCCTTCATCACTATAAGACTTGGGCTTAGATTTAAGTCTGTCTGTACACCCACAGAAAGATTCAGGGAACACAGATTTTACAAACCCACGAAGCTAGGACTTTCCAGGCTTTTCATTGTTTTAAATTGCTAAAATTAAACTGTCCTTTGGGAAGCTTTTAAATAGCAAATGTTTTACACCTCTTGAAATTTGCAACATTTTCTTTCATATATATGTGTGTATATGTGAGTGTGTGTATATATATACCCCTCATGTCTTCTAATGGAAAAAAAAAATGAAGTTCAACTATTTGGTTTTCTTTATCCAGTATATATATGTATATTTTCTGATTGTGTTTTCTGTCTAAAACTTTGTTCATGCTTCAAAAAAAAGGCTATATTTTTTTTTCCAGTAAAAATGTACTTAATTTTATAAGATGTTAGATACTTTATAAAATGAAGTCAGCTGATATTGGTTTTAATTATCTAGAAAATAAAGTGTTTTTTATTTTATGACATCCTATACCAGTTTTCAGAGTTTGCAGTGTTTTATAACTAAAATACATTTATATTTTTCTTCCATATTGTCTAAATTGAAATTGTTTAAATAGAAATTGAAAACATGAAATCAGAATTGTTAAAGAAAATAAATACACCAGCAACACAGACTATTACAGTTACTGCATTTAGCCCTAAGTTTCTTTGTAACCAATACAAAAGAAGAAATTATGGTTGAATCAATTCATTCAGCAAATATTTGCAGAGTCACTGCAATATACAAGCCCCTGTCCTGGGGTTTACAAAGGTGAACAAACCAACATAGGTATCTGCTAAATGAAACTTAGTTCTTTATTGTCTGATAAAAAAAGAAACAAAAAATAAGTTCAGAGATGAAAGACAAAGTTTCTCTATGCTAAATTATAAGGAACTATTTAGCATAGATCTTTCTACAAGGCATCACCGAAAAACATAAAATGAATAAAATCTTCAACAATGATTTTTACAAAATATGCCAAGAGGCTCTCTCTCCGTATGGCTGGGAATTTTTAAAATCAATTTTTGACAACATCCTAGAGCATAGAATTAAAATATGTATAACTCAAGGACAGTGTTTCTATGACAGACTAAAGTAATGACTTTCATTTATGGGTATTTCTAAATTGGAAAAAATAAATAAATTACAGAGGAAATGGCTATGAGGAAGAGTATGTTTAGCTTATTTTCCTCATGTATACATAGGTTAAACCGGAACAGGAGTAACGTTAAGATAAAGACTATGCTGGATTATAGTATGTATGTGGGGAGAAGATATTTCCCCTGCTTTTAGTAGCTGTTCATGAAAAACGTTAAGTCTTGGATTTCATGTCCTCAGAAGGGAGACAGGGCCTCCCTAGCTCTGAGTCTAGCTACAGGCCTGCGTCGAGTTCCTGTGTTTACTTGTTGAACATTATACTGTGGCAATTCATTATTTCTTGTAATATTTATTTTTAGGAAAATTTCCATTCCTAATCTTCAAGCAATAATTTATACATTAATCTCAGGTCTGAAATATGGAAGAAAGAAATCAGAAAAAGTTAAGCGAAATTCTATCCATCCTATTAGTAATATTCCATCAACCCATTTTTCCACATTAAGAGGGAGCTGACCTCTGGAAAGGGTATCTAGATAGTTTAAGTGAGTTGTCCTAATAATTGTTCTCTGTAGAAGCCACTGCAATTTACAAAGCCTTTTCATATATACTGTCTCGTTCAGTCTTCACAACGGACATGTGAAAGAGATACTATATGCTTTTGACAGGTGAGATTTGAGGTTCAGGGAGATTAAGCAAAAAGAGTATGTGACAGAACTAAGGTTAAAACCATCATTGCTAATTCCAGAATCCAGCAAGTGTGAGGACCAGGGAAGAAGTGTCACTACCTAACAAGTCCCAGCTTTGGGACCAACTCTGTACCCTGAGGGTTCATCATTTGGCAGTTCCAGACCCAAAAATATTTCATCATGATATTACGTTTTGTGAGATGCTCAAAAGAGTTACTCAAGTCTATATATTCTACACATCCTATAAGTGATATAATGTTTGCTTTTAAATTTTTCCTTGTTCTATTTCCTATTTTTCCACATAGAGAAGAGAAAACAAGAGGAAAGTGTTTGCTACCGAGTAATCCTGCTTTAATAAAAAATAAATAAAAATTAAAAAAACAAAATAAAAAATTTTAGCCATATTTGATACATCATAGATTTACTAAGATTCACTCACATTGCTTCATGTGTTCTATGTCAACCCAGTAAAGCACTAAGTGTACAAATACTAGAGGAAATAAAATTGAGTCTCAAAGAAGCTAAGTGGCTGAGCTGGAACGGGACACAGTATTTTGACATATTTACTGCCTACCTGTGTAAATAGGGTGCTTGCTTGATTTACCTAATATTTGCCTTGATTATGCCTCAACTCTACATATACAGGCATGAATATCAAATGATTTCATATCATATTTATAACATGAATTAATTCAGTCATGTGGCAAAAACCTACACTTAAAATGGAAGCTTTTTCCATTTGCTCATGAACACAAGGAGCACTTCACCAGAAACCATGTTTTGTCTGGGCCAATAATTTGATCTGTAGGAAATAAATAAATAGCAGTAAATGCAGACAGCAGCTTGTAGCACAAATATTGGTATCAACAGTGAAATAAATAAAAATGTTTGCCTAGGCTATTACAGTGCCACCAGAATAGCCTAGAATATTTAAGCCTAGGAAATGAATTAAGATGTCAAGATTTTTTCAAGATTTCTGAGGGAAAGTGTCTCATTGCAAGTATTTTCCCCTCTGGGATTTACATTAGAGTGCTGCAAAATTCATAAAGCTTTCTATGAACTCTAACTCACAATGTTTCCTGCTCTCTTGAACTTCTGTGCTTTCGTTGCTTTCCCCGTAAAATCATGTAACCAGTCATCTGTAATATTATGTTATGTTCATGGTTATAGATAAACACAGAAATGGTATTTGCAATACAGATGAAGATTTTCCACTGAAGAGTTGCTTTGGGCCCTGGTAGACACTCTGGAAAACTTTGTATTTATGCGCCAGTTCATAACGCATCCTGCATCATTTATGTGCACTTTTTCCTATTTGAAATGCTCCTTTCTGAAACAAATTGTTCACCTTGCGGTGTCACTTATCTACTCTTCTCTGCCATAAGTGTGCAGCAGCTGGTTTAGTGGTTGTAACCACAAGATTAGAGGGAACTGAGTTTAAACATTGGTCATGCTATTGTGGTGATTTAACCTTGTTAAATTAGTTGAAGCCTCAGTTTCTTGATTAGTTGAAGCCTCAGTTTCTTGATCTGTTTAATGGAGATAATAAGTCTACTTCTAAAGGATTGAAGTTTAAATTAAAAGACGTGATATAAGGCATTAACAAGCAAATTAACAAGCTAGCTATTGTTGTTACTTTCCTTTTGGTCTGAAAATTGAAGACAATTGATTTTTATGGGAAATAGAGCACATTTTATGGAATATAGTCTGTCGGTATGATATGTGTTCCAAGTTTTTATACATATATTATCCTTTATGGACTCATACAATTACAAGAAGTTTCTGGATTATTTTTTCTGCCCAAGTCATATAACAGCTTGTTGCAAGAGACCTTGGCTGACTTTTTAATTCATCTATAAAGAAATATTTATTGAATACTTATTTATAAGTTTTCAGCACATTAACATGTCTAAATATTCACAAAGCAAATTTTCTGATTTTCCTCCTGTCAACATAATTTATGTATGGTATATTTAGATCACATCAAATATTAATAATATTATCATGAGATTATTACAACATGAAATTCAAATAGAAATTCAGTAGGAAGACATAGCTTATGACACAACTGCAGAATGACGATGTCATATGCTTTCTTCAATGTAACCTTTAAAATCAATCGCTTCTACTCGAGTGCATATGTTTAGAGGACCTACATAGTCATTCTTTTACAAAAGGAATGTGATAAATGGAAATTTATTTCTGTTTATGTAAAATATTGTTTTCACTCAGAAATGTTAATGTTCATACGTCAATAATTCACATACACACACCCCGCAAAGAGATCAAAACAAATGTTTTTAATGAACTCACAGTAAAGAAAAGACAGGTCTATTTAGTATGGAAGACAAAGAGATAAAAGCTATGTGAGTTCAGACTCTAGATAATTGTAGTGAAAATGCCGTAATTCTCCACCTTAATTTATCTTTTTACCTCAAGTTTATGTTATTTCCATTCCTAGGAAGAGTAGTGTAAGTGCAGGTAGAATGTATGAAGCTTAAAGAAGAGTAGGATATATCCCAATGCTCTGTATAATTTCCAGGCACAATGTTTTCCATAAACCTAGTAAATAGAATTTAAGCCATCTCAAACAAAAACAGTGCACGTGCACACACACACACACACACACACATACTATTCTGAGCACTTTGATATGCTGCTTTTATTAAAGAGTCTGACATGCCCCAAATATATAAGCCCACATTATTAAGAGCATTAAAAATGCAGTTTTCACATCTTAGTGACTTGAAACTATGTATAAACATTATCAACTAAAAATGTCTTAAAACATCTATAAAACAAAAATCTCTCAAAGAAATGACATTTCTAAACAGCGATTTGTCTCATGGTTGTAGCTTGTTTCCTCCAGTTGTTCATTCAGAAAACACTTACACTTTTTCTTTTGAACTTGGATATAATCAAAAGGAACCAAACTTGTAGACCAAACTCCAGGCATAACAAGAATGTAGAAATCAGTGCTAAGGCTTGAGGGAAGTGGTGGCCTAGTCATCTAGGAACAGTAATGAGGATTAAGGACAGTACTCCACCTGTGAGTCCTCAAGTGCAGGGGAGGAGGGTAGAAAATACAGCCACTTTGTGAGAGGGTGGAAGGGGGTTGGTATTCTCAGAAAAATCTAGTGTTTCACTATGCAAGAAGAAAGGTGAGAATTTCGTAGAAGCATCTGAGGCTAGAAGGGAATTTGCCAATTCTGGAGCACAGTTCTGGGTGAGCTTTGGGAAGTTTTTGGAAGTTGGGGGCAGAGAGATGAGCTTAATCGAGGGTGGAGAAACAACAAGGGCAGCACATTGTGGGTCTGATGATTTGGTGCAAGATGGAGAATTGGACAGCATAATGCCAGAATTATACTTTGCATAGTGACTAAATTCATGATCGAGGCAGGTATCACTCTCAGACTTGTAGACTCAGATATCTAAATTTTCACTCAGAAATGTTAATGTTCACAGACAATTTACATCCTCTGGCCAGTGTCTTCTCTTCCTAGAGTTGAATTGCCTGAGAAGCCCAGTTATACTGAGGTTACTTGGTGAGCCTAACAAGAGAGTATATTCTTTAGATGTTTAAGGCATCGAGCTGAAACAGCCTGATACAAATGTCAACACAATAGAGATACCACTGCCCTTAAATTAGGATAAATAAGTGTTCTTGGCTAGGACTTCCTCCCTGACTGTCAGAACTTGTTCTAACATTCTTGACCTGACCATCCTTGGTCTGAGTTTCCATTTCCGGGTGGCCTCCCACCCAGTTCACCTGTTTTCTCAGGTATGGTAAATTTAATCAGGATAAAATTGAGGCCTGGTCTCACAGAACATTTCATGACTTTAAGCCTGAGCTCCTCTGGGGTCTCTAGCTCAGTAGCCCCCAAGAAATGACCATTTTAGTGTATACCTCAGTCCTCATTGGATTGCCATTGTCCTTCTGCAATGGGAAACCTGCAAATGTTTTTACACAAAGTTAACTTTGAAAGGCATTTTTTAACATACAATTTAAAGAGATTTGGCCAATAACAAAGAAAAGTGAATAGTTTTTCCTATGGTAAATCAGCATGTATGCTAGCAAATGCCTTTTATGGTGACACTGTTAATGTTTAACTTAATAAAACACAGACAGAGTGAATGTATTAATTATCCTGCATTTCTGCAGAGAGTTATTGATGCATTATCAATGTTTGATAGCATTACATAATGTTCCTGTAAAATATATTTCACATGGTTAAAAAAAAAAAAAAACTCTGCCTTTAATCTTTCTTTCGCATTTTCTGAGGTTGAAAGCTGTGTGTCATACGTTAGAAAACTCACTTCCAAAAGTATGTCTTTCAAAATTTCATTTACTAATGAAAATAAATGTCTGTTTAGCTAAAAAAGTCAATATTTTTTTAAGTATTCATAAAATGAAGACTAAAATCAAGCTCCATTTGTCCTCTAGAAATTAAGTATTCCAGAAAGACCATGTTATTAGTCTATAGACTTTAAACCAACAAGCGATCAGTGTTTTTTCAGGCAGTACACATCCAAATCCACTTCTGCAGATTGGCTGTTCATGTACTGTCAAAATTATTCTACAAAGCTTGCACCACTGGATTTTTTTCCTATTTACTTTTCTATTATTTAAAGAGCACCAGGGAAGTTGAAGGTTTCCTGTTGTTTGAAATAATCTCTGAGCTATCCTCACACCCCTAGCCACTCACTCATTCCCTACAGCTGGCACATATGCCTTTGGTTATTGATTTTTGATTTTTAATGAAATATAGCTATAAAGCATGAGAAACAACCAACAGTCAGACCAGGGAAACTTATCTGTAAGGTAGTTTTAATAAAGTGTCCACATTGTCTTCTATACATAGAAAAATTAAGAGTAAGTCTAACATTCGATCAACAGTGATAGGCAACTATTAATGCTTATGTATTTAAGAAGATTGTCAGTGCTATATTCTAACTTTAAAGCTGGTTGTTTTCTGCAGCTTAGCATACTTCCAAGCTGTTCATCTTGCCATGAATTGATATGTACTCAGGAAACACAGCTAATTGTAATGTTATCCTAAGAAAACCATTATCATCTTCATTATAATCATGATTATCATCATCGTTATAATCATCAGGAAAATAATACCACTGGAATAGGCTCATTTTAGTTCATTCCAAAATCACCTAGAAATTATATGTGTGTTATCTGTTGTTTTGGATTCTCTACAAGGCTATTCTCCAATGACATGGATAATCATATTTTTAATTTCATTTGGATTTTAGAGCCAATGACTTACAAACAGCATTTTGTAGGAGAAAGAGCTTGGAATAGGATGCAGAACTTTTGACTTAGTCTCATCTCTATTCTAATTCACCTAAATTTAGTTACTTAGCCTCTCATAACCTGTTTTCTCATCAGTAACATTTGAAAATAAGATTAAGCAGCCTGGGCAACATGGTGAAATCCTGTCTGTACAAAAAATACAAAAATTATTTTTGTATTTTGTATGGGTGTGGTGGCATGTGCCTGTAGTCCCAGCTATTCAGGAGGCTAAAGTGATAGGCTAGCTTGAGTCCCGGAGGCCAAGGGTGCAGTGAGCCAAGATCATGCCACTGTACTCCAGCCTGAATAACAGAGTGAGACTCTGTCTCAAAAAAAATAAAAAATAAAAAAATAAAAAGAAAGTAAGATTATGATGTTGTCTTTCCAACTTTCGAGTTCTATAACAAAGTATATAGCTTTCGTTCAGAAATCATGATTGAGGGGCAATTGTTGACCATCACCTTATGGCAGCAGTTCTCAACTGGAGCAATTTTGCCTCTACCAACCTTCCTCTTCCTCACTTCCCTGGCACCTCCCATTCAGGGGACATTGGCAATATCTGAAGACATTTTTGATTGGGGAAGGGGCAGGAGTAAGTACTGCTGGCATCTAGTGGGTAGAGGCCAGATATACGGCTGTACATCCTACAACGCACAGGACAACATTATCCAGCCAGAATGCCAATCGTGTTGTGTTTAAAATCCTGCTCTTTGGTGCTAGAGATTAGGAGAAAGTACATATCAGATGAGGTCTAGAAGTTAGGAGGCATTGTGGAGTACAGAGTTGGCCTGCCTAATCATTCCTTAATTCTCCCATTCCCCAAAAGGAGATAAAATCCCAGAATGAAGATCACCAGCTTAGTCCAAGATTCTTTTCATCTTGTTGCTTCAAACACACACAACTACCCCACTTTTTTTTTTTTTTTTTTAAGGCAGAGTCTCACTCTGTCGCCCAGGCTGGAGTGCAGTGGCGCAATGTCAGCTCACTGCAACCTCTGCCTCCCCCGGTTCTAGCGATCCTCCTGCTTCAGCCTCCTAAGTAGCTGGGATTATAGGCATGCACCACCATGCCTGGCTAATTTTTGTATTTTTAATAGAGACAGGGTTTCACCATGTTAGTCAGGCTGGTCTGCAACTCCTCACCTCGTCATCTGCCCACCTTGTCCTCCCAAAATGCTGGGATTACAGGCGTGAGCTACCACACTCAGCCCCGCTTAAAAAAAAATAAATAAAATAAAAAAAAGATAGTTGTCCCAAAATAGAAATGTGAGGTTTCACAAATAAGAAGCAATATCTGTCTCTACAAAGGCTCATTAGAATGATGAAAATTCTTCTGGCTCAAGAAGTTGTTTTTCTTTTAGTTATAGGTTATTGAGGAAAGTCTCATAGACATAATTGGATCGCTTATCTTATTCAGTATTCCTAACTAGTATTTGCATAACTTGGGTCCCTGCTTTTCTTCTGTTCAAAGCCATGTCATCCTTTTGTTCATTTTAGCTACTTCTTACAAATTTTGACTAAATTACTGAGCCAAACACTGACTGTTTGAAAGACTGTTTAATGATGATTTTTAAGGAGGCAATAGCAACCATTTCAAAGCTTCTTTTTATCTGGGCACTTCCTCTTTATACATTTTTGTAAGCCTTGGCTCATAGAAATATATTTAAAACCAACTGGTTAAATTCTATTAAAACACTCAATGGCAATAAACACTCAATGGCAATTTTTAAAACTGTTGTGTTGTTCATGGAACAAAATGTTTGGTATGCCATTAGAACTGAAGTATTCATGAAAACTTTCATAGCTCAAAGAGACCAGGAACCTGAAGAGGTTCTTAAATGGCAACTTAGTACCCAGCTACACTGTGTCACATTCTTCTGGGTAGGACAGGAATGTGCAATAATGTTAGGTGGCTCCCAGTAACAGACCCTCCTTGGAACAGGAATAGACCTGACTGTATTGGTGTGCTGTCTTACCTACCGAAATAAAGTTATTGGTCTTGCGACAAGGACAATGAGGATGTTTGTTTAAAAAGACAGCTTGAAAAAATAGCAAAGACAACAGGAAATGATAAACGAGCAAGGCTTTGCTACAGTAATTACTGTAGTATTGAAACAAATGAATAACTTTCACAGCAATGTTATTTTCTGTCTTAGATTGTACTACTACCTATTCATACAGTATGTGCACCATTGCTCTTTTACTGGGAAAAATATCTAAGAAGGAGGAGTTGGTTAATAAATTGATAAATTTGTGTTAATGTTTCAGAAAACTTACAATGTTTTGTGAAAACAGACTATCTCTGAAAGATGGAACAGCTGTTTTATTTTTTATCTTCACTAGTTTTATGCTAAAAGTCATTAGAAGAAAAACTGAGGTAACTCCCTCTGATATAGACTGGTGAAATAATATACAATTATTTATAATCTATTTTGTGAATGTTATTCTATATGTGATTTGTTAGTTCCTACCGAAATGTTTTGGTTTTGTGAAAAATACATGGGACAAATTATCAAAAAAACTAAATTCTATACCTAGCTGCTAAATTTATAAATGTTATATAACTTCTCTGAGGATCTGTAAAATAAAGATTTTATCTATATCTCTTTTTTTTTCCTTTTTCCTATGTTTCAGATATGAAAGCCCTTTGTGAGATATAACTCACTATGGAATTGTAAGAGATTATTATTGACAACGATTTAGGATATGGATATGCCTCATTCTAAGTGTTTTTCATATTGTCATAAAATTTGTATTTTCTAGATAGAAGTAATTGTTTCATTTAGATAGTGTAATCTGATCTAATCTTAACAAAATTCAGACTGAAGATTTTCAATTCTACATTTTTATTTTCCCATTTTTGTGTATCAGTATATTTATTGGGTAATATTTTTAAAAATTAGATGATAAGGATGATGGACTCTTTTTTTTTAATGTATGTTTATATATATATAAAGCTTTGAATTTATGCTCCAAGTAGTTCTGTTCCCCACTGATTGGCTTAAATCTCATTCAAACTCCATTTCCCAAAAGCATAAGGGCTCTTTGGAGCAACTGTTCATATTATTACAATGAGTTTCTTTTTTCCCCTCCCCTAATGTGTTTCTAAGTAATGGAAGAGTTTATTGGGCTCAACATGTTTAGACTGTTTCAGAATGTGAGCACAAAGTATACTATGTTAGTCTAAGATGATATTATTTAGCCTTAGAAGAGAAATCTATTATATAATTTGAATGTAATAGTAATGCCAATTAAATTTATGAGTTTAAAATGTTAAGAGCATATTACAAACCCCATCATTCCTACATTTCATTCCCTCATTTCAGGGATTTCATTGAGCTTTTTTCTCAGTCAATAGAAACATAAACTTTTCCAGTATCATCAAAGGAAGGATTTTAAGTTGTAGCTCTTGTTCTCTCTCTGGGTAAACAGAAAGTAAGGAAGTCACCAATGTAGTTACTGGTGTTCATGAAGATTAAATTCTAACCCCTCCCATCATATAAATGAGACTTTATTCTACTTTTAAATTTATTTGGAGAAACTTAGATTAACTTTGGAAAAACAGATTTTCTAACTTTTCTTAATCACCTAATCCAGTAGCTAATGTCCCTTGTATAAAAAGGAAATTCATTTTTTTAATTAACAACATTTTTTCACTGGACTTGATTTCCAAGAGTGCCCTTTATTACTTTAAAAAGAAAAATAAAAGAAAAAAAGAACTTACAAAGTTTACCTCCATAGCTTATATTACCTTTAATTAACATAATATTTTCAGCAGATAGACTACTAGGGTTTAGCAGAATACATCTACAAACTATTATTCGACTTTGGATTACATGTTGAGCCTTGAAATAACATAGTTCATTCATTGCTGTATGTGACATTTTAAAAAACTCAGCAAACAATATTATTCTTGGAAAAGAAGAGTTGTTTCTCACTGGATTCACCTTCCAGAAACAATATTGAATTGATTTGAATCAAAATTGTCTCTAAAAACTTGAAATGAATACAAACATTAGGCAGATGATCTCACCTCTTATTTCCTGCTTTAGTCCTGTTCTGTTTCCTTTGAGTGGTTCTTAATATTCATTCAAACGTTGTATGTCTGCAGATGTATCCCAGAGCCACAGTTTGCTCTCACTTTTGTCAGAGCTGTGCAAGGCTCCTATGCCCTGGGGTAGACCCCTCTTAATAAGAGGCATGTTATAATCATTCTGCCAGGCACTGTCATCTTACATGTCAAGAGCACTTGTATATTTTACCACTATTTCTTCACCTGTAGAAAGCATATGGTGCTTTTAGGTGACTAAAGTTCTCCTGCCTTACCCTTCAGGCAAAATTCTTACATTCCTTGGAGTAACAAAGGTTCATATCCCTTTTTGCCCCAGGAGGAAAAAATAAAAGACTAAGATGCATCATTAATCATGCAAACTGTCTACTGCAACAGTGCCAAGAAAATGATCATCCTCGTACTACCCATCAATATTCCTGACACCTGTCTAAAAACTCAGGTCATGCATATCCATCTGCCTTTAGAGAAGTGTCAATGTGCAAACATCCTTCCACTACCTTTAGGGTCATGTTAAAATTATTCACCACCTGCCTGTCAATTCATCCAATTTGTCATATTATCCTGATCTACCAATGTCTATTATTGGTCATTCCTCTTTTGCATTGTGTTTTTAAAGCATTAGAGTGTAGGATGTTTTTGAAACTGTCAAATACAAGACAGTAGAATCCTACTGGAGGCCAGAGTTCCCACCAGTAAATTGCTACACTCGGTGTCCCCTCATGCTTAACAGAATATGCAGACATTTTGGGTTCCCATTTCTACTGCAAGCTCCACCTCAATCTCATTTCTGGTAAATGAATTAATGTTTCTAATGACTTTTATTATAAAATCTACCACATTTCTATCTTGGGAAATTGTTCTAAGAAGTTAAAAACACACCTTACAAATAAAGCAAACCTTTTAAAATTAAGGAGTCAAAGAAAAGCTGTTCTGATAAAACTGTCCATACTCAAATGCCTAGAAATATTATGGTATATTCAAAACTTTAGATGAAATGGAAATTTTGATAGAAAAATATGATGTAGCATGAGAAACTCAAGCAATATCTTGATATGTCTCATCCATTATTCTTAGTAAAACTCGTAACTCCTAAAACTAGCTAGTCAGTCAAATTTGTTCAGTGGTGTCAAGTCACTTTTTAACATTTGTATTTTACATCTAATGTAATTTTGAAACTAGTGTAACTTTCTCCATGATCTTTGACATTTTTTTCTTTTTCTTTTTCTTTTCTTTTCTTTTTTTGCCTGTTTTCATTGTCTTGTGCTAACACCTGTGAAACAGGTTACAATATCTTGGAACTGAGGCATTTCCATGTAGATGGGCAGATCTCAGAACGGAGATTTAATGCATCCTTGGTTCTACTTGTTGCTGTACACTAATCCTCAGGAAGACCTGTGTTAGGTATTGCATTTGACCATAACCTCCATGAGTCTTCGTATTCTTATCTGTAAATTACAGATCTCAGATAATCTCTAATGTCTGTTTCATATAATAGCCAACCTTTCTATTAATTTGTACAATAATGGCACATAAAGCCATGGACTTATGTGCCTTGGTAAATAATGACTTTTCCCAGGATTTGCATAAATATATTAGAATCCTGAAAATGAGTAGCAAATTCAGAGTGTCTCCTCAGAATTGTTGTTGTCTTAGTCAACATTGCTGGCCCAAACTCATCAAAATGATAAATTGTAAGCCTAGAAAAGTACCAGTGATTTTCAGACAGTATCAAGTGACTTGAGTTTCACTGTGACATTCATAAAGTCACGTGTCCTGGTTCTTAGGCTTGCTGGTATCCAGGACTACAAAGTGGCAGATATAACACAGCAATCTAAGACCTATGAAATCTACTCATGTGGAAGATGGAGGGGCTTACGGAGCTTATGATTTAATTAGCTACTTGGGATCAGAATTTTAATTAGTAAGTTCCTTATGAGGATTGATAAATGTATTACCGATGCTGGTAATATTTGTTATGACTTTTTGGAAATAAGGAAATTCAGGGGCAAACTACACCCAAGCTTCTCTCTCTATATTCAGAAACCCACGTTACTCAAACAAGTACACATATGCTAAATTATAATTATTCAAATAACTTTTATGGCAAACAGAAAATGAAGCATTAAGAATGCTAAAGTAGAAATAATAGAAACACATTTATTTTGCATTTACTTCATGTCATGCTTTATACATACAACATGCTATCTCATCTCTTCACAACCTGCCTGGGGATCAGGTATAATGAGGAAAGCATAGCTCAGAAATGTTGATGCAATAGAACAGGGATTCAAGCTGATGTGTGTAACTATAACTGGCAACAGGAGAAGTCAAGAGCGTTTCAGAAAATGGTAGTGTTTGCATTGAGTGTACCTGGCAAAGAAGAGAAAAAACATTATAAACATAGGGAACAACATTTAAAAGGCAAAGAGCCTTCAGTGAGCGGGAATGTCTAGAGAATGACAAATAGTTTCATGGCTAAAGCATGGAATGAAAAAGTGGAGCAACTGGAGCTAAGTGAGAGTAGTAGTTTGTTGCTTCAATTAAGTCTCTTTCCTCATTTGCAATAGAAGTTAAAATTTATCTTCTGCTCAATAAGGGGGTCACTAAGGTATTTTAAATAATGTCTTATTTTTTATTTTTAAAAAAAAAAAAAACCTGGCAGCAGAGTGAAGAACAGGCTACAGAGGGAAGGAGCATTAGGCGAGATTAATTAGAAGACTATGGTCATAACAATGAAGAATGGGTGTTGTGGATGATGGTGGCAACAGGGAGAAATAAATGGATTTTAGGTGGATTTAGGAGATAAAACGTTACCAGATTTGCTAACTGACCAGGCAAAGAGAAGTGGAAAGTCAGGGAAAATATGAAGGTTCCTGGTTCATCTGGCTGCCCAGATGAATGACAGTTCCATTCCCTAAGATAGGGAAAAAAGTATGAGGAAGAGCAGGACTGGGGGCCAAATAATGAATATGTTCATTTCTATGTTGATGTCTTCATCAACATAGATGACTGGAGGTTTGGAGAGAAGAGGGCATGGAAATGCTGATGTGGTAACTAACCCTCAAGCAGAGGTAGACACTGGGGGTGGCAGGGAATTCAAGTGGAGGAAAAAGCAAAGATGACCAAGTACATACCTGGGTAACCATGGGCAAATAACAAGAAGCCCTGGAAGCAGACAGAAATTGTGGAAACACTCATTAGCTTCTTTCTCCTTTGTTTTCTTCCTTTCTTCTTGCTTCATGTTTTTCTCTAATGTCAGCTGAATAATGATTTCACTGTGAGAGCTGTATTTTAAAATGTGCTTCCCATTCCACCACTTATTTTTCTGTACGGTGGGGCCTAACACTTACAATTTGCCCTGGCTGTTTTCTGTGCTCACAAAGATGTGCTTCCTCATCGTCTCCTGGCCTGCCCTTCACACCTTCCAGGGTAGGGCTGCTGGGCCACTCTCTTTCCTGTCCATGTCACTCCATGCATTCTCTCTGCCAATAGTGTATTGTGTTTCATGTGAGCATATTTATCTATGTATTTGCGTTTTTACCTTTTTATTTTATGTCGTCTTTTCTCCTAATAGAAACTGCATGAGGGCAGGGAATTTGTCTTGCTCCTCGCTGTAAATGCAGTACCTAAAAGAATGCCTGACAAATAGTAGACTCTCAATAATTATTTGTTGAATAAATGAATAAGACTGAGAGCTACCTCTCTAGAACAAACTAAATAAAATTTTAAAGGAAGCTTCATACCAAATTAATATCTCTTTGCTTTCTGTTTAAGAAATTCTAATCATACTAATATTATTTAACCAACTTATAATGCAAAGCCATATAAAGGTGCTAAACATATATATATATTCATCATAAATTAAAAATTTTCACTCCTGACAAAATGGATCCTAGTTAGAGGGTTTAATTTTTTTTTATCTCTACTGGGCATTTAAAAAACATTTTAAGGAAGAACTTGTATAGAAGATACAATTCCAAACATTGCTTTGGAAGTAATAGCACAGCCTGTTTACTGAGAGGGGAAGAAAGAGACCTTCATATGCAAATGTATGGCATTTGAAAATGTCATATAGCTACATCTACATATAAATAAGCTGCTCTCTGAATTCCAGAGAAGGGGAGAGTTTGTATAGCATTAGCCAATTTCTCTATCAAAGTAAAGTAAACTAATAGAATAGCATGACTCAAGACATGGAAGAGCACATCTTTACTACCTCTTAATACAGTTGTGGCACTCCAGGTCAAAGACCACCTGGCCAAACTGCAAACCTGAATGAAATCAAATCCCACAATTCTTGAATGGCAACAGAAATAAATCAGCTAGAAGAAAAGGGATTCACAGATCAAAAAATTGGCAACTTCCTGTCAAGTATTTGCTTCCTTTCTAAACAGTGACATGAAAACCGAAGGCTTCATGAGGTCTCCTACACTTAGCCTCTATGCCAGAATTGTTTTTCAGGTGGGGTCCTAAAGGTTAAACTAAAAAAAGAAAAGATTTAATTTTTACCTCTTTCCTATTTCATATTTGTTTCATTGCCCGTATACAAGATGGTCACTTTGGGAAATTTTCTCCGGTAAACCATAATATGTAAACTACCATATAGGGATAAATAACTGCTCTGTATTAAATGAATTATTCCTCCAGGACACCAGAGTGCCATTCAATAAATTATAATTTTCCTACATTGTATGGTTCTCCCAGCTCCTGGAGGACTTAATTGACCTCACTTGAATAGGCAGCCCATTCCTGGAGACCAGGTGCCCTGGTATTATTTTTACAATAGGCCATTTGCTTCTGTCCAAGTTGAGGCTATGGAATTCACCATAAGAAGAAAAAAAATCTTAATAAATTACTTTATGTAATTTTTACTGACCATTTCAAGCAGTCCATGTGGGAGTTATGTTTTCCTACCAGGAGTAGCTGACTGTAATCTATCGGGGTGCCTGCACCACAATTTCATTTTAGGTGCTAAAAAGCATAACAAAGCCTGCCCTGGCCCTTATACAGCATATTTATAAGGGAGCTCAGGCTGAGAAAATAAGCTTCTAGAATGATAACTGAAGGGAATACTTGTATTTTAGAGAAAAAGACATTTTAGTAAGCTTAAGGTATCAATGGGAGGCCAGGCGCGGTGGCTCAAGCCTGTAATCCCAGCACTTTGAGAGGCCGAGATGGGCGGATCACGAGGTCAGGAGATCAAGACCATCCTGGCTAACATGGTGAAACCCCGTCTCTACTAAAAAATACAAAAAACTAGCCGGGCGAGGTGGCAGGCGCCTGTAGTCCCAGCTACTCGGGAGGCTGAGGCAGGAGAATGGCGTGAACCCGGGAGGCAGAGCTTGCAGTGAGCTGAGATCCGGCCACTGCACTCCAGCCTGGGCGACAGAGCGAGACTCTGTCTCAAAAAAAAAAAAAAAAAGGTATCAATGGGGAAGAAAAAAGAAAATACAGTAGTCAAAGGAAAGCAAGAAATTGGGGTTGTCTTCAGATAGATCAATATAATTGCTTTTTTTTTTTTTTTTGAATAGGGCTGAATGCTTGGCACTTTTATTAGTGCTTCTCTTTGAAATGACCTTTCAATGAAAGAATTATTATCACCATTATAAAGATAAAGAAATTTAGGCTCAGAAAGGTTAAGCAATTTGTCCAAGGTCACCCAGCTATTTAAGAAGCTGACAGTATATATAAACTGAGATCCCTTTGACCACAAAGCTGGCCGATCACTTTCCGTTATACCAGCCTGCCTCTCGATAAATTGAGTAACAGGGAAAAGGTAGCAAGATGCATATTGGCTACATCCGAAACTATACAGTCTCTTGTGGCAGATATTAAAGGAACCCAAACAAATCCCTAATGAGGATTAAAAATATCTTATCAAAAGAACATGTTCAGGAAACTAAAAAAGGAAAAAAGAAGTAGAGAAAATTTTGTTGAGTTTCTGCTAAAAGTGCTGACATGTGGGGATATTTATGTTTTTCTGAACATCTGGTGGATATTAGTATGTTTTTATTCACAATCTTTTCTTTATTAATGATAAAGAAAAGCTGAGTAATTATGATATACTGCCACAATGAATGAATACCATGCATTTTTTCCAGTGTATTACAGAATCTCATCATTCCATCAAACATAAAAACATAAAGTTATTTTTGAAAAGAGGAATATGGATGTTATCTTATTATAACAAACTTGTTTCCATCAGAATAGATCACATTGAGTCAGCAACTCAGTGTCTAAGAGATGAGATACACTTCAAGTCAGAAGATTTGTTGTTATTAGTAAGTAATTCAAATTACACTTTTAATATTGCCTTTAGTTTGAGAAATGACCTAAACCTGATATATATTTATTTTGTCAAGACAAAAAATCCATTTCTTTTATAAGATTTCATGGAAGGAGAGATTATTTTATAAGCAATAGACACACCATGGCTTTTGTTTCCTTTGTAGATTGTCAAAATGAAGTGTATCTTTGCTGACCCTATAATCTTCTCCCTGGCTTCTGTCTAGAGCTCCATCAACTATGCAGGCCTTTAAAAAAAATTCATTACTGAATACAATGAAATGCCAGCAATGACACATGCTCAGAGGCTAAAACAAGCCTGACAGTGGGACTGCCCATAGGTGAGAGCATAGCAGGTGATGGTTAGTGGGTGCCGCCTTCGCAGCAAGACTGTACAATAGCTCCTATGGCATGGATCACACTCCTCAATCCATGCCTTCTAGCCTGCTCCAGGCACAACTAGTTCCCCTAAGAGCCACGCTGTCTCTCCCATCTAAGGTTTTTGTGTCTATTGGTCCATGATGGAATACTCTTCTGCTTTTGTCTTTGGCTAATTCATGTTCGTATTTCATGTATCGGCTTCAGATAGCCTTCCTCTGAGAATGACAATAATATAACAGCCACTTTCATTTATTGAGCACTTACTATGTGCCATTTAAAACTCTTTTACTCAAGACACACATTAGTTTAAAATAGCTATAGTTTGTTGAGTACTTATTGTGTGCCAGACAGGCATAAAGGTTAATAAGTTGCCTGTGGTCACAGATAGGAAAAAAGGAAAACAAAAGAAAATAGGATCTGAACCAAGGTATTCAAATTCCCAAGCCTGTGATCTTATTACTTAATAAGTGTTTATAGGTAAGTTCTGTTATTTCACCCATTTTAAATGGAGGTCTTCACTCCCCACCTCCTACCTGGAGTCTAGGCCTAAGTTCTGTTGTGTGCAACATGGGCCTCCTATCTCTTCCCAG
Organism: Colobus angolensis palliatus; assembly: GCF_000951035.1. NCBI lineage: Eukaryota > Metazoa > Chordata > Mammalia > Primates > Cercopithecidae > Colobus > Colobus angolensis. The sequence goes on from NW_012114633.1 coordinate 1,373,209, forward strand.
TCATCACATTGCATTTTATTTGCCTGTTTGCTTTTCAGACTCTTTCTTTCTAGATAAGGAAACAAAAGCCTTGAGGAATGAAGGAAATTGCCAAAACACCATTAACAATAATAAATGACTAAGCCCTCTGTTCCACAGTCTGCACTTTTCCTTCTGCTGAACGGTCCCTTATAAATGTAAGCCAGGGCATTTCTCCACAGATGGGTATCCCATTAAAATACAGCCAAAGTGACCTGAAAGGCACAGAGAAAATGTATGTCTATGTCCATTTCTTCCTTCTCAATGGTTCCTTTTTATTTGTTTGAAAATATGAGTATGAAGATGGATTCTAATGACAAATAACAACTAAAACATTTATTAAGTGCAGATTACTTGCCAGCTCTTGTGCTGAGGGTTTTATATGGATCCTCTCATGTATTCCTCATAATAAGCCTGTAAGGCAAATACTATGATTATCCCCATTTCACAGATGAGAAAATATCTACAGAGGAGTATTTGACTTGATTTGGGCCCCATAACTAGTAGGCAGAGGCACTGGCTTTTAAACTCAATTTGACACAATTACTCTTTACTTGCAGGAGAAATGATATTATTATCAGTATTGCAAAAATTCACTGTCAATTACCAAACTATTTGACTCAGATAACATATCAATTATGTGTTGTGAGACAAACAGCAAACATACCTTATGTTCAGAATCCTTCAGAAAACACTGAGAAATATTGAGAGAATAAGAGAGAAATGAATATGCCTAAAGCTCTCCATGCTCATATTTTGCTCCTGGTTTCTTTGGAATGTCCTAGCTTGAAGAGATGATAAAGGGCTTGTATGAGTCCAATTCTGTGTTGTAGAAAGGCAGATGGGATCCTGAGGCTCTGTAAAACTGTTCCTCTGCTAGGCATACTTCATATTCTCTATATTAAACTGATCTTTAATTGGCATGGAAGATTCATTGTTCCAAATCTCAGATGAAGATCCCTATATTGGATGCAATTAAGTCTGGCAGTGCCCTTAAAAGACAGTCTTCTCACTGTTAGCCACAGCCAGGACATAGTAACAGTTCCTTCCAGTGACACAAGACCAATAAAAAATGAAAATACGAAAGAAGTTCTGACCTCCAAAGGCAATTAGCCCATTCCTAGTACTGCCAATTATGATTTTTAAAAAATTGCCAAGCTCCTGGGATATGGAAATACACTCAGTAACATTTGAGAACTGGGGAAACTATTTTCCAAAACAGTATGAAGACATGAAGTTGATTTGTAGATATTTGAGTTTGGAGAAAGTTGAGGGAAACCAGATTACACATTTTTAATCTGTTTGTAACTTGAGTCTTTGTGTTTGAGGCTCTTGATATATGAGCTACTATTTTATTTTAAAAATCTACTTTAAAATAGATTTAGGTTTAGAGAAAAGTTACAAAGATAGTGACATGTTTTGGCTGTGTCCCCACCCAAATCTCATTTTGAACTGTAGTTCCTATAATCCCCACTTAGTCTTTGAAAGTCTCTACCATATTCTTTCCAATTGATGGTATCTTGAATTTTCTCTGCACCATTAACCACTGGCCAACCAACATAATAGGTGAACTTCCAAAAACTACAGTTCTTCTCCAGATAGACTAAATGGCCTACTTACAATGATCCACACTGAACAATTTAATTCCCCTGGTATTTTAGAGCAGCTTTTATAGACATGGCTGGAGATTAAGCTTACAATTAAAAAAAAAAGAAACATAAAAAAGAATTCCATTTGCATAGTCTAAACTAAGCAAACAGATACAAAATATACACATAGTAAAAAGACCAGATGTAAATAAATAAAATTTTGATTTTGGCCTTCTTTAGGTTGTGAACTTTCAGTACTTTCTTTTGTACTTTTCCTATCTATATTTTCTACTATTCTCAAATCAATGTGAATTGCTTTTATAGGGAAAAAAGCCAATATACTTTATTTTTAAGAAAAAGATATATAGAACCAAGCAATTTAGCCCTCCAAGAAAACCCCACATTCCTCACATTGAATGATATACAGTTTCCTATTACAGTAGTACGCGAAACACCTATGGGCATGACTATACCTACAGACTCAACTGAAAGAGGAAGGCAATCATAGGAATCTCTCCAGGCCAAAAAAAAAAACCACATTCTGTCTCAATTATCTATATCTTTCACACAAAATTGTTTTCTGGCCTGGAATTATCCAGATGACTGACTCTTTCATTTTTTTTCTAACTCTACATGTACAACTCTAAGACAATTATTTACCATTGAAAAACTGTGAAGGAAACACCAGACTAAAAATGAGAACACACAGAAAAATTGGGTATGAGTATATAAGAATTCTCTGTACTTTCTGGGTATTAATCCATTCTCATGCTGCTAATAAAGACATACCTGAGATTGGATAATTTATAAAGGAAAGAGGTTTAATTGACCCACAGTTCTGCAGGGCTAGGGAGGCCTCAGGAAACTTACAATCATGGTGGAAGCGAAAGCAAACACATCCATCTTCACAAGGCGACAGCAAGGAGAAGTGCAGAATGAAGGTGGGGAAAAGCCCCTTATAAAAGCATCAGATCTTGTGAGAACTCACTAACTATCACGAGAACAGCATGGAGGTACCCGCCCCCATGATTCAATTACCTCCTACCGGATGCCTCCCATGACATGTGGGGATTATAGGAGCTACAGTTCAAAATGAGATTTGGGTAGGGACACAGTCAAACCATGTCATAATCTTTGTAACTTTTCTCTAAACCTAAATCTATTTTAAAGTAGATTTTTAGGAGACACACATGGCTTCTGGAGTTCTCTGCCTTTAGCCCTCTCATGACATTAGAGATTCACTGAATATTTCTGACCTCAAGCTCCTACTTTATCAAAGAAAAAAACTACATCTATACACAAACACATAAATATATGTGTATGCATGTATAGGTATATATGTACATATGTGTATATATGCATGTGCATGTATGTGTATATACACACACATATATATAAATATGTATCCATGTTCTTAAACTTACATACCTCTTAAGAGGTATGTAAGTTTGTCGCAGTCTCAAACAAAATAAGAGATACTAAAACAAAATTTTAAGTCACTATATGATTATAAGATAATATTATTTAATAATACTTTGGCAAGTAGAAAACCTATGTTATATAATGGACATTGAAGAGGCCAAATCTACAAACTTTTTATCTTAAAAGAACTCTTATTTTCTTGTGATACATTTTTCAAAAAGAAAGCAAAGTTTTGCTTAAAAGCATTTCTCATGGGTGTTTCTGCATAGTCTAATTTTTTCCTTTCACTTCATGATATACTTATCTTGCCTTTAAATTTACATCCTCAAAGTCCTTGCAGAAAATTACAAATGCCCTTCCCCCTACATTAGATATCACATAGCTGTAAGTTTTCATTTCATAATCATACATTATCTATTATTTAGTAGATAGTTCACCCCTTAATAATTTTCGACTACACTATGGCTTTTTCCAGTTAAAATCAATTCTACTGTAGACATACCCAAATATAAACATAGGATTTCCAATGTAATCTCAAAAATCATAAGGGATATCTGTCATGTTTATGCATTAGAGTTTAAATGTTTCTTCACATTTTTTCCATTGTACAAAATAGCACTACCAAGATGTTTTAGCCAAAAACTGCATCATCTTGGAATTGTTACTACCATTTTGCAATACATAAACAGGTCATATTCAATCCACCTGTAAGGTACATGCAAAATAAAAGTAATTTTTTCCCCTTCTTCCACTGCTACTACCCAAGTTGAAGACTGGGATATTGTCTTTCTCCCACACCACTGTACTGGTCTCCTGTTTGCTCTCCCTGCTTCCTCTGTGTCCCCTTAATGATCCATTTTCAGTAACAGTCAGTGTCATGCGCGTCCGTGTGAAGAGACCACCAAACAGGCTTTGTGTGAGCAACATGGCTGTTTATTTCACCTGGGTGCAGGCGGGCTGAATCCGAACAGAGTCAGCAAAGTGAGATAAGGGTAGGGCCGTTTTATAGGATTTGGGTTGGTAAGGGAAAATTACAGTCAAAGGGGGGTTGTTCTCTGGCGGGCAGGAATGGGGGTCACAAGGTGCTCAGTGAAGGAGTTTTTGAGCCAAGATGAGCCAGGAAAAGGAATTTCACAAGATAATATCATCGCTTCAGGCAAGGACCGGCCATTTTCACTTCTTTTGCAGTGGAATGTCATCGGTTAAGGCCAGGCAGGGCATTTGCACTTTTGTGATTCTTCAGTTACTTCAGGCCATCTGGGCGTATCGGTGCAAGTCACAGGGGATGTGATGGCTTGGCTTGGGCTCAGAGGTCTGACAGTCAGATGTGCTCGAAACTACCCAAATGCTTTCCCATTGATTTTTAAACTAGTCCAGGCACAGTGGTTCACGTCTGCAATCCCAACACTTTGGGAGGCCGAGGTGGGCCGATCACCTGAGGTCAGGAGTTCAAGACCAGCTTGGACAACACAGTGAAACCCCATCTCTACAAAAATAAAAAATAATTAAAAAAAAAAAAAGCTGGGCATGATGGTGGATGCCTGTAATCCCATCTACTCAGGAGGCTGAGGCAGGAAAATCACTTGAACCCGGGAGACGGACGTTGCAGTAGCCAAGATCACACCACTGCATTCCAGCCTGGGTGACAGAGTGAGACTCAGTCTAAAAAAGAAAACAAAAATCTAACGCAATTATTTCTTAGCTTGGTGTATAGTAAGGATCTCACTGACCTCTCCAACTTCATTTTATCCCTCTCTCCACCGTAGCTGGCACACTCTTTGTTCTAGCCACAAGGCTGTTTCCTGGAACACTTCTTTCCTGCATTTGTCTTTCTCTCTGTGTTCAGTCAGTCAGAAGCTCTTCCTGGGCTATCTCTGACCAGCTCTTTCTCATCCTTCCTTTCCTCAACATAACTTTTATCACCTCTCTACTATCCCACGCTACTATTCTGTATCTGAGCACCCTATTTTTTCCTGTGACATTTCTAATTTAGATGTTGGTTTTTGTTTTTGTCTATTGTCTATCTCACTCTCTAATATGCATGCTCTTCCAGAGAGAAACTGTCTATTTAACTCACCACTGTACATACTATACTTGTAGTATTTAACACATAGAAGGAAACCAGTCAATATTTTAAGTGAAATCAATATTATTGATGAATTAATTAGGTGTGGGTAGGATCAAGCTCTAGTAAATTTAGAAACCTCATGAGAGAAAACATGTTTCTTACCTTTTCTGGATCCAAAGGGCTACATAGTCACACATCAAGAACCAAAAGTTGTGGGTTGCTATTGGCAACATCAATCAAAGCAAAAGTGAGGGGCTCTGTTGATTTATCAGTGTCATATTTCACTCCCACCTCTGAACATACCTATTTTGTGATTTTTCTATTTCAAAATTAATGGTTCCCTATAAGCCCAATTCTAAATGTTAGCCATTTTATTTCTATGAACAAGATAGATGTTTGATTCTCTCCAAATTCAAATTTGTACATGTCTTATAACCCCTATTGATTTCTTGAGTGGTTAACCATGTACTTAGAAAGGAGTGTAATTATATACCTGGAGGGTGTTAAACCTGTTAAAAGGTAAATAAACACTATAAGATCACAAGGTACCATTTAGTTAATAACTAATCTCCAGCCCTAAATGATGTCCATGTGGAAGTAAACTGTTTAGACTCACATTGGATCCTTAACTGTTTCTAAAGTAGTTGTTTGCACTCCAGTTATCACTGACTAGAAATTAAGGAAGTGCCAGAAGCAAGTCAGTTGTTCAAAACTGGGAAGAAAAAAAATTAGTCTTAGCTACACATCAGCTCTTAAGAACATAATTTTGAGGATGTAAATGCAATGAATCAGGGGTACTTCGACTTAAGCTTAAGCTAAGGTGATCATACAATTTATCATTCATTGTAGGAAACTTTTGAGAGTAAAACAGTACACCATTAATAATTTATGCTGGGAAAATAGACATAAATAAACCAAGACTTTCCAGGTCACATCCTAGCCGAAACCAATCTTTCGGCTGGCTTTCATTGACTGCATTTGGACTATTAAAAGATATACTTTATCAACATGAGTTTGATTGGTAAATGGTTACCAACCATTTACAAACCCTAGTTTTTCTAGGGCTGCTATAACAAAATTGCCATGAACGAGGAGACTTAAAACTACAGAAATTTGTTATCTCACATTTCTAGAGACTAAAAGACTAAAATTCACGTATTAGAAAGGCCACACTTTCTCTAAAGTTTCAAAAGGAGAATTTTTCCCGGGCTCTTCCAGCTTTTGGTGGCTCCTGCATGTTTTGGTTTCAGTGGCACATCTCCAATGTCTGCTGCCATTTTCATATGACTTTCTGCTTGTGCGTCTTCACTTGGCCTTCTCTTGAGGACACCAGTCATGGATTTGGGGCCCACCCTCATCCAGTAAGACCTCATTTTAAGTAATTCCTTATTTCCAAATAAGATTACATTCTGAGGTTCCAGGTCAATGTGAATTAGGGGTAAACATCGATCTACCCAGGACAGTAACCAATGAACTATTGGTTATCATTTTACCAATCACTAGATATAATATTCTGCTGACAGAAAAAAAAAGTAATGCTGGGCATGAAAAAAATTTGCTCATTGGTATTGTTGTGTCTCTTTGACAGGTTAAATAGAGGGACAACCCGGAAATCTACCATGGATCTTCACATCATTAAAAGTTTTATTTTAGGCAGCATTATCACTTTCAATGACAGTCTTACTGTGCTTAAACACAAAGATATTTGATTCACTGACATGTACCAATAGATTGTTGAGAAATACCAAAAGTCGTTAAATTCTTCAGGGCTTATACTGGGTTTGGAAGTTATTTTTAGCAAAACCTGTAAAATTCTTAGAGTGATTCCTCAACTTTTTTATTGCCAGTTTTATTTAGAATGCTAATTTAACATGTCAAACCCACCTTCAGAAATACTCATAGTACAATCAGCTACATTTGTTTCTTAAAACAATTTTATCTTGTCCTTGACTATGAGAAGAGATGGTATACCTTCTAGTTCTTTCAATGAGAATCGCTTACATTACTTTGATCAGCTACCATCAAATGGCAGTACTCCAGATTTATAAATGAATTCAAATCTACAAAATAAATTCTCTCCTTGCCATTTCTGGGCCATGACATCATTCAGGAGACATACACAAACCCATCAACGTTTGCCTATGCTTGACCTTTCACACCATTCACGGATATCCTTCTTGTCTTTCATGATTAGCAACACATTTTTGCTCTCCATATTTTTACCTTTTGCTGAAGGAGACTGAAATATATAGGAAATATGGCTTTTACCTATGCACCTAGTCTTTTTGTACTGGAATATATACTTTATATTGAGTAACCTTCTCTGCCATATTGCACCTTACCTTGTCACCTAAGGTAGGGATTGGTTGTACCTTTATGGACATTTCACTGAAGTGGTAATGAGCTGGCTCTTTGATGCAAACAACCAGGGGCATTAATTTTTTCAAAGCCACCACACTGAGGTAGAAGTGGCTGCTAAACATATCTCCTATGCCTATAATATTCATTTATTTACTCATTCTATATATGGAACACTCACTTTGTGTCAGTCTCTGGTCCTAAACGTTGGCTATATATATATATACACACACACACACACACACATATACACACACATATACACACGTGCACACACACACAAACATACATATATATATACACACAAACATATATATAAAAACCTGGAAACAATACACAGTCTCTGCCCTAAGAGAGGGTATAATCTAGTGCACAACTTTCTTGTGTGTCCTGAATAGGTAACAGGTGTGTTAGTGCAGCAATCCACCTTAGCCTTCTGGGTGGCTTGGGTGGCTAGAGCCCCAAGGCTGATAATATCCTCTTTTTACCAAAAACTCAATGTATTTTTTTCTGTACGTATGGTGATGTGAAAAATTTGGAGGTGCCATAATCTAATGCAGTGTTTCCCAGAATGAAGTCTGATGGAATAGTCGCACAAAATGTTCCTCAAAGGAGCAGGGAGTTTCCATTGAGAAATGAGTCTAGGAACACTACATAATGCTTATCCCCTCCTGCCATTTCACAGTGTAAGTTAGCCTTTTAAGGGCTCTGAGGAAAGCAGCAGTAAAGAAACCAATATAATTTGGTTTGATCCACTCTATCCCAAATTTATTTGACTACAGAACCCCTTTTTCCCATGAATTCTGCTACAAAAGTAGTCATGCATCAACAGAGCTCCCCTCAGGAAACTCTGGTCTAAAGAGCATGTCCTATGTCCATAAGGCTGCAATTTAGAAGCACAGGTGGCCATTTGTCCTGCCCCATGAAACCAAAGAGATATTTCTCACCTTCCGCCTCTTCTGTTCTGCTGTCAATACCCACTCTTCGTTTTATTATCATTTATCTCAGTTGCCACGTGAAACAAATAGTAATTTTGCCTCCAATTGTTTTCCTCTATTTGTCTTCTTTCCTGCCTCTGTTACCTTTCTTGTGGCTTCATCTTTTCCACGGACTAGCTGAGTTGATACAGAGATCACCAGTGGCCCAATGCTCCTTTACTCTCATCTGTAAATTGAACAATCATAAACATCAGTATAATCTGCACCTTTTCTCAGCTGTGTTATCTGTTCCTGTATTTGAAAGGATGCTTCATTTGGTTTCACACAGGGTGTTCTTGTTGTCAATTCTGTTAGTTATCCAACAGAGTCATTAAAAAAGCCTGGAGATTTGAAAAAACTGGTCTCCAAATATCTGAGAATTGACAAAATCCAGAAATCTGTCACAGATGTTGGCACTTGTTACAGGCACACAGCCCATTCGTGGAGTGGTGTGTTCTCAAAAGAGACAAAGACATTCTAAAACAAAGTGAGTTTTCCAGGCTGACGACGAAGGGTAAGGAAGGCTTGGCAAGCTGAGGTCCCCTGAGGGCTTCCCGTAACATATAAGAGTGGATGTGGGAAGAGCAGCAGAAGGCAAACCATGGCTCACCCACTCATAGACCACGGCGAGGACTGGCACTTTACAGAGAGGAGCTAAGACAGACCTGGGACCAGAAAGGTGGACCACTGTAGGACAGTTATCAGAGGAAGAAAGGGGGATCCAGGATGCAAGAAAGCCTAGCATCAGGTAGCCAAAGCCTGCAAGAGTTAAGAAAAAATGGTGACATGAGGTCAGGACCACCAGGCTGTACACTATTTGTATGTCAGTATCACCTAGAGCACTTTTTAAAAGACAGATCCAGGCCCCTCAGCTGGCAATTCTGATTCAGCTGATCAAGACCAAAGCCTGGAAATCTATTTTTCACAAGAGAAGGAGGTAAGTCTGCACTAGAACAAGAAGCATTGCCCTTAAAATGGGAATTTTAGTGTACTATAATTTTCATTATATTTTATCCTTAAAATTCACTATTTGTAAGAGATCATAGTAGAATTGTGTTCATACAAAACTCACAGATTTATATATCTATATACATACTTCTGTGAGGGGTATCAGAGCATCAGCAGTGCCTTCTAAGATCCTGTGATGTCCAAATGCAGTACTAAGGTGCTGTACCTATACTGTGGCTATCTACAATTTCTAAACTGGGTAGTTCATTAGTGTTTAGAATTAAACATTAAACTTAAATATTCCATTTAAATAATAGAAAACATATCTAGCTATTAGAAGCACTTTTATACCAATTTTATGGAACTTTTTAGTTTCCTTTTTTTTTTCCAGAAGTTCAGTTTTACACCAGTTTTCATATATAATTTTACATTACTTCTAGTGTCTTTTCTCAAGCACTTTTGAGACGGTGTTCAAAAACAGCCTATTGAAGAGTAAAAGCTATACCTCTGTTCCTTAGTTTAATAAATTATAAAAACCCCTCCAGTTCTTTCTTGAGTGCTCTTGTAGAAAACCAAACTGATCACTAGGTTTTATTTATCACAGTATCATCAAGTATAGCTGTACTTCTAATTTTGGTGTTTAGCATCTATTACCATAAAATACTTTTAAGTTTGAGAATAAATGCATGGTTTTATTCAGAAGCTAGCAAGTAAGGAAAATGTTTTATTAATTTAAAACACTAGTTTCTATTTTGAAATTCATTTGCCTGTTTTTTGTTTTTGTTTTGCTTTTTTAAATAAAAAATTCCTTCTGCCCTGAAAAATGTCAATATTCTTACTTCTGGACAATGCTATGCACACAGTATGAATGGCCAAATTAGAATGTATTAATTCAGAATTGACCATACATAGTTCCATTGTGATTTTTGAGGTATGACATGCATACAAATGACAATGTTTCCACCTAGAACGAAAGTTCCCATACTTCAATCTTTAAATGAAAGGGGTAATAAATGCTTCCTTTCAGAATCACACACATCCCTGGCTAACAGAAGTGATATTATTTTAAAAACTCGATGATCTGTTCATTTCTCCATTAGCCTCACCAGAAGCTGTGGAAAGAAGAAACCACATCCCCTTCTCTGACTGCATTTCTTCAGGATCTGCAGCTACTCTCCTCTGGCAGATATTCTTTCATAAGGCAGTTCTTACAGTACCCCTTGACATGCCACCCTCACTTACAAAAAGCTGTGCACATGAAGCAAAGTTAAGATTCCTTTTTTACTGCTTTAACTTTTGGATATTTTTCTGGAAGCTTCCAAATATCAGTAGAGAAACCCAGGGAAACATTTCTTTATTTTAAAAACTATGTGTTTATCATCTTATTGTGCTATGTTCTGTGCTGCGTACAGAGACTATGCGATTTTTTTTTAATCAAATATACTACCACCCTTTAAAAGGGAGTTTCTGAACTAACATGTCACACAGACAAGTAAACAATAATGAAAATTTGGTATGGACGGTGGCGGAATAGGAGAGTGGTTTTAGGTCGGAGGAGCAGTGAGCCCAGACTGAGGAGACAGAAGAGAACATTGCAGAAGTTTCTTAGAGGAAATAATGCCAATGATGAGACCTGCATGATGAGCAGGACTTAGGTAAATGAAAAGAAAGGAAAGTGAGCATTCCAGGCAAAGGGAATAGCATATGGAAAGTCCCAGAGGGGAGAGAGAAATTTCATGTGATGAAATGTAGGAAGATGCAGAAGAATTGCAAAAGATGAGAATGGAGAAGCTGGGACTAGATTCTGAATTGCCTTCTTAGTATTGTTAGCATTTGGCTCATTAAAGGAATAATGAGGAATAACTTGAGAATTATTTCTTTTGGAAGTTTTAAGGGCAATCATAATGTACTCACGTTTTCCTTCTAGAAAGATCACTCTGGCCTAGTGTGGAAAATTTATTTCGAGAGGGCAAAATTGGAGGCACGGTGATTTTCTGACATATGATCTGATTTTAGTGAGTAGCAGTAAAAATGTAAAGAAATAGACAAATTTGGGAGATCCTTAAGAGGTAAAAATCACGGGACTTGGTGATTTACTCATTTAGAATTTAAAAGTGAAACCCAGGTTTCCAGTTTGGTCAATGAGTAGATAAATATGCCTGGGATAAGAAGCAGGGGAAGGAAGTGGGAGAAGGATCTGATGAGTTTGAGGTGCCTGGGAGACCCTAGGAATGTTGATATATAGATACAAAGCTCTATAAAAGTGTGATCTGCCGGGCGCGGTGGCTCAAGCCTGTAATCCCAGCACTTTGGGAGGCCGAGACGGGCGGATCACGAGGTCAGGAGATCGAGACCATCGTGGCTAACACGGTGAAACCCCGTCTCTACTAAAAAATACAAAAAAATTAGCCGAGCGAGGTGGCGGGCGCCTGTAGTCCCAGCTACTGGGGAGGCTGCGGCAGGAGAATGGCGTAAACCCGGGAGGCGGAGCTTGCAATGAGCTGAGATCTGGCCACTGCACTCCAACCTGGGCGACAGAGCGAGACTCTGTCTCAAAAAAAAAAAAAAAAGTGTGATCACCTGATCACCTATAAAAAGGTGATCTGGGCTGACTAATCAATATTTGGAAGTCAGAGGCAGTAAAATGACAAATAGAGGCCTTGGGTGAGGATGAGCGCTCTCAGGGAAAATGTTTAAAGTGCAACAAGAGAAGAGCCTTAGGGAAGTATCAACATTTACGGAATCAGTTGGAAAATGGGAGCCTACACAATAGACTATGAAGGAGCAACCAAAAAGAACAAGAAGTGGGATGTGTGTGATTCTGAAATGAAGACTTTATTACTTTTCATTTAAAGATTGAAGTATGGGAACTTTAATTCTAGGTGGAAAAATTGTCATTTATATCATGGAAACCCAGGGAAGAGAGGGCTTCAAAAAGGAGGACATGGTCAGCTGTAGTGAATATTACTGAGAGATTGTGACGGCTAAGGCCTGAGAAGAGACTACTAGTTTTAACAACAATGTTGTTGGTAACATTGGTCATAGTAGTTTCTCTGAAGGGGTGACCAGAGAGCTGCAAGAATGAGTAGAGGTGAGTGCAGAAGTGAAGAAAGGGAGCAGAGACAACACTTGTAAGTTTCACTGTAAATGGAATAAAGGAAACAAGAGGTCTACCAAGGGACATGGATTGAGAGGGCCTTTTCCATTTTTATTTTAAGAAGGAAGATACTTGAGTGTGTTGAAATGCTGATGGAAATGAGCAAAGAATGAGGGAGAGTTGAAGATAAAGGAACAAAGGGAGATAATTGATGGAAAGCCCTTGAGGATGATAGAGGGGTTGAGATTCATGATGGGTTGGCCTTAGACAAGGTACATGGGTTACAAGGCAAAAGAAAGAAAAAAGAAAAGAAAGAAAGAAGAAGAAGAAAGAAAGAAGGAAAGAAAGAAAAGAAAAGAAAGGAAAGAAAGAAGGAAAGAGAAAGGAAAGAAAGAAAGAAAGAAAGAGGGAAAGAGAAAGAAAAGGAAGGAAGGAAGAAAGAAAGAAAAGAAAAGAAAAGAAAAGAAAAGAAAAGAAAAGAAAAGAAAGGAAGGAAGGAAAAGAAAGAAAGAAAGAAAGAAAGAGAATTGTTTTTTAGAGTAGCAATAGATCTAGGTGGGATAAAGAATCAGGAGTCATAAAACACAAATGATAAATAAGATATGAAGGCCAGATGTTGTCGTGTATTTTAATAAGTTCCTAACTATCATACTATACATATTACACTGGAAAGAGCCCTGACTTCGACAGCACTTCTGTTTACTAGTTGTGTAAATTACTAAGACAAGTAATTTAACTTCATTTTCCTAATATATAAAAAAAAATGGAAATTGTATAAATCTACCTTGAAAGCCTATATTAAGGAATACATTTTGATCATGTTAAGTCAGTATTAACACAATGATGGTCCTGTTGTAAGATTCTCAAGTAACTGAAAACATATTTACTATCGTCTTGTCTTAAGAATCAGTTTTCTTGGTTGTCTTTAGAAGATAATAAGCAAAATCACTGGAAGACAACCAATAGCTTTAGCGTATGGATACACAACACATAGCATAGTGCCAGACACATAATATCTACTCAAGAAATATGCATATAATAAATTACTGAAAGACAGCTTGGGGGTTCTATCTATGTTATTCAAACCTTTACTTTCACTATATTCCAGTAAATGCTCCAGCCTCAGTCCTCTTCACTATCTGCTAGTTAGTCACTTCAGGGTCACAGAAGAAAACAAATACATCACCTGAGGAGGTTTGTCTTGACTATTAATCCATTTTTGCACACACAGCCTACAAAGATGAAAATCGCTTGGCTCACATGGCCCAGAAGGCTAGAGTAGATGGGACCTGATCCGTTGCTTGTCTCCTCTGTTACTTAGTGTCATTTTTTTTTTCGCTCTGTCGCCCAGGCTGGAGTGCAGTGGCCGGATCTCAGCTCACTGCAAGCTCCGCCTCCCGGGTTCACGCCATTCTCCTGCCTTAGCCTCCCTAGAAGCTGGGACTACAGGCGCCCGCCACCTCGCCCGGCTAGTTTTTTGTATTTTTTAGTAGAGACGGGGTTTCACCGTGTTAGCCAGGATGGTCTCGATCTCCTGACCTCGTGATCCGCCCGTCTCAGGCTCCCAAAGTGCTGGGACTACAGGCTTGAGCCACCGCGCCCGACTAGTGTCATTTTTAACATTGTCACCAATGAAGCTCACTAAGAAAGGATGCCTGAATTAACCACAAGCAAATAATTTTGGTCGAAAACGCATAGATTTAGTTCAAGACAAAAAGGAAGAGAATAAATATATTCTTAGCATAAAATGGTTTCCCACATCATTTTCTTCTCTAAAGTTTATAGCAAACTATGTCTCCTGAGAACAGCTTGAAAGTAAGGAGATGCTGAGGGGAAAACTCAGTGGGGAGAGCTGCAGCAAATTGCCCCAGATAAGCTTAAGGCAACTCCAGCTCCGGACTCCCAAGATGCTAATGAACCGTAGATTCCTACCTCTTCCCGAGGACTGATATTTACAGAAATGTTGTCAAAGACATCTAAAGTTCCATAAAATATTGTATTTTTAAAAGGTCTTCAAACCAAGTCCTGTAAACCGATAGGAGTTACCCACTTGCTGAGAGTTAATAGGTTCTTGACTGAGTGGTGAAGTTTGAAAAGGACCATTAGAGACAGAACACAACTTCTCCCAGCGGTCTGCTCTCTTCACTCTTCTGAGGGCTCTGCCATCGAAAGCCAGGCAGGGCATTGCCGAGTCAAAAAACAGAGCAAACAACTAAGGAGCTACTTATTTTGCTCTTAATAATAAAATGTTTTGAGGTCCAGGATTTCTAACTAAATCTATATGAGCCCTTTTATGCCAAATTACTGAATTATAATTGTATTTGGATGTCATAAGTGAAAATGTTGCATACAAGTTTTTCTCACAAGATTTCACAGATTTTTCAGTATTTATTTATGTATTTATATATTACAAGTAGAAACTGAGTTAATAAAAGCCCATGCAAATAATCATCCACTATTGTTGCATTTCAATTACTCCAGTCCCCAAATTACTATGTATATTTGAGATGCTGGTACTTTTTCCAATTTAAATTCTAGCAATTCCTGAATCATGTCATCAAGGCCTTGCCTGAGAATGCAGTAACATGAAAATTAGTTTTCTTACACTTTATTTTATGTTCAATAAGAATATTTATAGCATATGCAAGCAATGATAAGGATAATCACATTTCACATTTTATATTAGTACCTATCACTGGTGGAATGAAGAGGAATTTGTTTATTTGCATCCATCCTGTTCCCAACCCATACCACTGCCTTACTAGCAAAGTTTCTGATCCAAGTAGTTTCAATTATTTTTCTGAAAAAATAGAATAATGTTCAACTTGCAGAAGAAATGTTAAATTTGTAGCAAGAATGTTGAAGGACATGGTCTCTGTTTTGAAGAGTTGTTTTCTAAGTCTTTAACAGAGATTAAATAACAAGAATGTTATGACTGGTTCTCTGCTCTTTACAAAACTTGAGAATTGATTGTATCCTTAAATTCTCTGTGTCCCTCATGCTAGGCTGTCACTTTTAGCTAGCATTTTTATTTGAGTCTGTGTCCCAGAAGCTTTAAAAAGGAGAGACTCTTCTACTCATCTATGCCTTAAAGAAACTATGACAGCAGGTGAGGCTATTGTGGAATCTGTTAAGTTGCAGGAACTCAGACTTCATTACATCCAGAACACATTCAATAGGAATGCTTTTCCAGTCTTTAAAAAACTTTGATCGCAATTCAAGCTAGATATGAGGTTTTACTGCCTCGTATGTTTATACCTGATAAGATAAGGAGAGGAAATCATAAGAATTGTATATCTTCTTTGAAACCAACTCTAACCAACAATGGGGACAATCGTGACTTTATTACTATATTCATAAGTTATTTCTGTCCCAGGCACAATGTAAATATAAGGAGAACAAAACAGTTTTTCCTTTTCTAGTTAAATAAAAGTAGTTTCATTTTGCTTTGGAGAAATGGCAGTAAGTAGGGGAAGGGGAAAATTAATTACAAAAGGTGTGCAAGAATGTGAATATTTCAATACCGGGGTTTTCCTCTACTGTCATTACATATAAAAAATAGCAAGATTACATAAATACATTCAAAATTGAAAATTTTTGTTTTCTATAAAAGTATGACACATTTTGTGGGCCAACAGCAAAAGATAGTTAAAAAGATAATAAACCAAACTGTAATACTCACATGCTTGTGCATGTCAAGATCATATGGGATGTTAAAGCATGATTTTAAAAATTGAATTTAGGTCCACTAAACAAAAGACAGGCAATACATTACATAGTAAAGGTTCTCTCTGCTAGAACATCTGAATTACAGACACAGTCAAAATGTAAGATATTTTATACCCTTTCAAAAGGTAACATGGTCCATAATTAAGGCAAAAGTAATTTATTTTGTTTAACATATATAAATAATATCTCTTTCTCTACATCTTTCTCCTAGCGTATCAAAAATAATATTCTATAATAAATGTTAGTAAATATTGATGATTAATCATAAGTAAATATTAGCAATAGAAATAAATGTTACTTTCAGAATTCAATGAACTTAGAGTTCCAAAATAATCTAATCAATATACATTAACAGTCTACAACATTCCTGAGAAATGGCCACACAGCTTTCAATACCACCAGAAGCCCACTACTTTGTAATGGAACTCATTCTCCTATTGAACAGCTCTAGTTGTTTAAAAATATGCAGTGGAGATCTGCCCCCCTAAAACATCCACTAAATTCCTGATGTTTCCTCTAGTTTAGGATTTTTTCAATTTACTCAGAAATGCTTACACAGAATCAGACTCTTCTGGACGAATCAGTGGCCTAGGAATTGGATTACATTTGAAATAAAGTCCTAATTAAAGTGGGGCATCACCAGAGAAATATCATTTGACCAGCCCCCAAAGGCCTCGCAGACTG
Organism: Colobus angolensis palliatus; assembly: GCF_000951035.1. Lineage (NCBI taxonomy): Eukaryota > Metazoa > Chordata > Mammalia > Primates > Cercopithecidae > Colobus > Colobus angolensis. Next base: position 1,390,099 of record NW_012114633.1, read on the forward strand.
TAGTGAACAATGGGTAGGGTCTAGTTCTCTGGTCTATACAACAGAAGTTTGACCTTATAAAACTTCAGAATTGAGTGGACTGAAGAAAGTTAACATGTAATCCCCTCAAAAAATAAACAGAAATTCGGAACTAGTCAGTTCTCTCAAGTGAAATAGGTAACTGTTAAATGGGTAAGATATTCATGTTGTTTTGTCAAAGCCATTCCAATGTGAAGGCTACATAGAAGTCAAAGTATTTTAAGAATGACTAGGCAGTAGAGCATCAAACAAGAGAAATGGGTTAACTGAGTAAATATTTAATAGCATCAGAAACTAATAACCTGGTGCATCTGTCTCTGCACCTAGGACTCTGCGTTTGCTAGTTCAGGTTGGTTTTTTAAAAAACACCAAATTGGGTGGGTGCAGTGACTCACGGCTGTAATCCCAGCACTTTGGGAGGCCGAGGCAGGTGGATTACTTGAGGCCAGGAGTTCAAGACCAGCCTGGCCAACATGGAAAACCCCCATCTCTACTAAAAAATACAAAAAGTTAGCCAGGGTAATGGCACATGCCTGTAGTCTCACCTAATAGAGAGGCAGAGACACAAGAATCACTTGAGCCCAGGAGGTGGAAGTTGCAGTGAGCCAAAATCACGCCACTGCATTCCATACTGGATAATAGAGTAAGACCCTCAAAATAAAAAACAAAAACACACCAACTTGGAAAGCACTTGGATAGAAAATACAACTTAACTTTCAGAACTTCTTTGGCCATCCTTTAATCTTTGTCCAAAGGGAAACATTCTTTTTTATAGAAATATGGATTTAGTCAAATTTTACACTGTAATATTTCTGCTTTGATCCATAATGTGTTCCTTTGATAAATTAATTATCTAAACAACATCTTATTTTCAGCTTTTTAGGGAAAGGAATACAGGGGCAATGGTAAACACATACATACACACGCATGTACATACTGGACTGTATTGATTTAAGTCTGAACTGCTAAATCTGGCTTTGCCCCCTTTCTACCCACTTAACCTTACTTGACTTGCAGTAAGGTAAGGCCTCACCATTTGCCATTCTCTGTCTCTTTAGCTTTCCCTGTTTCTTTCCCTGCAAGCACCAGGGTAGAAACAATATGTGTAGCTGTACTATAGAACAGCCCACTTCAGTAGCTCTTGACCGAAGTGTTGACTAGCAATGGGCATGAGCCCTATTAGCTCTGCTGCAAATAACTCAGATTATATCAGAAATTGTTCTTCAAAAGGTCAGGAACTCTCTAGAACAAACCATTTATAAACATTTAAACAGGAAACTAGTTGAGGATTTTAAACAGAGACATGAAGAGTTTCTACCATAGCCTCTTATCTATTTTAGAAGAAAGAGCACAACCCTTACATTAAACCTCTTTTTAAATGGAGGACAGAGAAATCAATGTCTAAATCATAAGCTACTAAAGGAAACATGCAGACTTCCAGATATATATATATAATTTTTATATAATTTAAAATGTTTAATGCTTTGTTATTGCTTAATACCTACTATACATAAACATTAAGATCACAAACGCTATGGTTCATATACATGTTTGTTTGGATATTAGATTTCTGTGTTTCTACTCTTCTTAATATACTAAAATCTCATTTCTAAAATATGTCTATTCCATTACTAGCAGTGGTTATATATTCAGGTTTTCAATCAACTGATTTGCTTGTTTGGATTGACTATAAATTTGTTGACATATATTGATGATTCCTCATTTTCTTGCCCAGAGATCATTTCTTCTACTCATTTATTTTCAGTCTCTCTGCTTTCTTATTTGACAGTATCCTATGAGCAGCATAACAGAGCACTCCAAGCTCATAAGGAATAGTGTAAACTGATTACCAGATTTGGATGGAAACTATTCCCTGCCCATGTGATCACCCTGGCTGGATAATGAACTTTGTGAAAATATCCATGTCTTACCACACTAAGGCAACAGCCTCATTCAAACAAGCTCTTATTTTTCCCTTATACTTCAGTTCATAATTGTGAATATGGCACGAATCCAGAAACAAACTGTCAGTATGGGATGAGGTACAGTGTTAAAAATAAAATAGCCTAAAAACTGGATTTTCACTTTTAAAAATTCTCGATATTCTTTTGTAACTGACAGAAAGAAAAATAGTCCTAATAAGATGTGTTTGAAAAATACTATAGCTGAAAAGACAATGTATAACTGACATTTAGGGAACTCACAGAAAATTTCCCTGCATGCAGGTGTTCAGAAGCACTGAGGGGTTACTAATGAACCCTAAATAGAAGTGTCAAATAGTTTGTTATGGGAAGAAGGTCCAGAAATAAAAGTGAAAACCAGAGCTGGTTCATTACACCGGCAGTGTGACTGGCAAACCCCACTGCTAACGTCTCCTTTAAACCGCAGGTGCATGGTTTGAGTGCTAAAGTGTGTAGCCCTTGGCCCTGGCACAGAATGAACACAGCCTCCTCCATGGGTTCACAAATTGCCCTGCTTCCATATTAGTCACACGTTCCCATGTGGGAAATTTCACCCAACACTACCACTTTAATTTTGGTGTGTTTGCTTACTGCGGCTGCACTTGCTACCAAAAACATCATACCACAAAATTCCAAAGTAACTTCAAAGAAGAGGGAAGAAACCAAAAAAGTTCTATACATTCTTAGTTTTCTCCATGGAAGTAGTTTGTTCAGTTTAATAGCAGTTATCAATGTGGAAATACTGTAATTCAAACAAACAAACAAAAAAAATCACCAACCATCCTAGCTAAAGAGACACAGATAAGAAACAAACTAATGATTTAAATGTCATCTACAGGCTCTCTAGTACAATGATGGTAAATCCCTTACAAATTTGGGTGTGTAACATAAAATATTGCCCATCATAATGATGCATATAAATATCTCTACACAAGAAAGCACTATACATATTTTACAACTTTTTTCAGACTTTAATGTTTTGCAGATGGCATCTGGATCTTAAAGATGTATAGGTATTTTGCAGCTCTGTTTAATCATAAATAATACATTTGTCTGATTCGTTAATACCAGAGGCATTTTTTTTCTCCCGATGAATATGCTTATCATCCATGACTGCCAATAATAAAAACCTTTATATGGAAATAACCCATTTCATAAAAATAGGAATTCACTTGCCATTTTCCATTCCTGCTGACTAATTACTAGGGTGTTGAAGGGTACCTTCAGATTGAAGAGTGTCTTCAGATTGACTTCATAAAAGCTATATTTCTCATGTGTTTGGGCAGAAATTTTCAAGAATGTCATTTCAGATTTAGTGAAAGCTCAAGGCAAAAGTTTTATCATGAAATGAACATATTAAGACTCAAAAGACACTTGAAGATGACATTACAAATATGAAGCAAATGTATTTGGACTAACAAAGGTCAAAAAAATTCAAATACCTATGAAAACATGGCAAAACAAGTAGAATATGTTGTAATGGCACACAAAAGTGTTCATTTTAGTGTGTATTCTTTATCGTGAGTTTAGACTTCACATAGCATTGTTAATATAGGCTAAATATGCATTTAAATATATTTATAGTATCCAGTGTCTACTATGTGAATATCTACATAAGTTATTTTGAAATGATGTTTTCTTATTCAATAGGTTTATTTTGGCAACAAAAAAAAAAATGTATGGATGCTAGTGAAAATCATGTTTGCAGTAGATTTTAAAAGCCTCAAAGAATACATTTGTTGAAATTTGCATTCGGTTTGAAAAACGTGTGTTTAACAATTGAACACAGCCATATTTTAACTTTTAAGCTCTCGTGTTGCGAAAGTATCAAGGTATTACAGCAATTTACTCTTAAGGACATTAAATTTCAAAGCTGGGCTTTGAAATTTAAAAAATAGGATATTTCTTCTTGGAATATTTCATGATCAATGTACAGTCCCTATGCGAGGAAAATTAAAGCTGTCTGACAAGTCCTAGAAACACCACTAGCTGTTAAAGACGTAGGAAATTGCATAAAAGCATAAAAAGCACTGGGTAATTTTGCAAATTTCATCTCTAAACACAATTGTAAAGATGTCTGTCTTTCAGTTCTTTCTTCCTCTTATTTCTGAAGCATAGCCCTTTAGTTCTTGCCGTTTTAAAATCTTTGCCTACCATAGCTTTGCTTCTTAATGTACTGGTTGATCTTACTAGGCTAAAAAAGTATTTACAGGGGGTGCTTGCTTTTATCTGTATTCACAGAGAATGCTAACAAATTAGAAGAAAGTGCCAGAGAACACCACATACCTTGTCCGGAACATTACAATGGCTTCTGCATGCATGGGAAGTGTGAGCATTCTATCAATATGCAGGAGCCATCTTGCAGGTAACATTTTTACTCGTAAGCATAGTTAATGTATAAAGTTAATATGTAGAAACTAAACTGTGATGTTTATAGAAAATTGGTCGACATTCTTCTTGAATGGGTGATCAGCAACAAAACTTTTCTCTGCTTCTCCTGTGCATGTATACACACACACACATACTCACACACTAAAATATATATATATATGTGCACCTTACACACTCAAGTACTATATAACACATTACTAAACTCTTCTAGTAGAATTTGAAATTGTACTTTGTGCATTATAAGCTCCTTAAAGGTACCAGTTCCTCCATATTACCTCTCTTTCTCCTGAACACAGAATTGTACTTGGCATGTATCAAGTGCTCAGTAAGTATTTATCAGACAAATGAATGGATGAAGCCTCATGTATTTTAGATAGCATAGTTGCTTCTCAGAGTTCATCTCTTCCTAAGTCCTTCAGGTCTTCTCATAAATATCATCAATCCTTGTTTTGCCAGGCATTCACTATTTTCTATAGATCTGCTCTCCCATGGAGCCTTGCAAAGTGAAATCATTAGCTATACCTCCACAGTTTCAAACTCAGTAGAGACACAAAGAAATTGCCTATCTGGATTTAGTTTATGAATATAAATACTGGCCAGGCATGATGGCTCACACCTGTAATCCCACACTTTGGGAAGCCGAGGTGAGAAGATCACTTGAAGCCAGGAGTTTAAGACTAGCCTGGGCAACAAAGGGAGATCCTATCTCTAAAAAAAAAATAATAATAATAATAATAAAAATTAAAATTAAAAATTAGCCACGCAAGGTTGCATGCACCTGTAGTCCCAGGAGCTACTTGAGAGCTGAGATGGGATGATCCCTTGAGCCCAGGAGTTCAAGCCTGCAGTGAGCTATGGTCACACCACTACACTCCAGCCTATGCAACTAGGCAAGACCCCATCTCTTATATATATATAAATATATATTTATTTAAATACCTCCTGTGTATTCATGTCTAAAACATAATTATTTCAGAAACGGCAAAGCCAAAATGAAAACATAATTTATTTTTATTTTTATTTACATTAAGTACAAGTGACATATGATGAAATAGGTTGTATTTTCATTTACAACAGAAGGTTTCTCTCTCTCTCTCTCTCCCCTTCCCACTCTTCCTCCCTTTCTCCACCCTTCCACCTAGAGCTGTCTTCCTTTCATGTTTTCCCTCCACAGAATATACTAGCACAGGCCTTCAGCTGAAGTCAGGCAGAGTGAACAAAACTGAGAAGTTACTCCTGCTACCCCACACTCCCCAGCAGTGTCATTATTATTAAACCCTTCCTGGTGGAGAGAAAAAAATTCTCAGGATGTAGTTATAAGAAATTCAAAGTGAAGTAATAGAATAGTTCCACAAAATCAATGACATGTTGATCTCCTTTAAGTATTGTTTTCTTATGAGCTATTTTCTCATTTCATAGACACATGCCAATTTTCATATGTAGATTGTCTACCTGAGCTTTCCACGAGGGTTGAGTGGGAGAGGCAACATTCTTTCTCAGATGAACACTACCTCGTCTTGTTTTGCAGAACTATATTGCCTACACCATACTTACTTTTTTCTAACAAAATTTGACTCTATCATCAGCAGATGATTTTTTGACCAGAAAATCAATGACTCATCCTGTAACTCTGATCCTACTATTTCTCAACATTTATTCTGACAATAGCATAGAGAATGTTTCATCCAAAACAAACAGACTAATTTTTATACCCATGTCATCAAAAACAAATATTTTTTCAAGTAAACATGTTGACTTAGGTTGATTAAAGAGCAAATTAAATAACATGTAAAGCTCACCTTCCAGAAAATATAGAAATAACAGTCATTCTTGGACATGTATTCTCTCTCTATATTGTCACCAAAAACAAATTATCGAATAATCCTCCTACCTTTGAAATTACTATCATAAATGTAAAAAGAAACCACATATCTTATAACTGAGAAACACAAAGAAATCTTATTGAAAATAAGTAGTTTTGAGCCATAACCACAAAGTAATATTCATTTAGAAAGGGACACAAAAAGCCCTAATTTGTGATGAAAATAAATGCCTATCAATCAACTATAAAAATGAAGGCAGCAGCTACAGGTAACTGGGCACTATAATTTCTTCCAGGTGTGATGCTGGTTATACTGGACAACACTGTGAAAAAAAGGACTACAGTGTTCTATACGTTGTTCCCGGTCCTGTACGATTTCAGTATGTCTTAATCGCAGCTGTGATTGGAACGATTCAGATTGCTGTCATCTGTGTGGTGGTCCTCTGCATCACAAGGTCAGTAACAGCACTTGGTGGCTACCCAAATGAAGGGATATATTGTTCCTCCTTTACTTGATCAGATCTCTCTGAGTTGAGTTCCTTCATGGACTCTGTGACCATCCATTCTCTATGAGTCCTATGTCCTTAGCTTAAGAGTATTTGAATAGCCAGTGGAGTGGTACAATAGCATATTGGGGTGGTACAAATTATTTTCCTTAATTTTGCCTGATGATAAAGATTATTTATTTTTACCTACTTGAATTAGTATCCTTATCTACCTGGATCAGTATCCTTATGTACCCGAATCAGTTTTAACACGTCTTGGTATAATAACAAACACATTTTTATCTTAGGATGACAAAATAGTTTTCAGTCACAAAATGCACAAATACATGTAGTTGTACTTTTATGGTAAATGAAAACCTTAGATACATAAAAACATGCAGCAAATATCACAAAAAACTCTTATATCAAATTCCCAGCCGAATCAAAAGGCAATTGTTTCCTGGAGAATCAGGTTGAAAGACACAGGGATTTCCTTCAGTTTCAACAGAAAAGAAAACCATGATTAATTAGCAATGTCTGACGTTGGGCCTGGAGTAAAGGAATGAGGCCAGTACTTGCTTAATTTCATTAGCATACAAACCAATGGTAACCGAGAATTGGACTTTAAGCCAAATGCGTATCATTTATGTTGTGTATAACCAGAAAAGTCATTGAAGATAGTCCTTACTGACTTGATTTCACTCTTCTATAAAAAGTTCCAAGGAAGATTCTAAGATTTTTACCAAATTCACAAGGCTTTTAGACTTTCTCCATTTGTGGAGCTCTCCAGTAAATCAAAATATTTCTCTAAAACTTGTTTTGAACAGATACAAAAATAAAAGAAAGTATCATATCTTTAGAAAATAAGGGCCATAATACATTTCAGTATGGTATTGCACTATCTTCTTTGAGGACAAGCGTTGCATTTGCTCTTGAAAAAGACAAAATGTGGTTCATAAATCCTCGCCTGGACTAAAGGCTTAAGGGAAGATCATCGACTAAAGCTTTGGGCTGCTCTAAGCCGAGTTGAGTTCATCAACTCAACTCTCACGTTTAGATGCCAAGTGATTATATTAAAATAGATTCTGGGGAACATAAAGATAACAAGAATCCAAAAATACTGCATATAAAAAGAAAAAGAAAAGAATCTAAAACATAGGAAACTGTGCCATATTACTCTAATAGCTAACCAATATCAGTACATGAAAAACAAAACCTATATTTAATGGATATAATCTCAACAATGTGATTGCTACTTCGACTACTGACACAAATGCAAAACTGTAAATACTTTAGCAGATGTTTTCAATTCTGTTATGAATCACAGTTGCATTCCCATACATAATAAAAACAACGGAAATATACAGGGTCCTTTCCTCATGAGAAATTGTGTAAGCGTATATTATGTGTCTGTATCATATATGTGTATACACATATACACACATATATATGCACATTTAATAACGTTACAGAGAAGGAACAATTATCTCCGCTTTCAAGATAGAGACCCTGAGGTAGAAGTTGGCAAATTGCTGACTTTACACAGCTGAGCAACAAGGGCAGAAATGGGGTCCAGGTGGCCTAGTGCCAGAGCCTGGGCACTTCACCATGCTCATACTGCACTGTATCTGGTAAGGATTTTGTGTATTCTGATGCTCAAGATTATCTAAACTGAATTCCAAATTAGAGTATTTTTCCAAGGCATATGGACTTATTCATTTACGTGTTATAATAAACTAAAACCTGTCCTCAATTTATTGGCTTTTGAGGGGAAGACTTAGCACATAAACTAAATTAGTATTTTGTAATGCCTTTTACAAATCTGCCTTAAGACCATCAAACCTTCTAGAGCCTTTCCAGGATTCATACTAGTCAGTAAAGCACACCAGTTCCCAGTGTGGATTCATTTCACTCACTTGAAAACATTCTGCTTTGAAACCAGACTTTCCAACTAGGCTGTCTGTCTCCAAACCCCAGAAACCCTACTTTCCTGATGACCTGGCCATATTTGTCTGTCAAGACTTATTTCAAAATAGGTCTTGCTGAAAGATTTACAAAATTGCAGCAAGCAGAAGTCCTCCCATTTCCTTTGATTTTTCGTCTTCCTCATCTGGTCTCTCCTGTCTTCTGCCTGTCTCTTCTATCTCTTCTCCTTCTTTCTACTTTCTTTTTAAAAAAAAAAAATTTCTGTTTTGCTTTACTATTTTAGCCAAACACCTGCCCTCCTCCTAAACACCACATGTGTCACAAAAAATATGGACATTTGGAGACATGTTTCAAAATGAAAAGAGTTACCCTGTTGAGAAGTTGGATTTTTGATCCTTTTATTTCTGGCTCCCATTTGCTGGGAATGTGATTTCAGCTCCATGTTCACTTTAACAGATCTATCCTCCCTCTAAAACTATACATATATATATTTATATACACATACATACACACACACACATATATACATAAACCCACATATACACACATGATATATATGTGTATGTATATTTATATATTTTTATATATTCTGATACTTCACAGATTATTATAATAGAATTTTATATGAACTTTCCATTATTCTCATTTGCATAGTCAAAGCATTTTTTGTTACAAGAGAAAAAAATACTAGACCAGGGATTTTCAGATAATTTGACTGAATATTAGATTTTTATAGATGCTAAATAAATGGTACCAATTTATGTCCCTAATTTATACTATTAAGGTACAAAAATGATATTAGGCTGGTCCAAAACAATGTTCCTTTCCATTACATATCAGATATTAGCAGTTGGCTCATTCTCTGCTGGTTTGATAGAATTTAAACTCATAACATTGAAAAGTCAATATAACATTCATTCTTAAGACATTTAAAATATAAAATTGTTGAAGACCTTTAAAGTGAGATAAAATGGGCTCACGACTTGCTTGATTGCATTGTGCTGAGTCATTCTTTGTGCCTTAATGAGTAAGCAGTTAAGGACAAAGTAAATGTCTTCCTCTTCAGCTTCTGCCTGTGTTCAATTCCCAACAAAAACTTAAAGACAACTGCACAGAGAAGCAAAATAATAACTTTTCCAAAATAATCCAAGTTTCTACTAATGATAAATTCTTTCATTTGAAATGTTTTAATAATTTGCTTAATCCACATCTTTACTCTGTGATTGTAGGACCAAACTTTAGATAATAGCATTGGACTAAGATTTGTAAACTTTCCAACCTTCTAGGAAATGCCCCAGAAGCAACAGAATTCACAGACAGAAGCAAAATACAGGGCACTACAGTTCAGACAACACAACAAGAGCATCCACGAGGTTAATCTAAAGGGAGCATGTTTCACAGTGGCTGGACTACCGAGAGCTTGGACTACACAATACAGTGTTATAGACAAAAGAATAAGACAAGAGATCTACACATGTTGCCTTGCATTTGTGGTAATCTACACCAATGAAAACATGTACTACAGCTATATTTGATTATGTATGGATATATTTGAAATAGTATACATTGTCTTGATGTTTTTTCTGTAATGTAAATAAACTATTTATATCACACAATATAGTTTTTTCTTTCCCATGTATTTGTTATATATAATAAATACTCAGTGATGAGAAAAAATTGGCATTCTTAAATTTGCGGTATCTCATAACTGTAAATATAATCAGACTAGTACAATCTGTACAGCTACCAATATTTCATGTTTCTTCTCATCTTGAGACAGCACATTAGTTTGTACAGGACTCAGTGGCTAGGTTTTGAGTGATTCCAAGATCAAGGGAAATGATGGTTATTGGAAAAGAGAAAAAATAATTTACTTTATATCGAGTGAGGATAAAATATTTCAGATCTTTGAATCATCTCTATTTCATCAACTTTCTTCCCTGGCCTTCCATTTTCATCCCTAGAGCAGAAAGATCTCTGGCATATAAACTAAATAAAAGAAGAAGGGGAGGGAAAGTGTTTTATAACTCATAAAGGAGAGGGAAAGAAGATATTGGTTTTTATTGGGGAAGTAGCTTAGAATCCCCCAGTTAAGTGCGTGTATCTGAAGGATACTGAACAAGTTACATACTAGGTATACACAGAGTGGCAAAATATATTCCATTTAGGTGGGTGGAATTACCAGGGGAAAAACGTAATAATACCATTAAATGTGAAACACCAAAGTCGTGATTTCTCAAGAGCACCATACTATATTTGTAGTATATAGTTCTTTGAAAAGAAGTTAGAATCACAACCAATACCCTACGAATAGTTTTATGGCTAATGCAGCACCGTAATTTGTAAGGGATGATGACAATATTTCATGAAAACAGAGATATGTTTTGAGCATATATATATGGTGAGGTAAGAAAGAAAATTAATCCTATAGCATCTGAAAGACCTCACTGGGAAGTTGGTATGGATTTTTGTTTGATTTGTGCATACAAATAGGTATCACAACTTGGTTTGGAAAAAATAAGCTGTGAAAAGTCTCAAGGAATAAGATGAAAATAAATCAATTATTATCACTTAGCTCTGCAAAGCTTTCCATGGCTAACACAGTAAATTTAAATAAAGCTCTCTTTGTCTCCTTCAAATAACCTGTGCGTGGACTTTAAAAAAAAAAAAAAGGACACTCCAAATATCAAATCAACACATTCTGAATATAAAATATTCAGTGAAAAATTATTTTCTGAAGTGATGTTTAAAATACTCATTAAAACATAAATAAAGGTGACAATCTAAGTAGGATTTAGGACTCTGAAAAACCTGGTTTTCTAGATTAGTCATCACTATGAAAAGTGTGACTCTATTGGCATAACCATCACTCAAATGTTCCCATAAATCGGCCCTATGCCACCTGTACAAGACAAATTCCTTTTCACCTTCTTTGTGGAAGTTTAGTTTGGTTAACAGATAGAAAGATGTAACGAGCCAGGGTCTCCTTTGTAAGATTCTTGTGACAAAGAAACCCTTCCTCCTCATAAAGGAAGAGGAAAAAAATGCAACATCCACAGAGATTTATAGAGAATAAAAGAAACAATTCCACTAACTCTTGCTTGTAGGAGTGTGAAATGATTTGATTTGTTAGATATGGATGTGTTGCTGTATGTGAATTTATATCAGATGATCATAAACCTATGTCCTTGGAGTTCATAATATAATACACTCTTGCCCATTTCCATGCTCACCCACCCCATGAAGGAATTCCTTTTAAAAGATGCATAACAATCTTAAGTGAGCATATACTATGTGCCAGGCACTGTTCAAGGTCCTAGGGAAATACAAATAAAACATGGTCTCTGCTACAAAAAAAAAAAAAAAAAAAAAAAACTCACAACCTAGAACTAACAGATAATCACCTAGCCTCTACTAGCATATTTCTGATAATTTGGAATTTCATCCTTGGGCAATTATAATTTTTCAGATAATTCTTTCTCATATCAAGGTGATGCTTATTTCTATGTGCTTTCTACCCAGGGCTCCTATTTTTTCTCTTAGGAGCAAAGGAATAATTACTTATGTATTTAAAATAAAAAGACAGAAATCATGTTTTCCCACTCACCCCACAGCCTTCCTGCAACTGTTCATCTCCAAGTGAAACATCCTTAATTTCCTCATCTGTTCTTCATGTGATATCACTTCCACATCCCCCTAGCATCTGCATTATCCTTCCTTGGACAATTTCTACTTTATCAATATATTTCTTTGAGTGTAGAGCTCAGAATTGCACAGTCTACTACAATTGTCTGACCAGCACGCTATGTAGTAGAACTTGTAGAAGGCAAATTTAATTGAGAGCTGTGATTCTTAAATTCAAGTTCTACTTAGACCTGCAATTTTGCTGTGGTACCATGAACAAGTCATTTCATATCTCAGATCTCAGTTTTCTCGTTCAGAAGATCACTTCTTTCTCTCTATCAAGATTCTATATATTCAGGAAAAAGGCACTATACTTTTGCTACCAAGGACCATATTAACTACTTTTATTGCTTATCCTCAACTTAAATTCAAAATTCTTTTAAAGTAAACTGCTAATGGCCAGGCGTGGTGGCTCATGCCTATGATCCCAGCACTTTGGAAGGCCTAGGCGGGTGGATCACGTGAGTCCAGGAGTTCGAAACCAGCCTGGCCAACATGACGAAACCCTGTCTCTACAAAAAAAAAAATACAAAATTAATCAGGTATGGTGGTGCCACCTCTACTCCCAGCTACTTGGGAAGCTGAGGCAGAGAATCACTTGAACTGGGAGGCTAAGGTTGCAGTGAGCCGAGATCGCGCCACTGCACTACAGCCTGGGTAAAAGAGCAACACTCTGTCTCAATAAATACATAAACTGCTAATATGCCATGTCATTCCCTCATTTACTCATTCATTCGTTGTATATTTATTATAAATTTAGCAAGGGCCTTCAGTTACCAGCACCACGCTAAGTTACAAAAAGACAAAGATAAATAAGGCAGAGTCCCTGCCGGAAAGGAGTTCACTATCAGAACATCCCAGTTCCTTGCTTCAGAGATCTCACAGTCCTGTGGGGAAGACTGAGAAGTAAATTAAACAATTATGAAGAATGTGACAAAGGCTCTGATACTGGTCAGCTCAGAGTGCTTGGGGACGCGGAAAGAGGAAGTGCAAGGCTGGGGAGGTGTCCTCTTGACAGTAAGATACACGGAATGACTTCTTCATTCTCCGCACGTACTCTGACTTCTTGCTTCTGATATTTTACACACTCCTCATACTTTCTTCACACCCTTCTCTTCGCAAAACCCAGAACAAATAACAGCTTATCAGTGAAGCCTCTCTGATTCCCTTGGCCATCTTCCTAATTATCTCATAGTGCTTTTCATGTTGCTCCTTCATTGTCCATGCAAGTCTGTTTTTCCCTTAGCAAAGGAGCAACAAAGAAACAGAAAATCAGTGCCTTGCCTATTGTTTTTGTTAGTTTAAGAAACATTTACTGTATCCCACACCATGCCAGACACTATTCTAGGTACTGTGATGTAGCAATAAAGTGCCTAACAGGTCTCTGCTCACAGGCTCACATTTCAGCAGAGGAGGTGAAGGTGGATGAGGGGAGAGGGTTCATCAAACAACAACAACAACAAAAAAAAACACCTGCAAAGTTTCAAGTTCTACACAAAGAATTAAAAATAGGACAAGGTGACTGGGTAGTGACTGAGGACTGGGTGCCTCCAAAGTGAGCATAATGTTTAAAACTTGGGCTCTGAGGCAAGGCAGATATGACTGCCAGTCGAAGTTTCACTTTACTAACTAACATTGGGCTAGTTGCCTAACTTTATTATACCTCATATTTTAAATGGAGAGAAAAATATCTTTCATGTCTAATATGACTAGTTTGAGAAATGAACATGACAATCCATACTTGTGCTCAGAATAGTGACATGCACACAGTGAACTTTCAATATATGGAAATTAATTTATAGGGATTTGATAAATAAGTGTCATAAAAGTAAATAAATAAGAAGAAACCATATTTCATCAGTTAAATGTTGCATCATGGGAATCATATGGTCACAGTTAGAAGGAATCAAGCAATCATCCTCACTCAAAAAAAGCATCTCTCATCTCTTTGAAGACAAGAGAGCTGGTTTTGGTTCTGGAAAATAAGGCAATATAGAGTTAAGAAACAACGCAGCATCTCTAATTCTCTTTTTCAAATGGGTCCACTGGTATTGTGTCTGAATAAAAAGGAGGTCATTCTGCTACTTTAAAATAGATCTATCCTGATAAAGCACATACCATTAAACCTCTTGTGTGTTTTCAGACAGGGAATGAGTGAGTCAATATTGCAGTGACTTTGCAGGATCAAAGTCTTCACTCGCATGGATCCTGGAGAAGTCAGTGCAGACTATTGAAATATGACAGAGATGATCTCTATGTCATATTAGCCTCTCTACTAACGTTTGTCTTCAGATGCTACTTCCCTTTGCCAAAATTGTGCAACCCCTGCACCACCTGTTGCTCTTCCCCAGTTAGAGTAGACATGTTAGTTATATAATTAATCAACTGGATGTCAATGATAAAAGGTTTTTCATTGAATTAATTGATATATGCATACCATCATCCTCAGGAAGCTCACATAAAGGATGGATAAAGGAGAAACAGAGGATGATACAAAGTAAAGGGGTTGGTTTTATAACCAGTGCATAAATATACAAATGAATATGACCCTTCGAAATCAACATCAGGAAGTTATGTGTGATGTCCCGCCTGCTACCCAGCCCATTCAAAGCCGCCTTCCAGCCTCACTGTGGACAGAAATCTACTGATCCCTCTACTCTGGGTATGGCACCTTGGTTAATATCTACTTCCAGTAATACTAAATGTGTTGTTTTAACTTGAATCTTTGGTACATTTTTAATTTTTAATTAATTTTTACTCTTTCTCTTACATCAGGTAAGAAATGAAGAATAGAATACTTTCTTTTATTTTTCCAAGCCAAATTTAATCCAGGACAAGAACCTAACTCAGAACTAATGAGAAGTCCCAAATCAGGTATTATAGGGGAAAGGGAGAGAGGGACAGGAGCAAAGCCTGGCCCTCTGTTCTCAGTGGTCCCATGGTCATGGCTAAACCTCCCTGTCTTCCTGATCCATCACAGGCGCTCCTCACACAGGCGGCTCAGCCATGGTGATCATCCTGAGGCAGCGTCTATCAAGACCCACATAGTCAAACCCATTCTTCAGGCTTTATTTTGAGAGGGCTTTATTCCCTTTCTCTCTATGGATGTCTCCCCTTATTGGACTTTCTCTCTTTCTCGAAATAATAACCACCTCTTTTTCCTTCATCTCATGCAATAGCATCCTCCATTATAGCCCTTCTCTGCCACAATCTAGCTTCATTCTTTTCCATGAACTTAGACCTTGAAAACAGAGGCCTTTTAATGAATCTAGACATGAAAACAAAGCACAGAATTATGTCCCAAATTATCACGAAGTTAATCAAATTATTAATAAATATATTACACACATAACACTTTATTACTTTATTAACTGGCAAAATTAGCAAATATAGATAAGTCAGAGACATAAAATAATATCATCACCAAGAGAAGAGCACCATGGTGTTTGTGTATATCATTTCAAATAATTTATATGAATATATTAATATATGTTGAATTTTTTTAAGACAAGAAAATAATTTATTAATAAACTGAATCCTCACTAAAGAATAAGCTATGAAGTTTGATAGTTATTAAGCATAATTTGTCCAACTATACATATACAGTGTAGTTTTTGTGTACATTTCAATCACTCTTAGTTACGAGTCAGTGAGGCCTTTAAAGAATTTAGCTGAGGATAATCTCTATTGCATTGCATCTTTACTTTTCCTTCCATCCATCTCACATACTACTTAAAAGGGGCCTTTCGTCTTCGCACTTTCACGCCAGTTGAAGGCATTCTCAGTCTCATGCTCTGCATCTGTCCAAAGTGTACCCGTAAAGCATGGAAACCTTATTGACAGTTTCTCCCTAATTATCCCTGTGTCTAAGTCATATCTACGTAGATTCAGAGATGCTAAGGCAGTTTTTCCCCCTACTCATTCTAAGGATGCTTTGTTTCTTCTCTTTTCACCTTGTGGAGGTCTCTTCCTCTGATCCCTAAGCTGGAGAAGCCCAAGGTTTTACCATTTAACCATCGTATGCTCACAATGCATTATGCTGAAGCTGCCATTCTTTCAACAGTTCACACTTAAGTTAAACTAATCTCATAATTGGTGCTAGCTTCAAAGCTGAGTTATTTCTCAAACTGGAGCTCTCCTTCCCCATTGATGTCACTTCCTCTGCCTTGCATGGTATGAGTAAAGAGCTGTTCACTGCTATTAGCTGAGGCATTCAGTTTGGTTCAGAACCAGGAGTTTGTATAAGTAGTGTAACATTGAACAACAATAGCAATGACATTAAGTATACATATTTTTACTTTTATTTATTCAAAAATGCAGCATCTTATAATATTCAAAAGTACTCAAACCAACTTTCAAGCCTAAACACAACATAAAATTGAATAATTAAAAATAATGTAAACAAATCATGTATTACTTAAAGGAATATACAAATAGCTGCTACCTATTACCTGAGCTGAAGTTAGCTAATGCAAAATGGCATTGAATTTTACTGGAAGAATTACTTTAGCAAAGACAGACTGAATTCTACTGACAGGCTTTACTACATGTTACCTAAAGGAGTCTTTTTCTAAGAATCAAGAGGAAGAGAAAATGTTACGGCCACTAGAGAACATACTTATCTCCTTACTACTTACTTGTGGGGAAAACAAAATTCTTAGCTAGAAATTACTTCATCTGTTCATCTCTGTAACCTCTTGACCAATGGCAGTTCATGTAAGACACCCTCAGCATAAGAAATGACAATATATGGGACGGGGAAAAAAGAAAGTGAACCAGAAAGAGCTAGGTGGGAAATCAAAGGCCCTGGAAAGGTGAAAGGAATGAAGATAACAAACTATTGAATTGTAGGAGGAGGGCAATATGGGAAGAGGAATGTAAGAGATTGTCCATTTGAATAATCCTTCTAGAAGAAATGAGTCTAAAATATCTGATCAGGATTTCAGGAATATGAAATGGCAGCAAGAAAGCAGGGAGCAGAAAGTTGGCATTGCTGGGAAGCCCTCTTGCCCTGAAGTCTAAGGAGGTTAACCTTCTGTGTGCACAGTTTGCAGGCACAGGAGCTGGCTTGGCAGTCTGGGCAGAATCAGGCCAAGGCACAACTCCAAAAATGATTTTCAGGACTCAGGGGAAGAAGGAGAATATGTTTAAAATAAAATCTTTCTCATGTACATGTTTTCTTCCTTACAAATCTTGACCTCAAGATATGTAAATTAGATTTTGTATATTCTGCAGGGCAACCTTGTCCCAAAGCACTAGATCTGCTCTCCAGATAAAGAATAAAAGAAAAGTTCAACCTCTCCACCCAGAGGCTAGCCCTCCCTCCCAGGGATGTGGAGGTGCTGTAGCAATCACAAATGCAGGCTGCTGGATAGTATCTGATCTGGCTACTCTTGGAAAACAAAATCCTGGGGTTATAAAGCAGCCCTGAGTAGCATTAGAAAAGATAAGCTAAAAAAGGAAGCAGACTAGCCCCTGCTTGCAGAAGACAAATCCATCTGTAGTCTGCCTGGGGATATATGGGTCAGAACTGCCAAGCAGAGCAAACCATTGGAAAGTATTGTTTAGGTTTGAAAAGATGAGTAGAAAGAGAAAAATGACTGCTCTGTAAGTGGAGGTTAAGAAAGAAATGGGAATGGAAGCCCCAATGTTCCACTTCTCAGCTACTCCAAAGGCACATGACTCGTTCTTCACAGAATAGTGCCAAACAGAGCTGGGTGATTTGTAATTAAGCTCACAGACTAAAGAGTGAGTCTTGTAAACAGCCAGTGATGTCGCTGACTTCCCCCCAGAGGGTTGAGACTTTGCTGCACCAGCATCCACATAATAACATTATATTTCATTTTTAAATAAGATGTACATGAATGTTCACTTGTGCCCAATTACAGTAATGCATGATTTACATAAAATTAACTCTCCTGCTTAATTACAGTCACACAGGGATTAAGGGAGAAGGGGCTTTTGCTTTGTAAACAGTACATGCTTTAACACTTAGCCTCTCCCTGAAGTAACTAGTCCAATCATAAATGAAAATGAGTTCTTTAGTCATTGAGATTTGCCATATATTTTT
Organism: Colobus angolensis palliatus; assembly: GCF_000951035.1. Lineage (NCBI taxonomy): Eukaryota > Metazoa > Chordata > Mammalia > Primates > Cercopithecidae > Colobus > Colobus angolensis. Next base: position 1,408,456 of record NW_012114633.1, read on the forward strand.
ATGGATCAGGATAATGTGTAAACTGAGTCAGGACTATGTGTAAACTTCCATCAGACTTATGTGTAAAGTGAGTCACCAGAGTTTTTATCTAGTTAGAGCAAAGGAATCCAATTCTTTTGAAATGTGAATGTATACACTGGACTGCTTTATAGCAAAGATCTAGGGTTTTGAAGTTTGGCATACAGTGTGGAGTTTAACCTTCTGGGTAAGGAATCTGCAAAGGGCAGGAGAATGAGTCTCCAGTTTTCCAGAAGCAGCAAAGAAAATGCTTTCTTTAAAGGGCAATCCAAAGCTGCTTTGACAACAAGATGATTAAAGGCTGCCCCTTCTCTCATCTTACATCTGTCACTTTTCTGCATCCTGCTTTTTGTCACAAACATGAACAGAATTTTTCTCTGAATAGGACTTCAGAATGCACATTAGCAGGGAATTAAAAGTGAAGTTCATTGCAAACCACACCAAAAGAATTTTTCTTTTTCTCCACCTCTGCCAGACCAGGTGCCAGAACTGGAGTCGAAGAAAATTCATTGAGCTGGCACAATGAGAAAATGATTGAAGGCAGCAGGGATTGAAGTTTCATCGTTATCAGTTCAGTGGGGACATGAAAATGCTTCTCTAAAGGGCTGCACAAAAATACCTCAAGGGGACTGAACGCTCACTGCACTGGCTAACCACAAAAGATGGCGATTTCATTTTGCCACATCGTCAACCTTCTTTTCACCTAGTCCATAGAAGCACCAGATACCATAGGTAGAGAAAAGGCCTTGAAGGAGGGAAAGAAAACAAGATAACCTGTGGGCATCTAGGAAAAGTGTGGAAGAACACGATCTGATACTCAGAGCAGACTGCACTTGGAAGAAAGGATTATAAATTGAACGTAAGCAAATTGGATCTTATCTTCAGAATATTGAAAAAAAATCACATTACTAACTCAGGGCCCAGTACTTAACTTCCCTAGAAATACTTCTAAACACTATTCCTAATAAACTAGATACCTATAGCATACCAAGCACTTTTATAAAAGAATCATTAACCAGAAATCATTAACCAACAATTGCATTTAATATATGCAAGCATGGTATATAACACAAAATTATTTTACTTCGTAATCCCTGCCCACTTATTCTGCAACAAAATGTTAAATGAACGGACCTTTTCAAGTCCTTAAATTTAGGAAGGCCTCTGTGGGAGAGGTTTGCAGAGGTATCTTTGGAAAGTCTGGAGACAGTGCAGGGTTACTTGGCAGTTTGGGGGGAAATTTTTCCAGTCAACTGTGTTTTCTTTCTTTCTTTCATCATTGTAAATTTTTCTGTCAGGATCTGAGGCATTAGAGAGATTAAGTTGTTGATTTTTTGTTTGTTTGTTTGTTTGTTTGTTTGCTTCCTTGAAATCAAGGTCTTTCTGTTCTCCCGAGTTATCATCTCCCTGGCACTGGCTCTTTCGCATTGTGCCGGATGCTACAAGGCATCCTTACTCTAAAATGCATGAATCAACCTTCAATTTTCCATCCTTTGATCCTTCATTGAGTTGTTGTTTCACAATATCAAAAAGTCTCAAAAGCTATGACTTGAATAGTGGCCATACTCAAAGGAACAGTATGAAAGGCTTGATCCTGAATACACAAAATCAAAATGCCTTCCATTTCACATAAAACCCTTTATTTGACCTGATAGTAATGGAATGAAGCTGTCCTTACAGCACTGAATTTGTCTTTCTAGCTGCATTTGAAGATTTTAAGAATTGATATCATGGTTTATTGATTGTAATAAAGTGTAATGTATATAAAATTATAATTTATGACTAAGGATAAAAACAGGAGCATGTATTAACCTCCTATTCATCCTCTATAGGAGTGGTATTGTTTGGGGCACTTTCTAAATATTGTTTTGCTTATGTTTTATAATAATTCCCAGATATTTTATTATTTTGCCAATTTTAGGATGAAATGACATAAAGTAACAGGTAATGTTGCAAATAATGTGGCAAAGGTCACTGAGCCAGGATGAGCCACTTCCAAGATCTGAACCCAAATCAAACCAAAATCTATTCTGCTCCACCATATTACTCTGTTTTTATTATGTTCTGTTTTATACTAGAATTGAAGAAATGATACATCTTTCAAAGTTACATGTTGACAGCCAAATTTTTATTCCAATGATGCTGCAATTGCTTCAATTATTTTGAAATTTTGCTGTGGAAATTATCCTTAGAGATAATTTATGAACCACACCAGAATGCCTGTTTTAACATATTATAAGGATGCTGTCCTTCAGTTTCTAGCTTTCTGTTCTTCCCTCTTCATCATTCTCCCAATTTAAACAAACTTAACTATACACAAAGTTCTTCTTGCCCAAAGTATAGTTGCCAAGAGAAAAGGCTGAACAAGATAGCTTCAGAGTCTTATAAGTGATATCATATCAGACATTATCTTGTTCATGTACATGTTTAGTGTTTTGGGTTTTTTTGGGGTTTTTTTGGCTCTTTTCCCTCTCACACCTTTTTATGCCCAAGGAATGTTACTCTTCATGAGATCAAGAAGCCTGTCTAGTTGATACGACCCCAGTTCTAAGAACAGTTCTTGGCATTTTGTAGGTGCCCAATTAAACTTGATGAATGAATAAATGAATGAATGGATGAAATTAAAGTCATCCCCAAGCTTCTTCCAAGTTGTGTGATTTGACTGCTCTATGCCAGTTGAGAACATAACTATGCCATCATGGCATAAATCAGCAGAAGATGAATAAGATATGTTCAGTATGAAAGTTACTAGTCTCTAAATGGAGCCCCAAAAGTGTAAGCTAACAGTACAGAGGCAGCTAAAAGGGCCTCAGAGTCATGTTTTCCTTACTCTTTCTTCCTTCCAGTTCTCCATAAGCCATACCAGTTTCCAGGAAGCACCCTACTGGGGCAAAGGGTAGTATGGAGCTGGTGTGCTATAAATTATAGTCATTACAACATGTCAGCAAACCCGCAGCTGAGCTCTTTAACTCATTGCTATGAGAGCTTTCAAGGGCATTCACTTTCAGGAAGGTTTAGGAGTATCGAATGCCTTTTGCAACCAACCAGGCTTTTTAACTCACGTGAGTCTGACACCTGTTAGGTGCATTTTATCTTGCAATCTGTGTAATTAGGAGTTGTCAGATTAAAAATGATTTGCTGCCACTGAAAGGCACTCCAACTCTAAGATTCATTTGTAAATGCTCTTCTCTTTCCTTTGTCTCTCATTCTGTCCTTTCAATACTTAGCACAAAGCAGCATGAGGGGACAATGTATTGTGACCACCTTGATTGCCAAAGAAAGGCACATCCTAAAGCTCATTCAGAAAAAAATCAATGATTGTCAAGTCATTATTGGAATTTTCAGATGTCATATACACATACTTACACTTATCATGATGGAAATGTGCTCTTGTTTTATTTCTTATTAATCACTTATTTTTGACCTTTACTCAAAGAAGGAAAACTTCTTAAGTGACGCTTCATGGCAGAGATCAGAGTGGCTAAAAAGTGAAAGGATATGTAGAATAAAACTCAAACACAAATCTAGACAGGAATAAAGGAACAAAGGGCATCTAGTCCTATTTCATTTGTTCAAGACACAGGCCCTGAATTTATCATTAGCCATTCATGGGAAGGGATTCAAGAAAAAAAGAAAAAAAAAAGTTATCTAAGAAGCGTACTTCCAAAGCTACTGAGGTAGAAGGTGTAAAATGAACCTTTCTTTCCATGAGATCAGCCATAAATGAAAGAGATGTATTCAGAATAAATTGCCACCAGCAACGACATTCACCAACCAAGCTTTTGGTGTCATATGGAAGAGTTGAAAGGTGAAATGAGGAAAAGCCATTTGAAATTACCTAATTCTAAAGATGTGCATTTCAACCCCCACCTGATTTAAAATTTCAAATAAATAAAAGTCTGCTTGTTAATAGTTAAAATGATTAGTAGGTAGAAGACCCTGGATCTGTCAGACCCAAAATGTGCTAGAGAGAAAAAATCCATAAGATACTACTGGAAATTAAACTGTTTTTAATTGTATATGTTACTATTATATGTTTGCACATTTATTATTAAAGCTTGATTACTCTTTCCTTCTTTGGTATAAGAAAGTAAACTAGAAATCCAAGCAGATATCATGTTGTGTTTGTTATCTGAATTGGGTCCATTCAAATCTGTCCTGGGTCCAATGAACTATTCCAGAAAGAGGCAATGGGGACAGAACTATATTAGGGACAACAAATTCAGTGCAAGAACAACCTTAGCCAACTATAAAGGGATTTGTCAACTGCAAGGACTTCCGTATTGAGCGCATGGGAATTGAGGCAGAATGTTAGCCATGCACTTTCAACCTCTGAGCAGAGATTTGCTCTAAAAACAAACTGCAAGGAAATCTATGAAGCCAAGCTACCTGTGAATAATACATACTAGTTACTGGTTCCTTGTTTGTTTGTTTGTTTGTTTTTTAGTAAATATCACCATGGTTTTCAGTTGAAATGAAGCTCTCAAAATAAATAATTTCTGACTATGGAAATCTACAATTTAGCTTTTCCTTGATTTTTTTTCCATTCTTGAGTTTGGGGTTTGGGAGGCCTAGGGAAAGGAGTGATGAGGATCCAAGTGTGAAAGCACAAATACCAAGTTTGGTAAGGTGCCTGTTTTGCACAGCCTTTGAAAAGCCTCATCTGGGCACTACAATGGCCATAGCTATTATGGCCAAGGACTCCACCACACTGACATTTTGGCAGCAGGGTGTTCTGGCAGTGAAGGATAATCCTGTATGAAGCACAATCTGCCTTGTTTCATGCTGTATTACAGAATCAGTCTCATATTCTAATCACTTTTGAAGGTAGAATATAGTTTAGGAAACAAAGAGACCAGAGGACCTGTACAATACTAACAAAAGCTTGCCAAGTAGTAAGGTGGTAGAACAAAGCCCATTGCTTAATGTTTTGAAGAGTGTTTACAATCCCTGGGAGAATTGTCCACTTTTTGTGAATTACCCTAGATACTCACACATTAGACAACCAAATTCTAGGCTTGACTCTGAGTCTATGAAGCCCTAAATAGTGTGTACCTTTAGAAACCTAGACTACCTGCTGCCCTATGTCTCATTAAAGGCCCTATGATCAACAGGATTAGACTTGCTGACCATCCTGTTGTACACTTGAAAGAGAAGAAAAGAAACAAAGAACTCTCCCTAAGGAATCCTTTACCAAAACCTTTTGTAGTACTTTTACAGTCTTCTTTACGAAGGGATAGAAATCTTTTCCCCTGACTTATGGGTGTCTTGATTTTATAAAATGTTGCTTAGATATTATAACTTCGATTGAAAAGAATCCTTCATTCATTCAGGATTAAAATGGTACCTATTTTAGTTCAGCCATCTTAGTTATAATAAAAATCAGCAACATAGTAAGACAATTACTGACAATATGATTGTGTGTGTGTATATGTGTCTTAGACCAGTCAGGCCCTACAGCTATTAAAATGCTTGTTGGGTTCAAATTACTATAAATGTCTCTGAAAGTTAACTTCCCAAAGCAAACCTCCTAAAAACGAAGAATTGTTCAGTTCTTTGAAAAATTTAAACAACACACAAAGTTCAGGATGAGAGTTCAATAGGAATGTAGATTAAAATTCATGTAGTTACAAAGATTTAAGAAGGTTACATCAGATTAAACTATCCTAGCATTATTAATTTAATTTCTAGTCATTATGATAATACTAAGCATTTAAAATGCATTTGGTGTTTATGTAGATGGAATCACTCCTCAAAATTATAAATTTCAATTAATATGCTATTAAAAATGCCACTAGAAAGTGCTTTTATTATTCTGCCAGTGAAATAATTGTTCCCTGTTTCCTTTTATAAATGAAATTTCAGCATTTAGTTTTTGATCTTCTTTAGATTTTGAAAACTGTAATGTTTCTGTTTAAGAATTCTCCTTATGCTACATTAGTGCCATGTTCTTTGACAGCATAAAAATATGCAAATATAGCCTTTTTAATGGTGATTTTTCATTTTGTTACTGTCATTTAACTGAAAAACAACTGATGATGTTTCAACTTATCACTTACAACAGTGAAGTTACTGAATTGATATTTATGTTCAGAGCAGATGACATAGAAACAAATATGTTTGAAATACCATCTGCACCATGTTGATTTCTTCCTTAAAGGCACAATAGAGTTGCTGAAGTTTAGCCTTACAGGGAACATCAGACTTGGGGGCAGTGATGACACATTACTACCTAGGAAAAATGGGTAAATGAGAGTTGCCAAATTTGGAGATAGGTTGTAGGGGAGAAGGGTGGGAAGAAGAAGGGTGGGAATGTGAAATTTACAACTTCGTAAAAATCTTTCTATCTTGGCAGCAAGAGCTCTGCCTGCTTTTTGGCCCTCCATTTCCCATACTGCCCACTTGGCTATCTGCCTCATTGCCTACCTCTCTTTGCAGCCTCCACTCAGTGTTACACAGCTTCTCCATCTGGTGCTGGTTGCCAGCCTGCTGCTTAGGAAATCCCAGAATACTCTGCACTGAATTATGTGGGAGTGTCACCTTTCACAGATATTTGAACTGAAGAGGCAGGCAGCTGGGTGGGAGGAAAGTTGGACAGAAGGGCCTTGCTGGAGCAACCTGCCATGCTTAGCAAGACCAGCTCTCAAAGGTAGAGCTGAAGGCTTATCTCGAGAGTTTCTAGAAATCAAATAGGGAGCTTTCCAGCATTCCAAAATGGTCAGAAAATGAAGAAAAGAACTCCTGTTAACAGGCCAGGGAATAGAGTATTGCACTGAATGAGGTTCTTCTCTTAGCTTGGCCTAGGTAAATGATGCTAGACAATTCAATAAACTCCACTCTGCCTGAATTTCCTAATACTGGGACCCAGAGATCCAGTCTTCTTGGGTAGGAAAAAATGAGATTTCATCGAAGTTTCCCACACATACATTCTCACCCAGCTTAGCTCCATTCACAGATCCCATTAGCAGGCAATAATCATTACAATAACAGTTGTCACTTATTGAGCTCTTACTCTTCGACATAATTAGTGTTAAGTGCTTTACAGGCTATGCTGAATAATTTTCTTCTGTCCCTCAGAGCCCGTCTCTGTGCCCAGTGAGGCTGACCACTCTGGACTGCATCTTTATGCTTCCTTGTCTTCAGGCTTCTGGATGGGTTCAGCTTACACGCAAGTCACTTGAAGCATATTGGTGGGAAAGAAAAAATTAAGGTCAAGATAATCCTGCCTCTCTGCCCTATCACAGCAAGTGGGCTATGTCCTTCTATCGAAAACCCTAACCAGCAGTGTCTCCTAAAGCTATAGTTCCCTACGTGTTCTTCCTCAGTCGTAGGGGTAGTAACTGATCCACATCACCATCCCTTGCTCTTTCCTTTAATCCTGCCCATACCTTGGTAAACACTCCCTTTATTAAACTTTTCTCAATCACCCTGTTTGGGTGTGCCATGTTCTCTATGAGAGAGCTACCCTTTTCTAGGTGAGAAAACTATGACTTAAAATCGGTTTAGCACTTGCCCCAGGTCAAGTATCTAATAAATGCAATGACCAAAAAGTGTAATACTATTTTTCTAACTCTGAACTACTGCACAGTATTGCCAAGATGATCAATTCTAACTTCATAATATTTATTGTGTTAGTCTGTCTCTTGCCCTTATCACTGTAAAACCCAAACTCTTACCTAGACTATTGCAACTCTATCATATTAGGGAAGATTTATTCAGTTTTATATAACAGCAAACAATTCAAGTTTCACATAAGACAAAAAGAAAACCAATCTAGGGTTATGGTAGGCAGCCTCAAATAGCCCCATGATCCTCACCGGTATTCAAGCTCTGCGCAACCCCCGTCCCTTGTGTGTTGGCTATATTTATTGATTTCTAATGCATAGAATATGTCAGAAGTAATAGGATGTCACTTCTAAGATTAGGTTATTTTTTAAAAATGGCTTCAGTCTTGGCTGCTTGCTCTCTCTCTCTCTCTCTCACCCATTCTTATTCATTCTCTCTAGGGAAAGCCAGCTGCCACATCGTGAGGCAGCCAATGCAGCCAGGACCCGAGGCCTTTCAATAACCACAGGAGTGAGCTTGGAAGTGGATCCTTCTATAGTTGATCTTTCAGATGACTGTGGTCCCAGCCAATATCTTGATTGCAGTCTGCAAGAGACCCTAGGCCAGAAACCCCTAGCTAAGTGGCTCTCAGATTCTTGACCCACAGAAACTATGGTTTGTTATTCTCAGCTACTAAGTTTTGGGGTAATATTTTACATGAAAATCCACCACTTCAACAGATTTTAATTCCACAGTGACTCTAGAAACAGAACGTTAAGGATTCTCTGAATGGGTTCTGCATTCTGTAACTCTCACAGGAAAGTTCGATTGTGGAAATGGAGTCACAAACAGCCTTGCTGACCTGGCAGCTTACTCATCAGCACAAGGCAGTGGCCAGGCCTACACCTGTTCCACCTTCCCATAGGGCTTTCCCCTTTAGCATCTCTGACTTCTGGGCCATATGTATGTTTAGTTTACAACCTTATAGAGGCTGCTTAAGCAGATCCAGCAATTGCGTAAGGTCAAATACCTCGAATTTCATAAGTTCAATAAAGGTTTTACCAAAAAGTCTAGGAAATATAGGAGCCACAGTAGCCAACAGCAGGAGTTAGTTGAGCTCTCTCTCGAGCTCTACCATCTTAGGTCTCTTAGTCCCTTTTTGAGTCTCTTAGTCCAAAATTGTACATTCTTGAGAGATAACTTGATTGATCCAACTGGAATCAGCTACCCTCCCCTTGACCAATCAGCTGGGCATTGGGAGTATTACATGGTAAAAAAAACATATAGAGATACAGATTCTGGAAAAGAAGAGCAAAGCCAATAGCCAGGCAGGCCACAGTGGCTTCCTGAAAGTTCTGCCAGCTTCCAGTCTTTCTCATCTGATTTATCCTACCCATGGGGATCATAACTTCCTATGAACTACTCACAGCTCACCTCAACATGGCCAAAAGTACCATTTGAAGTTCAGATTAATTCATCAGTGTGGTTCACAGTCTACACACAGTGTGCTTAAGCCATACTGAAACCCCGTAAAGCTACATTTGTATGTCATTTATGACAATTACCTATTTGACCTCTTATTATTATAATTACTTATGGACTTCGAAGTGGAGCTAAGATTTAATATGTATGACACAGTTGTCTTGCTCTTATTCAGTAATACCCACCATTGCCACACTTCGGTCAGGCTATCATAAGCAGAAAAGCTACCTAGAGATGCTTTCTAACATTGTAGGGAGGGTGTAGTTTTCCTTTTCATTGGACTCCTTTCCCTTTGCAGTGAGTAAGGTTTGTTCACTCGGTGAACAACTGTCTGATAAGAAAGAAGTTATAACACCCTACTAATGTTCATGCCAAATAAGGGCAACAAGAGTTGTAGCAGTGAAGAAGTCATAAACATACCTTTATAGGCAGTGAATGGCTTTTGTTTAACACAAGTCATTAGGTACACAAATAGGAACACTGTAGGTCTGCTCTTAAATGTGTTCATATGCTCCTGAAGCTGTGTTAAAACAGTGTACGCTAAGTGGTATTGTTCTTTGCTTCACATTTGTTAAAAATCTCATAAGTATTTTAAATTATAAAAATGAGATCTGGCAACTGGAGTAATAGATCTCAATACTCTTGTATGTGCATGAGAATCACCTTAAGAAATTGTTTTGATAGTAGTCCCATGAATTCAGATTCAGTTGATCCAGAAAGGACCTGGGAATTTAAACATTTAATAAGGATCTCTAGGGGATTCTGATGAAAATCCTCTGCCTGCCCACATCTTAAAAAATTCTTAAATATTGAAGTGAGCTCAGTTTTAAACCAATCAGTTCCTGACTGAATAAACATACACAAAAACTCTTAGTTTTGTGAACCCAATCACATTACCAAGCCATCTCACAACCCAAAAGGAATTCCTTCTGACCTGGAGACTTGCACTAAAAGGTGAGTCAACCAAAAGTTCAAACAAGCAAAGAAAGCTCCAGGGAGGAGAAAAGGAGAAAAGGTCAATGTGAGTATGAGCACTGCTCAGTCTGGGTCTCTTGGCATCTTGGCAATAAAGCGTTGGAAGCTCAGTTGTAGCTGAGGACCAGCATTCTAAATGCTAGTCAAATGAGGAAAAAAAAGACCATTTTGTTCTAAGAAACAGTTTCTGTTTAGAATGTTTGGAAAATCAGCCTATAATGGTACTGTTTATTGGCACCAGCTCCACAGATTTGATTGCTTTTAGAATAATGTTGGCAGACAACTTCCCTTAAGACCTGCAGACCTAGTGCCTTTGCTATGTGTCAGGCACAATTTAACCTCCATTATGTTCTCAGCAGAGGTGTTTATTTGAGCCATTGTGACCACTATACGTTGCTTCCTCTTTTTGTTTTTCCACAGCCACAAATTTGGTAACTAAAAAAAAAATTTGTAAGCCTGCAGTTAGTACAACTAACCTATCTATTTTACCCAAACTCACCCTGAAGGTGGTGGGCTTTCAATGGCTGTGCTAGCATCAGGGAATGCTAAAATTGAGCCCATTAAACTGAATGACAGGTGATGGTTAAACTGACCAGCGTTTCTGGCTAAAGGTAATGGGAAACTCAGGGATCCAGGTGGAAGGCAACAAATAAGACAGGGATGTGATCAGGTGCAGGGTCAAAAGCCAAGGACTGGGCCAGGTGCGGTGGTTCATGCCTGTAATCCCAATACTTTGGGAGGCTGAGGCGGGCAGATCACGAGGTCAAGAGATGGAGACCAGCCTGGCCAACATGGTAAAACCCCATCTCTACTAAAAATACAAAAATTAGCCAGGCATGATGATGCACGCCTGCAATCCCAGCTACTCAGGAGGCTGAGGCAGGAGAATCACTTAAACCCAGGAGGTGGGCCGGGCGCGGTGGCTCAAGCCTGTAATCCCAGCACTCTGGGAGGCCGAGACGGGCGGATCACGAGGTCAGGAGATCGAGACTATCCTGGCTAACATGGTGAAACCCCGTCTCTACTAAAAAATACAAAAAACTAGCCAGGCGAGGTGGCGGGCACCTGTAGTCCCAGCTACCCGGGAGGCTGAGGCAGGAGAATGGCGTGAACCCGGGAGGCAGAGGTTGCAGTGAGCTGAGATCCGGCCACTGCACTCCAGCCCGGGCGACAGAGCGAGACTCCGTGTCAAAAAAAAAAAAAACCCAGGAGGTGGAGGTTGCAGTGACCCGAGATCGTGCCACTGCACTCTAGCCTGGGTGACAGAGTCAGACTCTGTCAAAAACAAAAAAAACCCAAGGGCTCCACACTGAGTAAATACGCCATTAGAAGTACGAATGCTCGTTCCACAAGAGACCCCCAAAAATGAATGAGAAGCTATATAGTCAGTAAGTCAAAGTCTAGGAGAATTGAAGCAAGACAAAAAAACCCTCTACACTGGTCAGCTGCTAGAGCCCCGGAATCGGTATAAAATAAAGGGATCTTGTGGTCTTTCTGCTGATCCTTTCCCAACTGAAGTGTCCATATCACTGACTTCATAACCATCCAGAGCATGAGTTAAATTTCAGATTCATTTGACGGAGTGTACTGAGTGAAACTCTCCAAGGGTGGGGCTGAACTCCCACAGCAGCTTCTGTGTTCATCCACTAAAGCTGGAGGCCCACTGTGTAAGGAGTTCTTCCGATATGCTTTATTCAGCTTTCCTCCTCCTCCCTCCTATCTCATTTAATGCAAGCAGATGTTAGTGTCTTTATCTCAGGATTCTTGTTTATTTCCTTTGAAAAACTGTATTGGATCTAGCAGAGTGGAGGGTCAGAAGGGCATATAGATTGTTCACTAAAAGTTTTGGGTAGACCAAAAGTTACAGGACAAAACATTACAGGCTAATAGTGTTATCATGTCAAAAGGGAACACGTACTTGAGACAATTCCAAAGAATATCATTTTCTCACCAGTGTAACGAGGTTATACATATTGGTCTCTTGGATTAATGTAGCAACTTTTCCCTAATGAGCTCTAAGCTGTTCCATTAGAATAGCTGTAAAAGTAAGACAAGACTGAATATTGAATCACCCAAGGTGGGTATTAACTTTTTTTTTTTTTTTTTTTTTTTTTTGAGAGAAAGAGAAAGTCTCACTCTGTCACCCAGGCTGGAGTGCAGTGGCCTGATCTCGACTCACTGCAACCTCTGCCTGGCTGGTCTCGAACTCCTGGCCTCAAATGATCCGCCTACCTCAGCCTCCCAAGTGCTGGGATTACAGGTAGGAGCCACTGCGCCTGGCCGGTATCACCAATTGGAAAGGGAAGAAATAAACTCCAGTTGTCCCAGTCTTTATTAGAATATTGCTATATCTATCTATTCAACATCAAGTGTGGGAAATTAGATAAAACACTCAATGGAATCCCCAATATTGCATTCTATAATTTGAATGGAAAATTGGATCTGTAGTAATGCAGATAACAATAATATTTACTATCTATGTACATAGCTCATCTATTAAAGAAAAGCATGCAAAAAAATGATGTGAAAGAAGGTAGAGATCTAGTAACTGCAGTTTTCTCAAAAATTGCTTTGCACAGTGATGATAGAATTCCCAAATCACATGCACTGAGTTCCCAACTTATGTACACACAGCCCCTAGCAGGAAGAGCAGCCAAGTCACATGCTGTAACTGAAGCTAAGCACAATTACCGGAAAACACCATTAAACCCTACTTTCCTTTCTTTTACACCCACCCCCACATGTCTGGCTTTTGAGTCTTGCCCGGAGTAAACAAGACTATACTCATACATTCCACCAATGAAGAATTTTATTTCATACTTGTTCAAAATCATGGAGGACTGTGAGGACTTTCCAATTAAAGTAACCTTGTAAGTCTTACAATTCTGTCATTCTTTAAGGAGTTCCTATTAAGTCTTAAATGCTTCAGAGATTAAAAGGGTATATTAATGTTATTGGAGACTTGAGATAAAATGTGGTGCCTTGCAGGGTATCTTTGCACTTAATGAAAACATTTTCATCATATTCTAAGTCTATTATGCCAGATCTTCATTTCATAAGAAGTTGTAAGATAATCTTATTTTAATTAGAGGAGATATACCAAGTATATTAGAGTAATACAGTTAAATATATTCATCAACTTTCTTCTTGTCAGGTAAAATGCCTCCTTCAGAGTTTGTTACTCTGATGTGCTATCACAGATGTAAGTAAAATGGTGTGTGTTTGTGTGTAAATTCTGAATGATTTCTATAGAATTCATGAATAAAAGACTGTTTTCTGAGGAGGATCCTATATAACCCTCTCGAAGGTTACACTGTCCAATATGATAGACACTATCAAATGTGGCTAACTAAGTACTTGACATATGGCTAGTTCTAATTGAAATGTGCTGTAAATAGAATGTACACACTGGATTTCAAAGATTTAGTATGAAACATATAAAATCTTATTAATAATGTATATATTGATTACATGTTAAGATTGTCATGCGCGTCGGTGTGAAGAGACCACCAAACAGGCTTTGTGTGAGCCATAAAGCTTTTTGATCACCTGGGTGCAGGCGGGCTGAGTCCGAAAAGAGAATCAGCGAAGGGAGATAAGGGTGGGGCCGTTTTATAGGATTTGGGTAGGTAAAGGAAAATTACAGTCAAAGGGGGGTTGTTCTCTGGCGGGCAGGAATGGGGGTCACAAGGTGCTCAGTAGGGGAGTTTTTGAGCCAGGATGAGCCAGGAAAAGGAATTTCACAAGATAATATCATCGCTTAAGGCAAGGACTGGACTGGCCATTTTCACTTCTTTTGCAGTGGAATGTCATCGGTTAAGGCGAGGCAGGGCATTTGCACTTCTTTTGTGATTCTTCAGTTACTTCAGGCCATCTGGGCGAATACGTGCAAGTCACAGGAGATGCGATGGCTTGGCTTGGGCTCAGAGGTCTGACAAAGATCATTATATTTTAACTACCGGGGTTAAATAAAATATATCATTGAAATCAATTTCACGTGTCGCTTTTTACTCTTTAAAATATGGCAACCAGAAAATTTTAAGTTTGGCATGTAATGCACAATACATTTCTCTTAGACTCTGATGCTGTATATCATCTAACCAATATGTAAGATCAAATCTTAATTATCTGTGGCATATTATCCATGTTGTAAGTAACAAACATAAATGATAAAATGATGAATCTCAAGTTGGCTCCTCCTAAATTTTGAACAAGTTGCCACTCACTTTTCCCCCCTGTTCAGTTAAATGAAAGTATGGAAACGCTAGTCTTAACAACTGCCTACAAGGCTGGTCTGTGGCTACAGAAGGAAGTTGGATAACACCTTCCAAAACTAGACGTGGATTCTATGATTCTCGGGAGTGGATTGCAAAATAAAGCCAGAAGTAGCTGGTGGGAGAACCACTCATTAATAGCATTACACTTATGAGTCAGACATTCAGGTGGGACAGGGAAAGCCTCAAGTTCCATTTCCATCTTGTGATTTTGCAATTCGTGAAAGGGAAAGGAAGAGAAAAGTACGTATATGGGTAGAAAAAGTTTTCAAAATAAACAAGTACCCCCTGGAGACCACATTAAAACACTTCATTGGGAGACCAGGAGAAATGTGAGCTACAATCAGAACAGATAGCTCTTCAACAAGAGCCTCAAATGCCAAGTTGGTAACACGAAAAGGCCGTACAAATATTTTCAAATGTAAAACTTGCTACTCTCAAAGAAAAGAAATGTAGAGCAGGTCAGAAGCAAACTAAAAACAAATGGTCCATGAAGAAATCAATAGAGCACCTCACAAGGGAGTCCAAAGCAAAAATGCAAACTCCTTTAAGTATAACAAAGTCAGGAAGCCAGCTAGAAAATGCAAAGGCCATTCAGGGATGAAAAGGTGATAGCAGGAAGGATCGATGAATTGTTTGCTTCAGTCTTTACTGAAGAAGACTTTAGAAAAGAGTATCGCTTGCATCTTGCTTTAAAGCAGTCAGGTCAGAGGTATTGGAACAAACAGTGGAAAACAGGACTTTCCCAGACCCAAGTGGCAAACGAAATACAAATAAATCACCAGGCCCAGACAGCAATCACCCAAGACTTCTAAAGGAACTCAAGGGTGAAATATGGAACTGGTGGCCAAAATGTATGACCTGTTGTTAATAATCACTACTATATGAGAAGAAGGGCAGCTTGCCAGTGTGACTCACACCCATAAGAAGGACTCCAGAGGAGATTCTGGAAACAAAAGGCTCTCAATCTGATTTCTAATATTGATACGATAATGGCATCTCCATAAAAGTTACAGATACAATACCCATGAGAGTTATGGTTTATATATTGAGGAATCTTGGCTAATAATCCATGAGAGACATTTTAGATGACTTGGACCAGATACTAAGAAGTTACGGAAATTTTGCTGAATTTTTTAAAGAGTACTTATCTGTTATCAGATATACGTATGCATGGATGAAATTATATGGTATTCAGGATTTACCTTAAAATATTCCTAGAAAAAAGAACTTAGGAAAAAGGATAGACATAACAACAACAAAAAAGAAAGCAACATGTTGGTAAGATGGGTACACAGTCGTTTATAACCTTTTCTCTCCACTTTTGTGTGTTTGAAAACTTCCATAATAAAGCTAAAAATTAATCAAGAAGGGAATATAGAAATAAATAAGCACATGTCCAAAGGGAAACCACTGAGTGCTATTTATTTAGACTTTTGAAACATTTTGACAAAGTTTCACACCAACATTTTACACACACACACACATACACACATTGGGTTTCAAGTTTGTAGGTGATATGAAACTCATTTCAGTAGTTAACTGTCTGAGCTTACAGGGAAAATAAAATGCAAACAGCAACAACACCACCACTTCCAATACTGCCTAAGTAGAAAGAAAACTAGCGTATCATCTTTAACATGTGCCAGTGTTAAAGGATTAATCTTAGAGAACAGTGATATAGAAATATATGTGTAAGATACAAGATCTTATCAATTACTAAAAGTCTAAACGAATGTTTAGAAAGAACTAGAAACAATTTTTCCCAAACTCAGCTTACTTTGCTTCTGTAGTTAAGGAGAAACACAATGCTGGGCACCCCTAGGAAAGGGTTTTGGAAATACAACATTTTTAAAATTAAATTTGTCTGAGGCAGCAAAGTTACCTGCTTTTTCTGGATGAGCCCACATCTCAACGACAGTACCACTAAACTGAATGAAGTATAGACAGCAGCATCTAGAATCATTAGAGGGGTTGACTAGACTCTGGATCAAGAGAGACTCAAACAATTAAGACTTCTAAGGTGAGAAACACAAAGCTTAGGTGATATATTAAGATCAATGTTTACTGAGTAAAAAAAGCATACAAAATGACTGAATGTGGCTTCATTTATCAGTTCCTAGAACCAAGGACTACTTCTTGAAATGTTACCTCTTTAGTTCTTAAACTAAATTAATAAAATACTATACAGTGTGAGTAACCTTCAGAAAGATGTTACTCCCAAGAAAGTGTTGCAACTGAAAGTACAAAGGCATGGAAAGGAAAGTTTCCATATATTTATGTCCAAGTTGTTAAGGATCACTGGTAGATACTCAGAATAACAAATCTACCGTTTTTATAAAGAAGAAACTAACAAGAACAAAAATACTACAATATTTCTTGGTACCCTTCAGTGTTGGAAAAGTAAACTACATGGACAATTCTAGTGTACAAGTATTGGATGAGCTTCATCTTTAATGTATTGGTGTCACTTTTCTCCTTCATTGTCATTGAACATTAATTATATTGACACCAAACTTTCAGTTGCATAATTCAATATCACAAACCATAACTTTACAATGAAGAGACAACCGACTACAACTCATATAACAAAAAGTGTCCATTAAAAGTTCCAAAATTTGTTTTGTTATATTATTTTTATACAAAAAGTTTAACTCATCATTGACTAGTAAATTAGCATTAATAAATTATTTTCTTTAGTTTTTCCCTAAGAACTATTAGCAACAATTTTATGAACATTAGTTGACTAAATCCTTTATTCATCCTAAAAGATGATATTTCTATAAGATATTATTTTAATGTGTCACTCACAGTATTGACTTTTTTTTTTTGAGACGAGTCTTGCTCAGTTACCCAGGCTAGAGTACAGTGGTGTGATCTCAGCTCACTGAAACCTCCATCTCCTCGGTTCAAGTGATTCTCCCACATCACTCAGCTGGGATTACAGGCATGTGCCACCATGCCCGGCTAATTTTTGGATTTTTGGTAGGGATGGGGTTTCACCATGTTGGCCACGCTAGTCACAAACTCCTGATCTCAGGTGATTTGCCTATCTTGGTCCCACAAAGTGCTGGAATTACAGGTGTGAGCCACCGCACCTGGCCATCACAGCATTGACTTCTAAATCCCAAGAAACTAAGTGTGAAATAGGTAACTCATTTCATCAAATAACCAAGAACAGTTATTTTATACTCAGGGCAGCTAGTGTAAATAAACATTAGATGACAACAGGAATGTTGGCCTTCAAAATATCTGCTTACTTTACCCAGCTTTAAAATTATCACAGTATTTTCCAGTTGTCGTAATCTATACTAAAAATATAACTAATCATCACATTCCAAGAGAAATATTTTCATGCTACAAATCTGAAAAGACAGCAACATTTTCTAATATCTTTCTGTATTGCTTATTCCTAGGTTAATTTTAATTTAGACACCTGCAACTTTTATTAGTGAATGTATAAGTTATAAAGCCTAATGTGAGATTAAAGTGAAACTTCAATTTGTCCCAATTGTCTCCCTGTGCAGATGGTGGTAAAAGTTGTATGTCTCGCCCACAACAGGTAAAGGGAGCCTGGTGCTCAGTTCAGCTGCACACTTGTCCAGCTTGACACAGTGTCCCCGACCCAGCTTCTGACTCAGTCTCTACACTCGCTTGCCCATCTTAGCTCAATAGCAAAAATACAAAAGCCTCATCATTATGACCAGTATTAACCTTTACTGAATAATAACCTTTGCCTCTGTGCTGTTTAAGAAGAAAATTATTTTGTTAAAATGACTATTATAACTAAAAATGTAATAGTGGTGATTCTGGTTAGTGGTTTTATTGGTAATTTTATTTCCTTGTTTATATTTTTTATTTTTCAATTTTTTGAATATAGATACATTGATTTACAAACAGGAAAATCATGAACGGTATTTTAAAATACACGCCACAATTTTCCATTAATCTGGAAGAAATATTTACAGTCAATATCTCACTGGCAAAGAAGTTTTCAGGTCTGGTATCTCATAAAATAACTTCTGATTTTCTCTAAAATAGAAATTACACTTGATTTCCATCCATGAGGAAGTTGCAAATCGAAATCTTTTACAAGAAAAACAGACTAAAAAGATGTATGGGGGATCCATTTTAATTCTTGATGAACACATAACACCACTATCTACTATATCTTATGTCTGGGTAGACAGAATTAGAGAAGGGCTCAACTATCATAGCACACAGAGGATACCACTATTTCGGTGTCCAAGTGATTCTGATGTATTCTGAATCATGAGAGGGGGCTTGACATTTTAGAGTAAAATGCCACAGAATCTCAAAAGAGGACTTTGAGAATTCTCAGGGTCTACATACTAAATATATATATATATCAAAGGAAACTAGGTGGGAATTTCACTTTACCTCATTCACCTAAGGAATCTCAATCAGTTGTTCCCTAAATAGCAAAGTACAAACTCAGCAAAAGAACCCAAGAATTATTCACACATTGTTTATGGCTGAGTGAGCTTACAGAATGCTGGTATATGCTGAGCACACAGCTATTTGTCATAAAGCCATCAATCAAATTCAGTTGATAATAGAAATCCCTAAATAAATGAATTACAGAAATCAATGAGTCTGCTATTCTTTCAGAGTTTAAAATCACCAAAAAATTTACCATGGATTTAGGAGGCAATTAAATAGTGGGGCACCAATATTCCCTTATTCATTTCACAGCTCATTCAGCCCTAACTGCTTTGTTTATCAAAGACCCAAGGAAACCACTAAAGGCAGACTCTACCGGGGTCATCTCAAGAATAAAGAGAATAAAGGCAAGGGTCAAATCAAGTTACCTCATCTATGAGCTTCTAATTATAAAATAAAATGAAGTTCCTTGGGCCCCATCCGATCATACCTACCAATATAGACCCAGGTCTCTTTGACCTATTGTCTCAATGAGTAGGTCCAGATGGAAAGAAAAAATGAAAGCCCACAGGCAATCAAAAATTCTCACATTAGCTGTTAAGTTTCACTTCACTTTTTCCTTCTCATTACTAAGAGAAACAATGACTTTCTTGAGTCTCATCTTTTCTCTTTGTTCCATTCCAAAGCATAATGATCAATACTTAAAAGTTACAGATGACACTCAATAAAGGAGAGAAACAAAAGGTACAGATAATTATAAATGCAATAATACAACTGAAGTGAGTTGGTTCAACAAATATGTTGGCATGAAGCCCAGACTGACCAATGTAGTCCAATACTGGGTTGAAGGGAAGCACATGTACTTAGGTAACAGTAAAGCTAAATTTGTTCTATCATGCAGTGTGAAAAGTTTGATACTGTTTAAGATACAAGCAGTGGAATAGGGCTATTAACTCTTTTAGGAGTAGAAACCCAGCCAGAAAGGGCTCACAGGAGATGGTGATCTAGGAATTGGTGGCTAGACAGATGCCTTTGAAGAATAAGTTAAATTTAGTCAACAAACAAGGAATGGAGGGCAACTCCTGTAAAGTTCACAGTATGTGCGAAAGAACAGAATGTAGAATAGCCTAGTGTGTTGGGAACTGTTAATAATTTGGTGTGGCTGGAATGTAATGTGGACAATAATGAGAGCACTATCCTCTAAGTTTATGTATATTATCGAACCATCCTCCAAATGGGAGCTATTTACAGAGATGAGTCTGTTGGGGTTCCCTGAGTTGTCCAATTTTGGTCCAAATTGAAGCTTTGCTATCACCCCATATTTAACTGGTGCTGTCATTCCTGGCCATTAGCTGTCATGCTGCATGATTGACTTCCAGTTGTGCTTCATCATAAGCTCTGCTCACCTTGCTTACAAACACTTAGAAGGAAAATTGACACCGAGGGAGCCAATGAGTTTTTATAAAAATGCAATTCCTAACAGGACTTTATTGCTGAAAATACTAATTAAGGTCTTTCTTCCCTTTCTCATCCTTATCCATCATCTTCCTCCACTCTCCAGTCAAAGGTGCATTGTAAAATATGCACTCGAAAACTCAGTTTTGTCTTTTTTAATATGCTGTGATTATAGGGATTGTATTGTATTTATAGCTTTTCCTAGGTAACCGACAGAGGGGCTTGCCTACAAGTGATTGATGAACAGAACAATCAATCAATCAGTTCATCTGATTGCTGCACTGAAGGCAAATGTGGAAGCATATGCCATGTGCAGGCAGCCAGTTGAAGCGATGGAAAATATTGTACATTGTCTGCAAGTTTAATGGCCAAAGAGGAGAAGGCATATGAGAAATCATAAGCATTTATCCTTGCATAAATTCTAACTAAAAATAAAATAACAGTAAGGTTATATCATTTACAGTGTCTTGGCTACAAGAAAGAAATGGAAAATGTATTTTCTAAACAATAAGGAAAATGTATTCTCTCACGTGAGAAGTCTAAAGTTCCAGAGTTGATTAATTCAGTATCTTAACCATGACATCTTTTTGATCTGCCATCTTCATGCTTTTAGTCCTGTTTGCCATATTTGTGATTATAGTTTGGTGTAGTAGCTTCAAACATCACAGGATCACATAATACCTGAATGCCAGATTGGAAATTAGGGTATCTCCTTTTTCAATATATTCCTCACATTTCTTTGACCAAATTGTACCACATGCCCAGTCCTTAGTCAATGACAGTCAAGGGAACT
Organism: Colobus angolensis palliatus; assembly: GCF_000951035.1. Classification (NCBI taxonomy): domain Eukaryota; kingdom Metazoa; phylum Chordata; class Mammalia; order Primates; family Cercopithecidae; genus Colobus; species Colobus angolensis. The sequence goes on from NW_012114633.1 coordinate 1,429,402, forward strand.
GGAATTCTTGTGCTTGCCTTAGACACAGATCAATCAAGATCCACCTCATTGAGAGGCATCCTCCAGAAACGTGAACGAAATAAGGATCTGAAGCAAGGAATTAAGGGGTGGAGAAACACAAGTAAGGTTTGTTGTTAAATAAGCAACCAACAGTGTCCACAATAGCCAATGACCTATTTACGTTTATTTTATCACACTCATCCAACTCCCAAGGGGTTAAATGTTAAACAAACAACAGGTTAACCATATTTTACCCAAAAAAAGCATATCTGTATTTACCTTTAAGAAAGAATAAATGAATAAATAATACTTCAAAAAATAAGCAAGCAGGAGGAAGATTATAAAAATAAGAAGATTATTAGGAATTTTAAGCACCTTGATCTTTGTGTGAAAAATGCCATGTTACACGATTACAAATTATTTTTCCAAAATTAAAATTAAAATGCTAGTGTTGCATTCAGGTATAATAAGTCAAAGTTCCTTCATATATTTCTTTTGCTAACAGTAAAGATTGAAAAATTATCACATGTAATCAAGAAACAATAAACAAATAAAAACAGCCAGAGACTCAATTTCTAGCTACAGGCCTTATAATTACATTTGCTATGTCTGCAATCCTTTACCCAGAAATATGCAGGTTCTCATCAAGTCTTTAAGGATAACACTAATTAATTTGTTAATTTATTCAAAAGTTATTTTGGTGGGTAGAATAATTTAGCTCTAACCACAAGTTAATACAGTTTTAAGGAATCTTTCTGGAATTCAGTGCCTGTCACACATTTAGTGTTAATACCATCTTGCAATATTTAAAAGTTTATTAACATAAAATATTTCAAGCAATACATTTTTAAATTAATCTCAAAATAAATTGAAGATTATACCCATTAAGCATATCCTTTAAGAGTTGAATATTGGGCATGACAATCACCACTGGTTACCTAGCAACCATGGTACCTGCTCTTACATTAAGTTCATCCTAAACACTAATGTAAAAATTAGTGATGAATATATATCCACTTCAAGTCTCTATTTACTAGAAAACTGCATTTTTTTAAGTTATTAATGTTTCCATATTTTGCTATTCTGGCAAGTTGAATTTTAATGGAAGGTTGGGAGGGTGGTGTCCTGGTCATTAAGCTGCCATCTACTCTCGACAAGCAGTCCTAAGAACGATGCCTAATTATTAAAGCAATGATGCCCATCACTGGTCATTACAACTAAAATGAAATTAATGTCAGGTGAGTATCTCAAGCCATCTTTTAAAAAAAAAGTCATATGGAAATTATACCTTGCTTCCACACATTCTAATTTCTAAAAGAATATAAAATTAGACTATGAGTGCCCTGGGGCACTCCCAAGGCTATCCTGTTCTTTAAAATGCCTGAGGTGGGCCCCACAGTTAAAAAATGTCATCTCTCATCCCATTTTCTACTGCTAGAGTACATTGTAACAATAACCTTTCCAATTCTGCATACGTTCCCGTGTCTGTACATTTACATTATGGAGTCTCTGGTGCCACAATTGCCAAGGAGCTCTCTGAAGCACTGCGGCTGTGCTCTGCCAACTGCATTTGGCTGCCCGGCTCCTTCTGGGCTCCCAAAGCTGGCAAGCTAATATGCTAATAGAATTCATTAGCCTGGGCTTTGACAGACAGTTAAAACAGGACGCCACATCAGCACTCCAGCACTGCACGGCCATTATGCCATTTCAGGAGGTGCAGCTAATTCAAAGAACATGATGACAGGGTTTGCAATCAGGGAACATTAGAGTGTCAGGCAGTGGAGAGGCTGAACATGCTAGGCAGGCAATACTGCCAGCAACCCTGATTTGATTTCTGGCACCACTGGCGGGCTTGGCAAAAAACAAAACAAAACAGAAAAAAAAAAACAGCGGAGGTAATGAGATAAACTGAAATATCAGGCACTGGGACTGGTCTTTGAAGCAATTATTCTCTAGTGTAACAAAGGACAAGATGAAAAAGCTTTCAGGGACAGGCAGTGGGCACCTGTGGGACCCCGCTTGCATTACAGAATGACACTCTGCTGAGCAACTCTCTCTCTACTGGGGAGAGCAGGGTACTTAATAGGCTGTCAAAAGGGAGGGGACCTGGGAGAGAGTCTGTGAAAGAAAATGAAGCTGAGGAAAGATAGAAGCAAGATAGAGAGGTTGTCAGAGCCTTGCAAGGGAGTGAGAATTAAGTGAGGTGTATCAGAATCTCTGTTAGGAGTGATGATGACTTACGTGGTTTACATCAATTAGTTTTGACGTCCACACATTGGAGGAAGAACAGAAAGCAAACAAGGCAAAGGACGCAACAGGCCACAGAAGCCCCAAGAGTAGTAAAATCCCTTAAGATGTTGGTCAAAAACAGAAAAGCCTTTGGCATTTCCCCTTCGGGGCTCTTGATTCTGTCAGGTTGAGGACCAGAGTGAAATGATTAAGAGAGTACTTTCTGGAAGTTAAAGCCTCTAAGTCTCGGAATATAATCAAGCTCACCCAGCAATTCTTTATGTAGGAACAGGCCCAAGGCTAAAGTTGAACCAGAAATGAATCATTTCTCATTCTGCAGTGAATACTACTTCTGAATCAAGTTGGAGGTCACTGGCTAAACAAACTGGGAAGCGTGTGTGTTACAAACCCTCCCTGTGCACAAACCTGGAGCTTTAGCTTTCTTTGATCTTTACAAGGGAAAACATTCCCCAGCTGAAAATAAACATCACAACAGGATTGACAACTGAGAACATTTACAAATCATCTCATCTTTGCTCGGTTTGATTTTAAAAGTGGGAACCAGGATATAATATTCAACCCCATCCCCCTCACTCCCGCCACACAATGCTGTTGTTTCAGAGAGGCAGTATATTTCAGTGACACACTTTTGATTTCTGCACAGAACAAAACCAGCATATTTATTAGCTATACTTCTCATGTATTTTTTCCAAAGATCTCCCCTGGCTCTTTCTCTCCTCTTTTTGTATTTGAGCAATGCATCCCACCCATTCACCAATTCCTGCAATTTCAACTATCACCACAATGGAAATAGTTACCAACCTCTCTCAAAAACCCAATTATCTATAAACTCCAGGCCCCAAATTTTCACTGGCCTGTTGAAGGGTACTAATGATGAACACAGAGCTGGCAAGCAAGATGCTTTGACTCACATCCACCAGCTCAAATTTTACTTGTCCAAAACTCCTCCTTCTATGTTCCCATTTCCATGAATAATATCATTATCTTTTTATTCACCCAGTTCAAAACCTTGGAATCATCTTCTCTTGTCTCCCCTACCCAATTTGATGTAAATTTTGTTGATTAACTCTCTCACATCTCTTGCATTGATCCTTGCCTGCTGTTCCCACCATACTCTTCTAATTTAGGAGCCACATTATGAATTAAACAGTGTTTTATGTACAAAACTAGGAACATATCATCGCCATATTATTTCATTGGGAAAATATATTCTATATACCTACCAACCAACCAATTTCAACTCATTCCTGACCCTCTCCAACTTCAACTCGCTCCTGATTCTGTCCCAACTTAAACTCATTCCTGACTCTGTTTACTACACCCTAAATTTATATCCAGTCAGTTCCAAATCTTGTGGCTCTGCCTCCATGTCTCCACCTCTACCTCCTTACGTTTGCTACCTCCGGATAGAGTCCTGCTAGTATTCTGATTTTTGCTCTCAAAACATTCACTGGAGCATTGCAAGAGCCTCATCATTGATCTTTTCTACAAACACTGCTAAAAGATTAGCTCTGGGAAACATAAATGTAATCATGGCATACCCCCACTCAAAAACTGTCATGCTTCTATATAAAGAATCTGGCACTGAAGGCCTATTGTGACATGACTGGGGCCAATTACTCCAGTTTTCCCTCACTTATTTTAATGTTCTACCACTTGATATTTCTTTGTTTTGCCCAGGAAATTGTACATTTTCCAAAACAACCACTTTTGTTTAAAATGCACTAATGTACCAACTATACATTTTTTCCTGTCACATCCTACCCACAATCAAGACTGCTCAAATCCTATATTCTTCAGGAGGCATTTTCCCCACAGGTAAACTACTAACTCAAGAGCCCTGACGAACGTTAGGTAGCATTCATAAGTTTTGTCTCTATTGTCTTTGAAAGCAAGGCTTGTGCCTGTTAGATCATTTTATGGAAGCAAAATGCAGATAGGCATGTAATTATGAGTCTTTCCTATGATATAAATGAAAATTAAGTATCCTTATAATTGTGTTAGTAAACAAATTCAATTAACTGGGAGAAATGACTGGCACAGCTGATTAGTCTCACTGTTCTCCAAAGGGGTTCCCTACATAGGGATCGCATGGTCTTTATGTCCACCCAAGTATCTGGAGGCAAAGATTAGTTGAAAAAGTGATGGTATCCAGTGTTCCTCTCTCCTGAGCCTTCTCCTCTGGTTATTTAGAAATACTAATGACTTCCTTTATCTCCTTCAATTGACGTTTACAGGATTTCTAGATAATCAAAGAGGGTCATCAGTTAGAAATAATAGTTTACAATAGGAGGAGGTTGGGAGGAGCATCGTTTTGGTCCAGAGTGAAATGCAAACAAAATTCACTGTGGAGCCAACCCCTCCTCAGATTCCAGTATGCATCCTGGAGAGGATGGAAAAGCCCTCCTGCTGAGAACTTCTACCACTGTGAGCACTGTTATTGATTTCAGTGTATGATGTCATTTGGGTATTTTGAAGAAGAAAAAAATTTTAGAACTTACGGTTTACATCATGCTGTTAGTCATATTCGGTGTATCACAGGGTTATTAGAAAAGCAAAGATGATGTCAAATATGAAAGTGCCTTAAAAGGGAAAAAAACAAACTCCAAATATGACACTTTGGGGTAACATAAATGTGTCTAACTACCCATTATGGAATAATTTGTTGTTGATAATCTATCATTCTGTCTCTGCCATCACAGACTCATCTATGTGAGTCTTTTTTCAGATTGAATTTATATAACATAAAGTTAGCTGAATTGCATAAGCCAGAAAAAAAATCATCTGGTCTCACCTTCTATATCTATTATGTTAACTGTATATTTTCATCTCTCCACTCTACCCTGAGTTAGGGAGAAGCAGCCTTATAGTCTATTTTGTTAGAGAAGCTGAAACAACGCGTTCATAGAGAACATAATTAGAATCATTGAATTTTAGAGCTGGAAGAGACCATAAAGATCATAATTGAGAGTAAAGTTTATTTGGGAGATATAATTTTATTTTTCCCCTTCGCAGGTTAAACGACCAGTACAATCTGCTCCAGATTGTTGCGTCCCTTCTTAAAAGTAAATTAACTATACCTTCCAGAATAGGGAATTCTTTTCTCTTTGCACATAATTTAAACAGTAGTTACTAGTACCTTTTAAAAGGTTTTGTTTGTCTCTTTGCTGCCATCCCCAGTCTGGTAACCACACTTTTCTGTAAATATTCTAATTACAATATTCCCCCTCTTCCAAATGCTCTCAGGATGAGTGAAACAAACAGGCATGTAAAGAAACACCATAATGAACAACTTTTGTTACAAAGGAAGAATTATGACAAAGGAAAATGTCTGTCTGCATTCCTTGACAAAACTTTCAGAAAAGCAAATGTATCCTGTAAACGCAGTTTCAATGCTAAGTAAAATTCACTTGGCAAAAGGATGGTCTAGTCACAATCACAAAACGAAAGAAAATCAGAATACGTGAATTCTAACCCCAACTCTACAAGCAGTGTGAACATGAATTAAATCAGATAATATAAGTAGAAGTAATTTGAATGGTGTTAAAAAATATGCAAGAGGAATGTATTTTTAACCATCTAGTCAATACTCTATAGTCAATTACTATTTAATTTTTTTTTTTTTTTTTTTTTTTTTTTTTGAGATGGAGTCTGGCTCTGTCGCCCAGGCTGGAGTGCAGTGGCGCGATCTCAGCTCACTGCAAGCTCCGCCTCCCGGGTTCACGCCATTCTCCTGTCTCAGCCTCCTGAGTAGCTGGGACTACAGGCGCCCACCACCGCGCCTGGCTAATTTTTTGTATTTTTAGTAGAGACGGGGTTTCACCGTGGTCTCGATTCCCTGACCTTGTGATCCGCCCGCCTCGGCCTCCCAAAGTGCTGGGATTAGAGGCGTGAGCCACCGCGCCCGGCCATTACTATTTAATTTTAACTCTATAGTCAATTTTATTTTAACTCTGTAGTCAATTACTATCTGCCTTGTCAGCTTATAAACCTCTAGGTGTAAAAAATAATTTTTTTTGAGGAAGGCAGGGGCAATTATTCTACACAATGTCTTGCATATAAAAAGTACTTAATAGGTAAGTATTAAATAAAAGAATACATGAATAAAGAATACAAGAATAATAGCACAATTGAGTGATTGAATGATTAAAATAATATGTTAAAGAAAAGGGGAGAGAAAGAAATCATAAAATCATAAAAGGATCATAAACACCGTAATAAGTTAGAGTTGTTGAACAGCATTCTCATGTGAACACAAAATGCTTTCTCTTTTTAGCAGATAAGAACGTCATTAATTCAAGGTGTTTCTCTTCCTGTTTCCAGAGGTATAACATTTCAAAACACTGTCACCTTTCAGATTTTCCTTTCAGATAGAGCAAGCTAGAATGCAGCCGCACTGGGATGGGAATTATTAGGGCTATTCTTCCGCAAGCTTCGGGACATAAACTGATCACCAGCTGGGGTCAGGAAAAAATTATAGAGACTCCTAAAAGCTTCCTCCAGAGCCTGCTGCAGTGCTCACTGCTGGAGTCACAAAACCAATACTAAAATGAAGCTCAACTGTTATTTTTTTTATTGAGTAGCAATTCTTATGGTTTTCAAAATGAGAAGAGAACACAACAAAGGAATCCACTCAAACAGTATCAGCAGCTCTCTTGTTGCAGCTTCCAAACAAAATGCAGGCAGTGGGTAATGAAAGTCAGGAAACCTGTCACGTTGTGGATCTAAAATCCAAAGCGTTTCTACCTCTGTAAGGAAGTATCATATTTCACCGAAGAACCAGGTAAATAGCACAACCTTCTCCTGAGAAAGTTCACAAATATTGCATCTTTAAGGTCAACAGCTATATCACCATCAGTTTTCTCATTGCAAAGCTACTTGGGAAGTAAAGAAATACCCTATTCAAACAGAAAGCTTTTTGGTGCAGGCTGGTAATTTCATTAAGTTAAAATGTTTTTGTGAGATCATTTCACCTGAGAAAATAAACAGGATATGTAAGAGATGACACTCCTTTCAAGGACACGATGCCTTAAAAACACACAAGTGACAACTGCTGGTGGCAAAGCTGTTGGGGTTTATTTAAAGAAAAAAAAATTGTTAGACATTGATTCCAATACTTAGATTCCCAGGAATCTTGGCTGGCATATTCAAAACAAGCCGTGATCTTTAGCTGTTCTGTGTGCTTCTCAGGCACAGATTGCCTGGATGATGCAAATATAGGTGAAGCTGCCTGAAAGCATTAGCAAGAACCACTGAAGTCCTTAACTCCATCCAAGCTCTTCACTCTACAGGGAACAGTTTGAGGCTTTGTGTGGTGCCCAGAGTCAAAAGTTCATTCCCTCGTGGGAATATTGGCAGCCACGGCTCCTGAAGAGAACAGAGCCACAGTCAGCAAAGCAAAAACGTTTTGCCAGATCCTCACTGTTTTGCCTTAGACGTCAATGAGAATGCTGTGAACAGAATGCAAGCCTGATAAATTATACCTGTTTTTAAATTAATAGTACCCTGAAATGATGAATAGAATACAGTATATGTTAGATAAAATGAACATTAGGTGGTGCCGAGCTATTTAAAGAAAAAAACGAACACGTTTAACTCCAGTGCAGCTCTCCTGGAAGTGTAAACTCACTCACGTAATAAATATTTGTTGAGTGCTTACTCTGTGTGTAGGTGATAGGAAGACAATGGTGAACAAGCCTTGCCCTCGTCCTTCAAGTGTGGAAATGAAGAATTCAATAAATGAGTTCTTCCAATATTTTTCTAGGTCTCAAACATCTGCAAGGAAAATAAGAGAAAATGTCATTTAAACCGAACGTGGCTATCTCTATTTGTACTTCCAGAGGAATGGGGGTGGGGCAGCGATATAACTCCCTAATCAGAGAGAAAGGAGAATGGGTGGGACATGGAATCATTAGTGCACTGTTTAGCAGAGCACGGTGGTGAATAACAGCCATGCAGCAGAAGCCCAAGCAGAGCTTATGTGTAGGGAAGAGAGAGAGCTGGATTGCTCACTGTAAATAAGTATGAGAAAATATTATTTTTCTTTTTGGAGTGGCTGAAAGGCAGCACAGAGAGGAAAGACAGAGGGGAGCAAAAAGCATAGCAGATTCCCAGTACTCACATTGGAAAAAATGGCTGAAGAACTTCTTCAAGAGCTCAATTTTCAATTTTCGATTATCTAACTATGGAATGCGATATAACTTCTCTCACCATTACCCGTCTCTTTAGTAAAACTCTACCACCCACAGCTGCTCCCCAGAGTGATATTTTAGGAGTAAGAGGCAAAGAATTAAGGGGAAGAAATGGTGTCCTATGTCTGAGTCGATACTAGGGCAAAGATAAGGCAACAGTCAGAAGACACAATAAACAAAAATCCAGCATCAGTAAGATAGCAAAGTCCAAGTGGACTAAATGAAGCACAAATCCCTGAACACTGCAAAACTCCTAGGGCAGTTATTGGATTTCCCTTAAGACATGGGGTAGAGGTTCTTAAGAGCAGCAGGTGATATCTGGATTACTACTTCTAAAGGGCAGGACCACGTCTTTGTCTTTGTGTATCACATAATGCCTCTACAGGCACTGGTACAAACCTCCCAGGAAGAACTTATGAAAGTTTGTTGAATAATTTATAATGGTGAGATGAAATCTCAGCTCCTAACTGCCAAATAGGGAATAGGGACTTCCCAGGGGCCTTCGAGTATGAAACACAGGAGCTGCTGTGTTTGCAGGTGAACACATAACTGCCCCCAAGACCCTGATTTGAGGGGCCACTAGCCAGAAACTTCTTTACCAGTCAGCCCCAGATTGAGATTCCCACCACCAGGGCTTTTATGGTAGACTTAAGATAAGAGATCCAAAAGCAATGCCTTCATAACTAGTTCTCACAACCCAGCATAGGGAAAACTCCCATCACTGTATGAAAAGGTTTTCAAACTCAACCTTAAAAGACTCATTATCAGCCAGGCACAGCAGCTCACGCCTGTAATCCCAGCACTTTGGGAGGCTGAGGCGGGTGGATCATCTGAGGTCAGGTGTTCGAGACCAGCCTGGCCAACATGATGAAACTCCGTCTCTACTAAAAATACAAAAATTAGCTGGGTGTGGTGGCAGGCACCTGTAATCCCAACTACTCGGGAGGCTGAGGCAGGAGAATTGCTTGAACCTGGGAGGCGGAGGTTGCAGTGAGCCAAGATCGTGCCATTGCACTCCCGTCTGGGGGACAAGAGTGAGACTTTGTCTCAATAAAAAAAAAAAAAAAAAAAAAAAAGCCCATTATCTCATTTTTTGTTTTTTGAATTTGGAAACAGCAAAGACCAACTTAGTATTTCTCTGGGTTATGAATGGTGTTGAAGGTGGAGTCATCATGTCAGAAGGAAAAAGAAAACAAATACTACTTTAAAAAAGATAAACATACTCTTACACAGAATTATTTCTGTACTAGTGAGATGATATCTAAAGGCAAGTGAGGTTCCTGATGCTTCGTCAGTCTCTGATTCACTGAGCACATGCATATGCTATGCAGAGAAGGAAAATAATATGGACAAGATAGAGGTGGTCTTGTCTTTTGTCATGACAGCATTATAATGCAAGATACAGTAAAGGGGAAATTATGACATGGAATTAAAGGGGAAATTATGTCACAGAACAGGAAGTGCCATATTGGGGGAATACAGAATGAGAAGAGAGTTTGTAATCAGGGACCAGCTCAGATTCCAGGTCTAGGACAGCCTTTGAGAACTAACTTGTAACATGAGACCTAAATGAGGAAAAGAACTTGCCAAGAAGAGTCAGTGAGAAGTTGGAAGAGTGTCCTGGAAAGAGGGAAAAGCATTTTCTGGAACAGAAAGCCAGATTGAACACAGGGTCAATTCACAAAGCACAGGCAACAAAATCTCTATTGCTATTTTTCAATCTAGTGTGTTCAAAACAGATCAAAGTAAAAATCACTGAAAAAAATCACACCTTTCTTAGGTTGACTTACTGGCTGAAATGTATTTTACAGTCTTGAATTGTTTTTATTTTGAATCACAAATGTGAGGTCCCACAATCTTTTCAGTGCCTAGGACTGGTGGCAATATTGATAGTGAGTGATGTTTGCCGAATATCAGTTATACCCCAGCATTGCTCTGAGTGTTTTATACTCTTTGACTCATTTAAGCCTCACAATAATTCTATTATCTTCCGATTTTATAGATGGGAAAACTGAGAGGGAGCAATTAAGTAAGCAGGCTGGGGTCATGATGGTATTAAGTGACAAAGCTGAAATTTGAACCCATATAGTCTGGTGCCAAAGTCTGGACTCCTAACTACAAACTTTGTACCCACATGTTGAGGAAGAGAAATAACTTCCCTATGGCTAGTATACATACCTAAAAGTTGAGGCTAAAGAAAAATTGAGAACAATATCTTGAAGGGTCTGATGAGCCCTATCAAGGAGTTGGGACTACTTCATGAGAGAATGAGCCTTTGAAGGTTTTTAAGCATAAAAAGTTATTATTTGGTTGGGTGCAGGGGCTCAAGGCTTTAATCGCAGCACATTGGGTGGCCAAGATAGGCAGATCATTTGCGCCCAGGAGTTCAAGACCAGCCTGGGCAACGGGGCTCAACCCCCCGTTTCTACTAAACATATAAAAATTAGACAGGCATGGTGGCTATGATGGTTAATACTGAGTGTCAACTTGATTGGATTGAAGGATAAAAGTATTGATCCTGGGTGTGTCTGTGAAGGTGTTGCCAAAGGAGATTAACATTTGAGTCAGTGGGCTGGGAAAGGCAGACCCACCCTTAATGTGGGTGGGCACTATCTAATCAGCTGCCAGCACAGCTAGAATATAAGCAGGCAGAAAAATGTCAAGAGAGAGACTGGTCTAGCCTCCCCGCCTACATCTTTCTCCCATGCTGGATATTTCCTGCCCTTTAACACAGGACTCTAAGTTCTTCAATTGTAGAACACACATTGGCTCTCACTCCTCAGCCTGCGGATGGCCTATTGTAGAACCTTGTGATTGTGTGAGGTAATACTTAATAAACTCCCATATATATATTCCATATATATATACCATATATATATATTCCATTATTTCTATCCCTCTAGAGAACCCTGATTAATACAGTGGCACATGCCTGTAATCCCAGCTACTTGGGAAACTGAGATGGGAGGATCAACTGAGTGCAAAAGGTGGAGGTTACAGTGTGCCGTGATCGTGCCACTGCACTCCACCCTGGACAATAGAGTGAAACTCTGTCTCAAAAAAAAAAAAAAAAAGAGAAAAAAAAAAAGAAAAGAAAGAAAGAAATGACATAATTTGATTTGCTTTGCTTTGTACCAAGCTCCCTCTGGCTACGAGGAGAACCAATTAAGAAAGAACAAGGCCAGCCAGGTGCGGTAGCTCATGCCTTTGGGAGGCTGAGGTGGGCGGATCACGAGGTCAGGAGTTCGAGACCAGCCTGGTTGATATGATGAAACCGAATCTCTACTAAAAAATACAAAAATTAGCTGGGCATGGTGGCAGGCCGAGATCGTGCCACTTCACTCCAGCCTGGGAGACAGAGCGAGACTCCATCTCAAAAAAATAAATAAAATAAAAGGCCATAGGCAGGGAGACAAGGAGGTGCTAGAAGTAATCCAGGTGAGAGATCATCACTGCTTGATCCAGAATAGTAGATATTTGAGAGATATTGAGGAGGCCAAAACGACAGAAGTTAGTGACTGACTGGGGTGGGGTTGACAGAAAGCGGGACGTCGAGAATGCTTCCTGCATTTTGGGGTGTAGGGGTAGCACAGGGCATACAGAAGGAGCAAGTTAGAGGCAAGACATAAGTTCAGGCCTGGACATGCTCTATGTAGGGGGCCCAATGTTTATCCAGCAGGTGATATCCAGTAGGTAGTTGGATATGAAAATCTAAAATTCAAGAGAGATAGTAATTAAAACATAGCAGTATATAGAGAACCTCTATGGTGAGTGTGCTATGAGCAAACAAACCAAATCCAGCGGGGAGGAGAATTCTACAAAAATGTAAGAGATTGGTGGAAGAAGAAAAGACCGCAAAGGAAACAGGGAACAAGCAGTCAGAGAAGCAGGAAGTCAGAGTACAATGTTTCACAGAACAAAGAGGAAAAGGTGTCAGGAAAGCAGTCCACAACTATTGCTGCTGAGATTCAGAAGACAAAGGTCTGGAGCGCCCACAGGATATAGCAACAAGGACATTATTAGTGACTTTGCCAAGAGCTGTTTATAGACAGAATGAAGGAAACAGCCAGGTGGCAGCAAATTGAAGAGAGTATGGGAGGTGAAAAAGTGGAAACCGGCTGTAAATGTCAGGAGGTTTGTGAGGGAGGGGAAAGAAGAAATTGGGTGGAAGAGTAGAGTTGTCATCATCTTTGTCATCTCTTCTGTAACTGTTGCTTTTCCTTGAGATGTGAGCACAAAGACAATGGAAAAGAGCAGAGAATGGAACATATTTACAAAGGGAGATCTGAGAAGGCAGAAGGGTTGAGATACCAAGAAGAGAGGGATGCTTTGGCCAAGATGAGAGAAGAGAAGGAGCAAGGGTGGAAGGCAGGCACTGAGTAGGGGCAGAACAAGAAGCAGAAATGATTTCTGAGTAACAGCTTCTACTTATTCTGAAATGGGATGCAAGGTTATCTACTGAGAGAGAGGGAGGACACAGGAGAGGTTTGCAGAGGTGATTCATCTCTTTTGCCACCTTCACTGATTATGCATGTGGGTGCTTCATTTTGTCCCTGAAATTACCAATTCACTGACAGGGGCTCTTCACGTGTATCCTGCTATTTTTTAAGGGTTAGTTGAAGTACTAAATATTATAGATGAAATTAGGCTAGACAAAATGGAGTTAAAGAAGTAGATAATTGTCAGGAAAAATAAGCGAGATATTTTCCTAATATAAAACTCCCTTTCAATTGAAATGATAAATCATTTCTGTATAGGATGGATTTCAGAATCTTCCTGAATATTTGTTTTTGTCTATTCTTACCTTCATATTAGACTATGGAGTCCCTGTGATATGAATATAGAGAAGTATGCCACAAATAAAAGAGTCTAGCACTAAATATTTGTGAAATGGCAGATTCTTTTGTATCTCACATATTCTATAAGATATTAAAAACTTTCAGATTTGAGCCAAATTTATTTTACAAATCCCTTCTTCATTTTTTGTAAAACTGTAATCAAAAATACAGTACATTATACTTACTGCTAGGATATCCCTTTATTAGATCTCATGCATTAAATTGCATTCTGAATAAAATGCTAAAATGATCTCATTTGAATAATTGATATGCTCCCTCCATCCTGATAACAAATTTTATGCAACTTATTAGGTCTTCTCTCCTTTGACATAGCCACAGAGAAATTTTTATGTCTACTCAGAGCCACTGTACTTGCCCTTGTAGTTAGCATATACCTCTATTTCCACTTTGTGGTTTCAAATGTCACCTTCTAATCTGTTATCCTGAATTAATGTGTCCCTCCTGGAAATATCCTTTTGGGGTGTGTGCTACAAATTAATTAATTAAAAGATCAACCTAACCTTGTGGTCGGTTGAAAGCAATTCAATTTCTCCACGAACACTTATGTGTTTCCCTGGTATTCAGAGCACATAATACATTTGTAGAAGCTAAATATCCAACTTTGCTCTAAAATCCCGAGCCTACACTGGAAAAAAAAACCTTGAAAAATTCTCACACATTAGATTGAATTGTGTCCAAATCTACTCATTGGCATTTCAACCTTTTATTAAACCACAAAACAATGTATAAAGGAAACAAACAAAAGTATAATTCATCAGTATTCAAAAAAATTGGGGACCTCGGTATTTGAGTGTATTTTTTGTTGCCCATTTGACCTGGATGTCTTCCGGAAAGTAGCGTTCTAATTTTTCTGAAGATAAGTGTAGCTCTGTTTGCTTGGATGTTTTTATTCTCTCAAGTGATTTGTTTTACTCAGTTTATACCATTCACCTGCCTCGTGTTCTTTTCCAGGAGCCAGCCCATGATACTGAGAAGTGATACACATCTGGTACCTTTAAAAGCAGCATCTGCATTGCCTGCAATAATTAGCATTTTGCTTTGTGGTGCATGCTGCTTTGCATTTATACTGCATCCTGAATCAAATGACTTTAAGACCTTGAATTAGTTAATATACACAACACAGCTCTCTTGCCCAATATCTCAGAAAGATCTGAAGAAATTTTATTCAAATTTAACCTAGAAAATGGGTGAAAGTGAAATTAGGCAAGCCAGGCAATAAAGCAACAAGCCTAGAATAAGAACACCTGGAGATGAAAAACCTGGAGCTGCGTTTATAAGCCACGCTACTTCCCTGATAATTCCTGAGCACTAATGAAAGCAATCAACACTACACACAGCTTGCCTCCACGCATACCCTGCATGCTGGTGGATTACCAATGCCCTGGATGCCTTCTTCCTGAGAGCACAGAAGAAAGCACAATAAAGGTCAACTATCCCATCATCCTAGAGTTTCCTTTACACTGAGTGAAACTGGAATGATAGAAATCATTCAAGAATGCCGCCTTGTTTTCTCCAGAAGCACTATGCGTTGTTTCAAGGCAATTTTTATAAATGACTCCTGGAGGTTAAAAGTATCATGTTTTGTCTTTGTAAAAAGTCTAATTCGTCCCCCCTCTCCATAACACCTATGCACTGGAGAATGTGAAAAGAATATAGTACATACAAATTCTGTTCTGATTGGTAGAGATGGAATTCGGTAACTTCATTTTGGATCAGGAAATAAGTTATGTCTTTGCCGAAGCTGTGGGTTTAGTAGACTGTAAAGTGCATTTTTAATCCCATTAGCTTTTCCAGAAAGTGGGGCTGTTGTGATGCATTTTAGAATTTTTACTATGTTTATAGGGTGATTCACAACATGCAATTTAAAACAAATGAGTTGTTCCGACATCATCTTTTTCCTACTAGGTTTAGACTGTACCCTTATCGTGTAAAAAATTTCCACTATTATTTGGAGTCTGTTTCTAAACTTCCTATTTATTCCTCTAATCTATCTGTCTATTTATGCACTGGTAGAAAGCTGCATTAAGTTCTGAGGCTCTGTAATAGGTTTAATATCTGGTAGCATTAGTTCCCCTTCAAAGTTTATTTTTTAAAATTTACTATCTATTTACATTTTTCCACATATTCTTTTGCATCAATATGAATATTTCAAAAACAGTCATTAATCTTTTTATTGGGTTGCCAATTTATAAAATAGCTTAGAAAGAATCGTACCTTTGACTATTCCTATCCAAAATACAATGTATCTTTCAATTTGCTCAGCAGTATTTTATTGCCTTTCAACAGTACCCCAAACTTTCCTTTACATAGATTATGCACAAACTTTATTAAGTGTATTTCTAGGTATTTTATTTTTTATGCTGCTACTGTATGAGATCTTTTCTATTAGATCCTGCACATAGTTGTTACTTGTATATGAAAGCTCTTGATTTATATATAAAGGTTACCACACTACCTTATTTAGCCTCTTATTGTTTTAGTGTTTCTTTTTCAGTTCATTCTCTTGGGTTTTTCAGGTATAAAATCATATCTACAAAAAGTGATTTTTTTTTCTTTTAGCTTTCTTTTAAATTTTTGTACCTCTATTGTCTTTCTTTAGTATAATTTTATGGACTATTCTTCAGTACAAAGTCAAATAAAAGTGTTCATCGTGGGAATACATGTCTTATTCTTGATTAAAGTGAGTGAAATTCCAGAAAAATAATTGAACCCTTATATATGATATACCTTATATATGATACCTTATGTATGATAACAGGACAAAATCCAAATCAATCAAAAGTTTATATGGAAATAATTAAATCATATAAGTAACTATGGGAGAATTCCTTTATAAACTTTCTTTCAAGGAGTTCTTTCAAAACCTCAAATTCCAGAAGCCATAAAAGACTGATAAATTTGATTACATTTAAAAAGACTTTTATGTGTTGAAATAAAATAAAAACAAAGGCAAAAGACATAAAACAAACTCTGTTTTTAAAAACTGTATTTACAACTCATTTAACAGAGAAAGAGCTAAATTAAAATATGAAATGCTCCTAAAAATTGATTTAAATAATCAAAGACCAATAACTCAACAAAATAATGGGCAAAGGATATAAACAGACTTCACAGAAAGTGAAATATATAAATATCTCACAGTCCTATGAAAAGATAATATCATTCATATTAACAGAAATGCAAATTAAAATGACACTGAAATATCACCTATCAGCATGGGTAAAATCTAAAAGCTTGATAAGACACTATTCTAGCAAGTCATTAGGGAAACATTTTCAAACTTCATTGGTAGGAATATGAACTGCTGAAATCTTATGAATGAAAGATTGGTAATATCCATCAATATTACAAATTTAAATACCATCTGACTCAGCTCTTCTGCTTCTGGGACTGTATTCTACAGACATATCTGCCATGTGCAAAAATGAATAATGTACAAGGTTATTTATTATGGCATTGTTTGTAAGAACAATTGATTGGAAACATTTCTAATGTTTATCTAGAGTTGACTGGTTAAATGAATTATTCATAAATGGAATATTATGTAGCTGAACAAAATAATGAAAAGCCATTTGGTGTGCAAATTTGAAAAGTCCTTGAAGATATTGTTGGATGAAAACAAAAATTCAAATGTAAGCCACATATAGAATATCCTTTCTATTTAAGAGAATGCTGGGTAATAAGAAAGTATTTATATTTCTATTGGTTTGTGCATGAATAAACAAATTATAGATGCAAACATAGGATACTATTAAAGGTGGCTACCTATGACAGTACAGTAAAAAACTCAGCAAATTGGAGACAATAATAGAACAAAGACATTTCACTATATCCTGCCTATCTTTCCTTCTTTCTTTTTTCTTTCCTTTCTTTCTTCTTTTCTTTCTTTCTTTCTCTTTCTTTCTTTTTTTCTTTCTTTCTTTTCTTTAGGTTTTTAACCACTTAATACATTTTTTTAATAAAGTAGGGACTTCACAGAGAGGTAAGAACAGAAGAATAGGGTCAAACTCCTCTTACATACCAGCTGAAAAATAAACGAAGTACATGAAAAAATTTCTCCCAGAGATGGCCCCGACAGAATAAGATGAAAGCAAGCCATCAAGATGGTCTCCTTTCCAAGAAAGCACAGTTCACAAACTCACCTAATGTGGCACGGACCACTAATAGACCATACTAAGCTTTTGTGCATGGAATAGAAATGGGTACTTGCTCTAGGATAACTCAGGTCTCCAAACTGGGCAAAAAAACCACGTCTTTATAATTATTTTTATATAGGGCTTCTTCCTCTAGGTCACACAGCTTGGTCAGCAGGAGTATGGATTTCAGCATCCACTCGGACAAGTGCCCTTGTGCAATGACCACTTACTTATATTAGTCCGTTTTCACACTGCTGAAAAAGATATACCTGAGACTGGGTAATTTATAAAGAAAAATAGATTTAATAAATTCACTGTTCCACATGGCTGAGGAGGCCTCAGAATCATGGCAGAAGGTGAAAGGCACGTCTTACATTGGTGGCAGGCAAGAGAGAGAATGAGAGCCAAGTGAAAGAGGTTTCCCCTTTTAAAACCATCAGATCTTGTGAGACTTATTCACCACCACTAAGATAGTATGGGGAAAACTGCCCCCGTGATTCAATTATCTCCCTCCCAGAACACATGGGAATTCAAGATGAGATTCGGGTGGAAACACAGCCAAACCGTATCATTCCACCTCTGGCCCCTCCCAAGTCTCATGTCCTCACATTCTAAAACATATTATGCCTTCCCAACAGTTTTCCAAAGTCTTAACTCATTTCAGAATCAAGTCAAAAGTCCACAATCCAAAGTCTCATCTGAGACAAGGCAAGTCCCTTCTGTGTTTGAGTCTGTAAAATTAAAAGCAACTTAGTTACTCCTAGATACAATGGGGGTACAGGCATTGGGTAAATACAGCCATTCCAAATGGGAGAAATTGGCCAAAACAAAGGGGCTACAGACCTCGTGCAAATCAAAAACTCAGCAGAGAAGTCAAATCTTAAAGCTCCAAAATAATCTCCTTTGACTCCATGTCTCACATCCAGGTCACACTAATGAAAGATAGATTCCCATGTTCTTGAGCAGCTTTGCCCCTATGGCTTTGCAGGGCACAGCCTTCCTCCCAGCTGTTTTCATGGGCTGCTGTTGAGTGTCTGCAGCTTTTCTAGGTGTGTGGTATAAGCTCTTGGTGAATTTATCATTCTGGGATCTGGAGGACGGTGACCTCCTTCTCACATCTCTATTAGGCAGTGCCCCAGTAGGGGCTCTGCGTGGAGGTCTCAACCCCACATTTCCCTACCTCACTGCCCTAGCAGAGGTTCTCCATGAGGACCTGCAGGTGTTTCCATACATCCTCTGAAATCTAGGCAGAGGTTACCCAACCTCAAATCTTGACTTTGGTGTACCCGCAGGCTCAACACCACATGAAAGCTGCCAAGGCTTGGGCTTTGCATTTTTCTGAAGCTATGACCCAAGCTGTACCTCGGCCCCTTTTAGCCATGGCTAAAGCAGCTGCAGGGGCTGGAAAGCAGGGCACCAAGTCCCTAGGCTGCACACAACAGGGGGGCCCTGGGCCCAGCCCATGAAACCCTGTTTTCCTCCTAGGCCGCCAGGCTTGTGATGAGAGGGGTTGCTGCAAAGGTCTATGACATGCCCTGGAGGCATTTCCCCATTGTCTTGGCGATTAACATTTGACTCCTCGTTACTTATGCAAATTTCTGCAGCCAGCTTAAAGGCTTGGATTTCTCCTCAGAAAATGGGTTTTTCTTTTCTATTGCATCATCACGTTGCAAATTTTCTGAACTTTTATGCTCTGTTTCCCTTTGGAGACCGAAAGTTTGTAACAGCACCCAAGTCAACTCTTAAATGCTTCGCTGCTTAGAAATTTCTTCTGCCAGATACCCTAAGTCATCTCCATCAAGTTCAAAGTTCCATGGATCTCCAGGGCAGGGGCAAAATGCTACCAGTTTCTTTGCTAAAGCATAGCAAGTGTCACCTTTACTCCAGTTCCCAAAAAATTACTCGTCTCCATCTGAGACCGTCTCAGCCTGGATTTCATTGTCCATATAATTATCAGCATTTTGGTCAATGACATTCAACAAGTCTTTAGGAGGTTCCAAACTTTCCCACATTTTCCTGTTTTCTTCTGAGTCTTCCAAACTGTTCCAGCCTCTGCCTGTTACCCAGTTCTAAAGTCACTTACATATTTTTGGGTATCTTTACAGCAGTGTCCCACTCTCCTGGTACCAATTTACTGTATTAGTCTGTTTTCACATTGCTGATAAAGATATACTTGAGACTGGGTAATTTATAAAGAAAAAAGGATTTAATGGAATCACAGTTCCACATGGCTGGGGAGGCCTCACAGGCATGGCAGAAGGTAAAAGGCATGCCTTATATAGTGGCAGACAAGAATGAGAGCCAAGTGAAAGGGATTTCCCCTTATAAAGTCATCAGATCATTAAGGGTTATAAGGAACAGAGACAAGAGACAGAGAGTGACAACTCCACTTGGAACTCTTTGCACCATTGCATCAGTACCCTGGGAGTAAGCTACACCAAATAGAAAAAAAGGTAGGAATTTCTACCAACCCCCGTTTCCCACTATGGTTCATCCCTCCCCTGTGTTATGAATACTTTTCTGAATGAATAAGACATTTTTCCTAAAAGAGAAAGAGGCCAGGCACAGTGGCTCATGCCTGTAATCCCAACATTTTGGGAGGTCGAGGCGGGTGGATCCCCTGAGGTTAGGAGTTCAAGACCAGCCTGGCCAGCATGGTGAAACCCCATCTCTCCTAAAAATACAAAAAATTAGCCAGGCATGGTGGTGGGTGCCTGTAGTCCCAGCTACTTGGGAGGCTGAGGCAGGAGAATTGCTTGAACCCGGGAGGCAGAAGTTGCAGTGAGCCAAGATCGCACCATTGCACTCCAGCCTCGGCAACAGAGGGAGACTCTGTCTCAAACAAACAAACAAAAAAAAAAGAGAGAGAGAGAGAGAAAGGAAGTGAGAGAGGAAAGGAAGGAAGAGGAGCGGGAGGGAAAAACTATAGGAAAAACAAACTACTTGCCTTATAGTCAGTTTCAATGATTCCTCAATAAATAAATAAATAAAACCCTCTGAGGCAGAAGCACTGAGCTGAGGAAATATATGAGGCCACACAAAAAGGAGTTACAATCAGGCAGCTTCCCACCAACTGACATATTCATCTGACTCAGAGGCATTTTCCTAAAACAAAACAATATTTGCCCAGATTGGCAGACAGACAACAAGAAAATGATGTCATGCGCCTAAAAGCAATCACTAGGTTAAGGGCAAAATTAGATGTGGAAACCTGTTCTCTTCAACAAATACATAAAGTATCATTTTCCTTCTGCTTCTTTTGGGACTGTTCATGCCTCAATTTTCTCTTCATCCTTCTCTGCCTGCCTAATAACCAAACTATTAATATACATCTATATCACCTCTTTTTTATTATAACATATAAAAGGAGGAGTAGAAAATGTCAAGCTAAACAGAGAGCAGACTCAGAAAAATGTACCATGTTAATTTTTATTCAAATAACAGATCAAAATAAACCTGCCTTCTATCAAAAATAAGTATACAGAAAATAAACAGTGTTAAGTCCTTTGAAGTTTTGGCAAGAAAATCAAGATAGCATGATAAAACTGGAGGAGTGTATTTTTATAAAGATTTGTTCCAAGAAACAAACATTTTAGAACATTGCTTTTATAATACTTAAAATGAAAGATAAGATATAGGAAGATATTTTTGGAAGAGAGTTGACTGCATTTCGGGAAAAAACATCTAAAGAAGGTAAGGTAACTAATAATGTCATGATAGTATTTAAAATATCACTTTAAGCCATAAAGAGCTAAACTGACCTTGCAGAACATTAAACCTGGGCTGTGAAAAAAGATTTGACACACTCTTTCAGAGAGCAGAGGTAAAGGAAAAAGAAATTAAAAATCAGTGTCATGGTCCGTTTCCTGTTGCTATAATGTAATACCTGAGACTAGGTAATTTACAAAGAAAAGAATTTTATTTAGCTTGGAATTCTGGAGGCTGGGAGGTCCAAGATCAGGAGGCTGCATCTGGTTAGCTACTGGTAACAGCCTTATGCTGCATCATAACATAGTGGAGAGGCGGAAGAGGAGGCAGACATGTGCAAAGAGATCAAACATCAGAGGCAGCCTTGTTTTATAACAAGCCCCTCTCAATGTAACTAGTTCAGCCCCTCGAGAGCAAGAACTCCCTCTCATGTGAAAGGCTTTAATCCCTCTTAATGACCTAATCACCTTTTAAAGGCACCACTTCCCAATACCACTATATTGGAGACCAAGCCGCAGCATGAGTTTTGGTCAGGACAAACAACGTTCAAACCATAAAAGTCAGAGGAAAAGGACAAAATAGAAGAGCAAGCAGCAGAAATCTGACAACTAGATAATTGATCTTCTCTGATGAAAAAATAGAAGAGTCCAGTCCAAAGCCACTTAAGAAATAGGGTTTTACACTTTCATCATTCTCTTCTGTTCACCCTTCCTAAAAACTGAATGCTAGCTCAAATGTTCAATTCATTGATCCTCATGCCCATATTGTGGGTTGTTTTCCTCGGGTGTCAAATTTGAAAGTAGCACCTGTAAATTCCTGTCTTGAAAGAGAATAAATGTATTTATTAGACAAAAAAAGAAAGAAAGGCACAGCTGTAAAATATGTGGTATTGATTTGTATATTGATTGGTAATAATAATAATAATAATAATAACAACAACTTAGGTATGTTGAATATTTCCTGTTTCAGGGACTGTGGGAAGCATTTCCTAATTTTTTTTTTTTTTTTTTAGATAGTCTCGCTGTATCACCCAGCCTGGAGTGCAATGGTGTGATCTCGGCTCGCCGCAACCTCTGCCTCCAGGGTTCAAGTGATTCTCCTGCCTCAGCCTCCCGAGTAGCTGGGACTACAGGTGCCCACCACCATGCCCAGCTAATTTTTCTATTTTCAGGAGAGATGGGGTTTCACCATCTTGGCCAGGCTGGTCTTGAACTCCTGACCTCAGGCTCAGGTGATCCACCCACCTCGGCCTCCCAAAGTGCTGGGATTTTAGACGTGAGCCACCACACCCGTGGCATTATCTAATTTCATAGCCACTAACAATCCTATGAGGAAAGTTCTATTCTCATCTCCATTGTACTGGTTAGTAACTTACAGCTTAGCATGATTAAGTAATTGGTCAACAGTTACAGTTAGGAGAAGGGAGAACAGGAACTTGAGCCCTATTTATCTTTCTCCAGAATGCATGCTCTTACTTACCTTGACGTTGCCATGGGACAAAAATGGTTCTGAAAGTCCAGGTTATCCTAAATTATAATGCTCATTCCCAAGATGTTCCTTTGTGGTAGCTCCAGAGCCAATGTAGCCAGTGAAAGAATCACAATAATTTGGATCTCTACTATGAGCAAATCAACCTCCAAGTTTCTTTGCCTAGTTAAGTTTTTATTGTTTCTATGATACATAGAAATTTGTAGCTTATTATTGGCCACAGCCCAGAACTATATTAATCACTATTGTGGCCTAGTAAGTAAGTCTGCTATTGCTTGTAAGTGAAACTGTGGACTTCTCCAAATGACGAAGAGACAACAACAACAACAACAAAAGGTAAGGGACAGGAGAAAACAGAAAAGAATCAATAGACTTTAAGAGTAAACTCAGCTTTCTAACTGACCAAGCAGATTCCAATTAATCACCCAAGCTCTAACAATTGCACAGAGTCCTGTCTATATCAGACAGGTCATTAAGTGTCCAAACAAAGATAAAAATATCTCCATATTTGACCTTAATTTAGATGGCATGTGTCATAATCTGTTACCTTAGTCATAAGACCCTGCTACATTTTACATAAAATGCCAAGTGAATTTACTGAGTCAATTTGTAAATTGAAGGGAAAACACTGGCTTCCCCCAGACTAATGTCACAGAAAAACTTGTCTATGGTATAATTAAAAAAAAAAAAAAAAAAAACCTCTCCCAAAAGGAAAGAATAAACAAACCTGGAAAAGAATAAGACATGCCTGTACATTAAGCAAAACTTATTAAAGTGACCAACAGTTTGACATATCCTAATAAACTTACTGATTTTTTAGGATGAAGAAGAAACCCACAAGAATACAGGCAGAAAGAGAAGGTGACATAGAATAAGTAACAAAAAAACAGGCTGTCCTCAAACATCTCCCCTGAAACATTAGATTTTAGAAAAAAAAAAAAAAATGAAGTAGTGTCTACTCCATATCCAATATTATCTTCCTGAAGACTCAACATGCACATTAATGTAGTAAAGATTCTGCTAAAGTCCTGCGATGTGTGTGAGAAAGAATAACGTTTAGCTGCCTACAAATATTAACTTCTCATAGCTTCCATAAAAGGTGAAGTTATTGTTTTATTTATTTAACAACAAAAAGAACACTGAAGCACAAGGAATTTGATAACCTGCCTGAGGTCACATATTTAGAAAGTGGCTGATACTCAGATTTGAACCCAGTCCCTGCAGTTCAAGAATCTGTACATTTTGCTGTTAAATTGTTTTGAAAATAAACAAACAGTATAAAAGACAATGTGCTAGTACTGAACTAGTGATAGTGCCATGTTCAGTTTATTTTTGATAGCTCCAATCATACCTCAGGTTTTGGCTTAAATGTCATTCCATTAAGGAGATCTCTCTTTTCATCCCTTTCAGACTAGATCTGTCCATCAGTGTATAACCAGGAAATTAGAGCACTCTAGATATTTCAGAATAAGGAGACCTTATTCAAGGAATTGGTTACCAAAGGTGATAAGAAGTCAAATAGGGGGCAGTGAAGCGACATAGAGACTGGTAACAGCAGGAAGTTTCTAGTACAATCTTTAATCTCTGTGGAGTAAAAGGACAGTGGCCACAAGCAGTGTCTCAGGGACAGACCATGACTGCTCAGAGAGAGTTAGGACCACAAAGTGAGGAACTGTGATGTGATCTGGAAACAAGAGATGCAGCTATTACTGGAGAGATGAGGGGAGACAAATAAAGAAAGGGAAAATAAATTGAATTCTTCTCTCCCACATTTCAATCTCCTGCCAGTTCCTGACGGTGGCTGAACCTGTCTAATAGGCTGAGGGCAAAAGAATTTGGGTAACATTGCTTGCTATGACACAGAGCAGAGCACTGGAAGAAAAGTAAATTCATATAAACTTGTCCTGCTATACCACTAAAATACCCCCATAGTATCCTTACTGTAATGTGCTTCACCCTTGTATCCATTCAACAATGTACCTTTTAGATGGCCCATCAGGAAAGGGCCTGTGCAGTTAACTGACAGCCTCCTGCTGTCATATCCCCCAGATCCACCATGGTGTTCAACAGGGACCACATGCTTTCAGGGCTGCTCCGAGCCGACAACTCAATGCAGCAGAGGCATTAGAGCTGGGCCAGTATTGGCCATCGTGGGACTCTTCTAAAAAGCAATTTTTGCTCAGGGCTCCCCATCAGCCTAGCTGAGACTTTCTCAGACCTGCACTATAGTCTTAGGTTCTTTCCACCTAATCCTCCTTCCTCCATCTTTTCCTTCTGCAAAATTGTCAGGCCTGCATCATGGTCTGAGGCTTTCCACATATACTCCCTTTCCCTTTCTCTGTTATCCCTCATGGGTATTGCCTTCAATAAATCTCTTATAGTTCTAATTACATCTTGGCATATGCTTTCCCGAAAAACTCACCAAACAAGAACTTCCTAGAGAGGACAGAATGTACAGATCTTATTCACTGCTATAGTCCCACGACCCAATATGGTAGCTGATATTGAGCAACAGCTGTATGTTTGAAGGAATGAATTGACATTACACAAAAGATCATTAGCAATAAGTATTAATCATAAATAGATTCAAGATAAGCAGTAAGTAACTAGCCTTCAGATGAAGATTCATTATGAGTCATCTTGCAATTTGCAGCTTGCTCACACATACAAAAAGAATTCTGTATTAGTCATTAAACTGAAAAAAATCAAATATTCCTGGACTTGATATGGGGGAGAACTCCTACAATTCTTCTTTGGTTTCCAAGTGAAGCAAATAGCTTTTAACTTAGCATTTCAAAATTTTCGGATTTTTACTATTCACTGAAAGATGTGTGTATTCAAGAGGTAGCGAACAAAGAATCCAAACTACATAAGGTCAGAAGACAAGATAATTAATAGGATTAATCTTGCAGTCACAGAACTGAACACTACAGAATCCAATTTAACTGCCCCTCTCCCTACTGGCTTTTTATTTGAGTCTCACACTTTTTCCCCTTTTATGAGAGGAAAACATTTAAAATATCTAAATCACAGCTGACATTACTAAAACCAAGCACATAGTGCTATGGAGAGTTAACAATTTTCTTTCATCTTACTCCACATAACCAAAAGCAAGATAAGAAGATAGGATGTCAGAAGAAATAATAGATGTCCTGTTAAGTGTCAACCTCTTTAAAAATGGCTCTTTTGCCACTAAGATTAACCCCATCCTAAGACAAAAATCTGAACTAGGCAGACACCTGTATACTTTTGTGTGAATATCTAGAGACATTTAGGTTTAGTTTGCAAAAGGAATATGCATCCATTCACAGTTCAATTTCAAGTTTTTTCAGGGATTATGAAAAATAAATTAAGCAAAAACATATTAATAATCATTCCCCTTTCCTGTATTTCCTATAAATTGGTACATAAATCTATAGGTTTAATATGATTCAAGTGTTCCTTTTTTGGCAGGACTACATCAGAGGTGGTATTGTGAACTTCCATCGAGAGGCGCATATTGTCTGGCCATCTTCCATTTCATGATGCCAGCAGTCACTGCTGCTTAATGCCCAGCTCCTTCAAGTCAGTAGGAGCTGCAAAATGCTATTGTAGTAGTTTTTTCTTCATTTATTAACTTGAATGGTTTATAAAGAGAAATCATTCCTTATTAATAATGTGATTGCTTTAGGTACATTTAGCATAGGAAAAGAAGAATAAAAGTTAGATTCTATCAATTTACTTACCAGTTCTCAAAGTAATGAACTGGATCCATAGCATTCTTCGAAAGTGAGCAATGAGTTTTTCTTTTCTATTTTAGCATCATTATGAATGCATTTATTTAAATATATTTTATATGTTTTAATCCATTGTAACTATTATCTTTACTGATGCACAAATTAGTCCATCCTTGGTCAGTAGCAACCTGCTCAAGTTGGCTCCTGAGTCCTCTTAAAACAATTCTTCCAGTCTTTGATAGCAGCTTTGCTTTCAAGTATGACAAGATTTCCCTCCTTACCTTGTACATTTCCTGCCCCAGACAGCCCTGTTTTCCTGCTCCTTAAATCAGCCTCTTTTCCAAGATGTCCTGGTTTTAGAGACCCTAATCTATAAGCTGATGGTGCTCGTTTGCTGCTGGATTGGTTATTGTTCCAGGCCTTTACAGAAAACAGAAGTAGGAAGTATGTAATTTGGAAAAAGGATAAAATGTATCATGTATCCAGACCACACTGATACTTCCCATTCAAATTCAGAAATAAAAGATTTTTACAAGTTTTGCACTATAAATTGACAGTATAGGTACACAGTCAGAAAAACCCTGATTATGGAAAAACAGAACAATCTTGTTTCTTCAAAAGGAGAAAGAGAGGAAAACAGAGATAGAAACAAGAAAATGGAGGAGACATTTATTTCAGAAGACAATTAAGATATACTCATTAAAATAGCCATTATTCAAAAATCAAAGCAAACAGCAAATGACAAGTATTGATAAGAATATGGAAAAATTTAAACCCTTGTGCACTGTTAGTAGGAATATAAAATGTAATTGCCATCTGATCCAACAATCCCATTTTTGGATATATACCCAAATAATTGAAAGCAGAGTCTTAAAGGGATATTGATAAACCCATGTTCATAGCAGCATTTATTCAAAATAGTCAAAAGGTGGAAGCAACCCAAATGTCTATCGATGGATGAATAAAAAAGCAAAACGTGGTATAAACATACAATGGAATATTATTCAGCTTTAAAAGGAAGGAAGTTATGACACATGGATGAACCTTGAGGGCAACATGCAGAGGAAAATAAGCCAGTTATGAAAAGATAAATACCACATGATTCTACATATAGGTACCTAGAGTAGTCAAATTCATAGAAACAGAAAGTAAAATGATCATTGCCAGGTGCTGGGAGAATGGAGAGTATTTTTAATTTTGATAGGTACAGAGTTTTAGTTATGCAAGATGAAAAGAGTTCTGGAGACAGACGTTGGTGATGATTGCACAACAATGTGAATGTGCTTAATACCACAGAACTACACACTTAAAACTGGCTAAGGGCCAGGTGTTGTGGCTCACGCCTGTAGTCCTAACAATTTGGGAAGCCAAGGCAGGCAGATTACTTGAGCCCAGGAGTTCAAGACCAGACTGGTCAACATGCAAAACTCCACCTCTACAAAAAATACAAAAATTAGCTGGGCATGGTGTGCATGTCTATAGTCCTAGCTACTCAGGAGGCTGAGGCAGGAGAATCACTTGAGCCTTGGATGTTGAAGCTGCAGTGATCTGTGATCATACCACTGCACTCCAGCCTGCGTGACAGAGTGAGACCTTGTATCAAAAAAGAAAAAGAATGGCTAAGATGATAAACCTTATGTTATATTTATTTTGCTACAATTTCTGAAAGTGAATTCAGTTGCGTATCAACATATTGCAATGTTATTTGGATCTGAATTCAAACTATTAAAAGTATGGGATTTCATAGCTTGCATACCTCACAGACTTGAGATTTAATTCCAAGAAAGAGAACTGTGGGAATAAGGAAAGTCTTACTGGAAAGGAGGAAAAGCCAACAGAGGTGCGTTAGGAAGGTTGCCACTATAGGCATACGGGACTGATTTGCTGGGTCTCTGAGAAGCATGTGGCAGTCTGCCAGGAATTGTCAATTTGAAGGACAGGAGGCTGAAACGCTGCTCTACAGTCTCCCGTCCCCATTAGGTCAGTGTTATCCTTGGGCTTTCATCCCCTCACTTTTTGGATGCATTGTGGTTTGGCCCAGTGGTGTGCTGTCTGCCTTGGTGCAGAAAGGCTTGGGATGCATGCTTGAATGAGACACTGAGTGAGCCTGAGTTCATACAGAACTGTGAGGCTGACATCCATCGGGGCAGGAGAATGTGACTTGGAGACCACAAAAGACAAGGCAGGAAACAAAGACACTGAATGCATATTGATGATACAGAGGAAAGATGATTAAATTGTTTTTTTAGATTTGATCATTGTACTGTGTTGTTTAAAAGAGAGTGAGAGAGAGAGAGAGAGAGAGATAATTCTTATTTTAAGATACAATCTGGAATATTTGCAGATGAATTGATTTGGGATTTGTTCCAAAATAATCTGAGAGAGGGAAGAGGTCAAGTATATAGAAATAAACTGTGGTTCTTAATTGTTTCAGTCTTCACATATTGCAGTAGATATTGCCAAAAGCATGGACAGGGATATAGAAAGGCAGTGCTTTAAGTTGACCACACAACTTCACAGAAAAAGAAGCAGGACGACTTTTTGAACAAAAGTCTGTTAAGATGAAAAACCAAGGTGTTGTGTGTACGTGTATATCCACTAGACTATTTCTTGATTAATTATCTAAGTCCATACAATAATTTGTATATGGAACCCGCAACTTTAAGACACAGTTAAAAAAAATTGTAGACTCTGCCTGTAGTGACTATGGTATTTTCCACACTGAGTACAGAAAACTATTGATCACATATTGATCTGGTAGATACATCCTATAGATCTTTGTCAGTAATATCATTTCCAAACATGAAGGGCAACAATATTTTGCCATTAATATGAAGAACTACCATATATTGCAGGGACACAATTAGACAGCAGTGAAACTGAGAATGTTCTATGAATGATTATATAAAATATATCAGTACCTAGCCATTTCTAAATCAACATTGTAGTCCATTATTGTTAACGTG
The DNA here is from genome assembly GCF_000951035.1 of Colobus angolensis palliatus. NCBI lineage: Eukaryota > Metazoa > Chordata > Mammalia > Primates > Cercopithecidae > Colobus > Colobus angolensis. The sequence goes on from NW_012114633.1 coordinate 1,458,716, forward strand.
CAATTAATGGATGACTGTAAGTACAAAGCTCTTTTTAAATTCAGGTAATTTTGGTAGCAATGTGCATGCAAAAATAAATATTAAGTAAATCTCATGCTCTGTTCATGCAACATATGATTATATGCAATGCAATAAAATAATTTTGTACTGGGATACATATGAAAAATAATTCACATTCTGATTCTAAAATAAATATCAATAAAAATGCTAGACAATTCAAAAACAACCAAACATGCTTTCCCTGGATAAACATAGATCTACTTCAACAATAATTATAAATTATCAATCACTGGCTTTTACTGGAGAGTTCAAATGCTTCTGCAGTTTTCTAATTATTCCTCTTCCTCTACAAAGATGTCTAATCAATCAGTTAAATCAAAGTGTTTAGTAATGGCCCTCTGTGTAAATGAAAGCACTGGCTGTAGAAACCTACATTTCAAAAGTGCATCCCTTACTAATTGTGTTTTATTTGAAAATGTCTTCGTAGACTCTGATGTGGTGTGGATATTTCCCCACCCAAATCTCATCTTGAACTGTAGCTCCCATAATCCCCACATGTCATGGGAAGGACCCAGTGACAGGTAATTGAATAACGAGGGTGGTTTCCCCCATGCTCTTCTCATGACAGTGAATGAGTTCTCAGGAGATCTAATGATTTTATAAGGTGCTTTTCCCCTCTTCACTTTGCACTTCTCCTTTCCTGCTGCCATATGAAGAAAGACATGTTTGCTTCCTTTTCCACCACGATTGTAAGTTTCCTGAGGCCTCCCCATCCATGCTGAACTATGAATCAATTAAACATCTTTCCTTTATGAATTACTCAGTCTCAGCTACGTCTTTATGAGCAGTGCAAGAATGGACTAACACAGTCTCTGTTAAGAGGAGTCCTAAATGTCAACTCTTTTACTTAAACCAATTCCAAAGAAAAAAAATTTTCTTTAGGAAAAAGAGGAATAAAAAGGCAAAGAGAATCTTTCACACAAAAACTATGCTCAGAAAATGTTTGTTGAATGACCAGGTTTAGAGATTCCAACTTGAGCCTATGTTGCCACTGCATTTCAGAAAATTCTATCTGAACATCTCAGGAAAACTGGTAAGCAAGACCTGATTAAAGTTTATTTGCTTCAGAGAATGAAGAAATTTCCAAAGAAAGTCATCCAAAAAGATAAAAATGACCCCAAAACACTGCCTTGGTTGCTGACAAAAGAACCCAAGCTGGCATTCACTTCTCATTCCCTCCTGCTGGATGCCCGTCGGGTACCCAGGAAAAGAGAGGGCTTCAGGTAAAACCTCAAGGTCCTATTTCATTAAAAATCCATACAGAAAGAGACACCAACAATGTAATGTTGATATACCTTAAAAGATTTACACACAAAATGGGAGAAAGACCTCATCCCCCACTTTGTCACAAACCATCCTGCAGTTCGGCCACTTAGAGGGCTCTGTCACATCCCTCATGTGCCCACCAGGAGACTCCAGTGCCTGACTGAGAGTTGGAACAACTACATGAAGACCAACTGGACATCTCACAGGCACATGTTGGGATCTCTGAAATGACCGTTTCAGGGGAGCACAGATATGGTTTAAGTGGGTATCAGTGAGAGCCTGCAAAATTTGGAACAGTGCTGATAATGTGACTCTATTGTACCTACAAATTAGTGAGCCTGAGTAAACAAAGGGAACAAATAAATAACTAAGCCCCAGTCACTATAAAACACTTTTGCCTTCACGCAATTTTACTTCATTCAAAATCAGAAGACTGTAATGTCACAGCCAACTGTAATGTATCAGGACGAAGGATAACAATGGGAAATATCTGAGTTTATCCTGAACAATGGTCTGTGACAATTATCACTTATTCTTTAGTTCCATGGTTGCAGGAAATCAATCCAAGCAACTCCTAAGCTCCTTAAAGATTCGCTTGATTTTTTTAATATGCATTCTGGATGGCTTCTTTCGTTTTAATGTCATCTTGTCCTATCATGTCTGATAAACAAAAAAATTAACTCAAGTTGACATCCTTCATACCAGAGACAGAGAGATATTGAATTATATAAGAATGTTTCTAAATACCAGCCTTTTAAATGATAACTGATCTGCAAAAAGCAAGTATTGTTTCAGACATGTCATGTCACATTTCTAACTCTTCATTCTGCATTGTGCTACATCTTGCAATGTCAGCTAACATAGAAAGCAGCAGAACACAACATGACGGGGTGACTTAAAATTGAATGAAAGCCACTATTCAAAGCGGAGTATCCATTTTATGCCATCCATTAGGAAAAATATAAGGGCAAAGAATGAAAGGTTATTTTGAACCATTGTTTAAAATAAGCTATGCTTCTTTGAACACTTACATTAAATGATCTCTCTTCTCTGTATCTTTAGTCCATGATTTATTATTGTGAAAGCCAATTTAAAAAATAATCCTATGCCATTTCCCTAATCAACTTGCACTTATGTATGCTGTCAGCTCATTCCATAATATAGTTTTTGGCTTTAAATCATGGGCTTTTTAAAATTCTGGACTTGGAAAGAACCTGGGAGATAAGATAGATCAACCCATTCACTGTGCTGATGAAGAAACAATGCCAGGATGTAAAAAGATTTGTCCAAAGCCACATTGCTTTTTAGTGGCAAAGCTCCTGCTAGAACCTGCATCGCTTTTCAGTCACTGTCTCTCATTTGTACCACATAGGGCATAAGCTGCTATGAGGAGATGCAGCAAACAGAAGGGCACCTTGACATTATTTACAATAGTTTAAACAGCAGACAATTAGACCAAACACACTCTGACTGAATTTCTGTTGCATTTTCTTTTCTTGTCACATATCACTGATTTAAGAGACTTTGCTGTTTATTTAGAGTGGTCGAGAAACAAAATGCCTATGAATCCGATGAAATGTGCTAGGTAATAAACCAAAAGTAAAATTAATAGAAAGACCAAGAACAGACCACGAAAAGCAAGGGTAGGGGCAGGGAATCTGGAGATGACAGACATCTGATTGCTGCCTAGCTATTGCCCCCATTTCCAAGATGGGAAACCAAGGAGGAGTCATTAGCTTGCCCAAGGTGACCAGGAAGCATATATTTATCAAATCTTCTTTCAGCTACTTTTCCAACAGCTGCTAACTAGACCTTTCCTAATTTATTCTTAATTGCCTTCCCAATATAAATAGCTCTTCTACTGAACCTATCAGTTCAAGTTAGGGTGTGAGACATAATCAAAGGAAGGAAGGACAAAGAGTAAAGAGTCATATCCTAGAAAAGCACCTCTAAAGCCTGGCTGTATTGAAAGGGGCAGAAGAGGCCTGCTTAGAGGAACTTCAGGAGAACCGTAATTCTCTCATCTATCACCAAGGCCTAAAACCACAGTTGAATTGCTGCTGCACGTTAAGGATTTTTGTTCTTGACGCACAGATGGCCTATCCTAGAGTTTGTGCATGTTACCTTCCCATCGTTCTCATCACGTGTTTGACGAAATCCAGTTCTGTCTTGCCTCCCTGCTATGCTCCCTTAGCTCTGCAACCATCTTCCATGACTATAGTACTCATTCCCAACTTTGCTCACTTTTCACATGTACACAAATCATTTGTTTAATAATATACTCTCCTTTCTTGAAAATAGGGACATTTATTCAATTCAGGGCAGCTTGCATTTCCCCCAATGTCTCTGCTCCCTCAAGTACTATCCACAGTGATTCATGTCTCTCTAGGAAGTGGACATAGGTGTCTAGACTTAAAAATCTGAGCAGGGCTCTCTGACGATCTTTTTACATATCTTGACCTTCCAGTTCCCTTACCAATTATTCTTCCTCTCTTCCTAGTCTTAAAAGCATTCTGTCTAACCTAGGAGACAGATGCAAAAGAGGACTCAAAATAGTGGCTTTTTTTGTTGTTGTCCATTGACCTTGTACTGCCACAAGCACTAAGCACTGCAGATAATTTTAAAAGCCTCTTGTCCTCGTTGGTATTTTTTTCAAAAGTCTCTGTTCTCTCTGAGTCTTAACCTTTCTGCCTCTCTTCATGCAGGTTCCTGCGTGTATTTCATGTTTGTACTAGGTCATCTGCCCATCTTTTCTTTCTCTGAGCACAGCCTTTTAAACTTAAGACAACCCAAGTGGTTGGTCCTCAGCCAACTTTAGAGACTCCATAGAGTCCAGTCTTTTTATTTCATGAGGAAAGGGAACAATTTAGAATTATACCATCAGGGTTACATTTTTAGGCCTTCTTTTTTCTCCAGAGTTATCTTGCCTGTTAGGGTCTTGGCTGTGCAGAGTCCTGAGGCAGAAGGGACCTTCATCCGTTCTAGGTGATGGTCCCTTAAAGGTGGTAAGAGGTGAGACTAAAGTAGTTAAGCCAGGGCTTAAGGGTTTTGATACCTTAACCTTCAGACTTTTAAAGTTAGCCCTAATAATAATGAGAATGATTTCAGGGTCTCTTCTGTCTTCTGCTAAACATTGTAGGCCCATTTCATTGCCTTGCAGGAAAAGAAAGAAAAGAGCGCTCTCAGAACCCTTTGGAATAATAAGTGTTAATATTTCTGATTGAACCCATTGTGAGGAAAACGAATGGCTAAAGTGAGATTTGAAGTTGCCTGTGTTCTCAGGAGTCTGAATGCCCAACAGGCCCTTCATCATCAACAGCAGAGGGGCCTGCAACAGAGTGCGAGTTTCTACACTCCAGGAAATGAATGCAGCTAATCCAGTATGGATGGGAGGCACCCACATTTTCACATCTGCCATCCACTGAGGCCTCAATGTGCATGCAAATTTGCCCCAACTCCAAGGCTCATTTGGACCCAATGATTCATCCTGGATAACGAGATGTGCCAGGTGAGCAACAGTGTCCTGAAGACTCTGCCCACCTGTGAGTCATACCTTCTGTCACAAGGCATCGTGTGGCCTCTACTCACGACTCACCACTGCCAATCGCGGAGGTGCCAGTAAAGACAGGTGTTCCTGCTGCTCCTTTTGATGTCACAATGCCCCCACGACGGCTGTCAGAAATCAGTGACTGAGTCTACCTCATGCCTTCTTCCTCCCATCTTCAAACTCCCCTCTTTCCAGAGCCCATTTCCTTACTGTGAAATTGGACGGGTCTCTGCATGCTCCAGAGAGGCCTCCAGATAGAGCATTCACAGCTCTAGCAGCCACCGCTTCAGGAAGCCGCCCTGGCACCTTGGAAAGAAAACAAACTGCAGGGGAGAGCTTCTGCTTCCCTTAATCTCTATAGTTAAGCACACAGGAAAAAGACTGGGAGCATAGTTTCAATTATTGTCAGAATTTTCCATAATCTGACAACTCATTGCTTTTGCAACATTTATAATCCCAGTCCTTGGATGGGCAGGCCTGTGCCAATTTGCGTGACTGCTATTTAAAGATGAAACCCAAAAGGTATACATATGCTTCAACATGGCTGCAATTTTAGCTGTTCAGAGAACACAGCAAGATAAATAACCATGCCATGAGAAATTACAGCATTATGTACTGCAATAAATATGACAAATGATAGGCTAGATATTCATTGGCTCATAACAGTTGGCAGGCATAACCATCTGTGGATCCAAAGTTCAAACTATTTGTTTTCTCTCCTACATCTGCCTTGATATTTCCCTCCTCAGCTGGATCCTCTGGCCTTTAAGGCATCCTGGACAACCTTGTGAAACCTTTGACCTTATTAGGTTTTCATTAAGAAACATAAGACTCGCGGCAAAAAAGCAAAACTCTCTATATGTATGAAAGAGGTGGAGAAAAAAAAAATGAGGTCTGATGTCCCTTTCTTAGTGTAGGGAGTTTTATACTTGCAAAGAATCTAAAAGCAGGAAAAGCAAACCTAAGGATAATTAAGAAAAATGATGGTGTTTGTTGCCACAGAAGAGATAAATCTTCTGTGTCTCTCATTTATTTATTGATTAAACAAGGAACCCTGCAATGGATTTAAGTTCCTGCTTTTGTCACTAGAAAGGTAACACTAAAGTCCATTATTTCATTATGTGAAATGCTAATCTATATTTCTCATTTAGAACCTAAACCCTCTGCTTGGTGGAAATCTCACAGCTTATACCACTGATAAGAGAAAGCCTAATGAGCCCTAATGTCACCACAGCAAAACTTGTCCAATTAGACCAGCTGTTTCACAGAGAAGTACACTGTGAACCTCTAATGCAGAATCTTGACAGTCTGGAGTTGAAAACTCATGCTAAGAGAAATCAGAGTTTTAAAAAGGTATCTACTTCTAAGCACAGCTACTTCTTGCTCTTGATTCTCCCTACTAGGATATAGGAAAGGGTTCCATCAGAAAGGCAGGGGAAAAGTTTTTCAGGCAGTGAAGGATGCTAACAGAATTCTCTGTAATAGAAACCTTTTCCTTAGTTACGAACCCAACCTGGATTGAGACAGCTGGGCAGACAACGGACATTCTGATTATGAGGTATTTTGTCTTCTGTATGAATGTTTTCTCTTTCAGCACTTACTAAAATAAAGCAAAATGGTAATACCCAGGAGCAACTTTTTTTCTACTCCCCTCACACACAAAACCCCAAACCAAAAAGCCATCAAGGGCAAATTTGGTGGGAAAAAGGAAAACACAGAATTATGCTTGGACTACCATTTCTTATCCAAGTGCTGTACCGTCACATCAACATTGTCACAGTAAGGCAAATCTATTCAGCAATATTTATTGACCAAATGTTCATTCAGTATCTTCTTTGTATAAAAGAAGTAGATTTTGTGGGATGGGGGTAGGTGGGGTGGAGATGGGGGTGTCAGCTAAAGATAAATCAGACAGGGTTCCACCTTTGGAAGCTTCCTGTTCATAAAGAGGAATCATTCTAGTATAAGACAGAGATATAGGGAACACGGACATTCTGGGGGCACCAGAGGAGAGACATGTTCAGCTTTGAGAATAGAATGAAGGAAGGTTTCAGGTGAGACCTGAAACAAAGGTGATACTTGAACATGCAGCTTTGAGAAAGTAGAAAGGAACAGAGGAAGAATCTCAACAAAAGTAGAAAAGTACCTGTGAGCCAAGGAGAGTGAGTAAATGGCCAGAGTACCAGGGGCACAAACAAGCCTTGAAAATCATCTATTCACAAATAGTAAGTGAGCAATTCTCTTAGTGTATGTCTGGCACTCTGGAGCACTGAGAAGACAGAAGTGAACAAAACAAGATCTCCGCTCTCACAGAATTATATTCTAGCTGGGGAAGACAAACATTGATTAAAAAAAAAAAATGTAGTGTATTACATGGTTTAAAATTATGTAAGTATAGGGGTTATAGGAAGTGTTCAGAGGAATTTCCTCAATAAAGTAACTTTGTTTTTTGAAATGGGGTCTCACTCTGTCGCCCAGGCTGGAGTGCAGTGCAGTGGCGCAATCATGGATCACTGCAGCCTCCGCCTGCCAGATTCAGGCAATCCCTTCTGCCTCAGCCTCCCAAGTAACTGGGACTACAGGCACAGGCTACCACGTCCAGCTTATTCTTCTATTTTTTGTAGAGAAAGGGTCTCACTATGTTGCCCAAGCTGGTCTCAAGTTCCTGGGCTCAAGCCATCCTTCCACCTTGGCCTCCCAAAGTCCTGTGATTACAGGACTGCGCCACTGCACCTGGCTGATAAGGTAACTTTTGAGCAGACACCTAAAGTAAGTGAAGGGTACATTAAGTGTGTATCTTTGAGACTTACAATCCAAGCAGAGACCCTGAGGCTAGACCTGTCTAGTATGGATGGGGAAAGAGAAAGCCAGGATGGCTGGGCAAAGGTGAAGGAGGCAGGAGATGGATACCAGAGAGTTGGCCCAGGCAGAGGGTGTCCTGCCATATTCTCGGGGCTTGTCTGACAGAGTTAGAATTTGGAATTTCCTTTGAATCAGATAAGAACACTCTGGAGGGTTTAGAGCAGAGAAGTGGCATGACCTAACTGCCTTTTGAGATGAGTACTACAACTGCTGTGTAAAAGATAGACAAGAGATGGTAAGCACGGAATCTGAGAGACCAATGAGAAGACCACAGCAACAGGACAGACAAGAACAGTGCGGAGAAGAGATGATGGCGGCATGAAGGAGGAGTAAGTTGTGAATGTGAATCTTCTAAGGGCAAGAAAAGGTTTAAAACACCATTCATAGAGTGCTTATTCTTAGTTCGAATTCTTTATTTACAAAGTTTAGTTTACACAGCTGCAAGTTAGTTTGACCCTGACAATCATAATATTCAAAATGTACAACTATCAAAGTTAACTGCGATTCCTCTGAAGTCCCAGCTATACTGTTAACCTCCGCAAGCAGGACAAGAAGTGATTGCAATGGTGTTGCAGCTGATTTGACTATAGCATTAGTGACATTGTCACTATGGACATCCTCACCCAGGGCTTTGAAACTGCAGTTCTCTCCAGTCACAGCTAAAATGAGAACTCAGGTTAAAAAGCCAACTGCACTCCTCTGTTCCTGTAACTACCATTTACCATTAACCATTAAAGAAAGAATGTGATCTCTTTGTATAACAAGCCACTGCTGGCCGGATGAGTATACAGAGTCTGGACTGGGCGGCGGCGGAGCCGGGGGACGGCGACAGAGGCTGAGCGGGCCGCAGGCCGGGGCCAATGGCAAAGACTATTACCAGACGCTGGGCCTGGTCCGAAGCGCCTCAGATGAGGAGGTCAAGCGGGTCTACAGCCGCCATTCGCCGCGCTACCACCCGGACAAGAACAAGGAGCCGGGCGCCGAGGAGAAGTTCAAGGAGATCGCCGAGGCCTACGACTGCTCAGTGACTGCTACGGGGAGGAAGGCCTAAAGGGCAGGGGCCCCACTGGCGGTAGCAACGGTGGTGCCAATGATACCTCTTTCAGCTACACATTCCATGGAGACCGTCATGCCATGTTTGCTGAGTTCTTCGGTGGCAGAAATCCCTTTGACACCTTTTTTGGGCAGCGGAACGAGGAGGAAGGCATGGACATTGCTGACCCATTCTCTGGGTTCCCTATGGGCATGGGTGGCTTCACCAGCATGAACTTTGGCCGCTCCCGCCCTGTCCAAGAGCCCACCTGAAAGAAGGAAGATCCCCCAGTCACCCACAACCTTCGAGTCTCCCTTGAGGAGATCTACAGCAGTTGTCACAAGAAGATGAAAATCTCCCACAAGCGGCTAAACCCCGACGGAAAGAGCATTCAAAACGAAGACAAAATCTTGACCATCGAAGTGAAGAAGGGGTGGAAAGAAGGAACCAAAATCACCTTCCCCAAGGAAGGAGACTAGACCTCCAACAACATTCCAGCTGAGATCGTCTTTGTTTTAAAGGACAAACCACACAATATCTTTAAGAGACATGGCTCTGATGTGATTTATCCTTCCAGGATCCGCCTCGGGGAGGCTCTGTGTGGCTGCACAGTGAACATCCCCACTCTGGACGGCAGGACCATACCCATTGTATTCAAAGATGTCATCAGGCCTGCCATTCTGCGAAAAGTTCCTGGAGAAGGCCTCTGCCTCCCCAAAACGCCGGAGAAACGTGGGGACCTCATTATTGAATTGGAAGTGATCTTCCCTGAAAGAATTTCCCAGATATCAAGAAACGTACTTGAGCAGATTCTTCCAACATAGCTACCTTAGCTCCCCAAGGACTGACCTGGGACCTTTCCAGAGCTCAAGGATTTCTGAACCTTTCTACCAGTTGTGGACCATGAGAGGACGCGAGCACCCAGGGAGGGCTTTTGTACTACTGAATGTTTTCCAGAGCATATATTACAATCTTTCGAAGTCATACACTAGACTTAAGTGGTTTTTCAAGCGATAGGGCATCAGGTGGTGGGAACAGCAGGAAAAGGCATTCCAGTCTGCCCCACTGGGTCCGGCAGCCCTCCCGGGATGGGCCCACATCCTCCTCCTCCAGTCCCTGTTCAGGGGCGAGAGGCAGACCAGCAGCTGGACTTGATCCCTCTGTGTCCCTTTGCTTCTGGCTGGTAGATAATGTCGACCTGCTGTCTTGGTTCCCAGACCCTGTACACTCCTCCGTTTCTGTTGTGTGATCACTTCTTGGTTTATTCTGTATCTGTCTCCCATGTCTTGCTCTTCCCTTGAAGAATTCTGTCTTCTCTTTGGCCATCTCAAATTGAGAAACTAAACTATTCCTGCAGAACTGCCTGACTGGCGCCCACGAGCAATACCTCTTGTTCCAGCACCACCCAGGGAGCCAGCCTCCGGTGAGTGACTCCAGTAAGTGCAGCTACCTCTCCCTTCAGGGTCTGGGAGCCTGGACCCAGCAAGGGCCCTCCTGACCTCTGGTTCTAGTGAAGCTGAATGTCCTCACTTTGTGGGTCACACTCTTTCCATTTCTGTAAGACAACCTTGGCACACCTGGGGCTTACCAGTGGCCCAGGTAATTTTTTGTTTCATGGACTATGGACTTTTTCAAAGGGATCTGATCCTTTTGAATTTTGCACAGCCCTAGATATAATCTCTTTTCATAAAAGGGTCTTTGCTTCTGATTACAGGAGCACTGTGGAACGTCTGTAAATATGTTTTTGTAATTCCATGTATAGTTGGTTCACACTCAAATAAAACCTGTCCCTGGCAGCCACTGCTCTCTGTATAGGGCCATAATGGAATTCCGAAGAAATCTGGGGGAGGGAGGGGGAGTTGGAACAAATATCTGTTCCCTGGAGGCCAGTCTTGCGCTCAGACCTTTAGACTCAAAGTAGCCTCTGCCAACATGAGACCAAAGTGTATGACTTGTCAATGCCTCACGACAGCATTAAAGACTGATGCTAAGACTAAAAAAATAAACAAACAAACAAACAAAAAACAACAAAAAACCAGCCACTTCTTTTCTTCTTTCCTGGTAAATTCACCATAAACCTTCTCCAAGACAGAATTCTTCAAGGGAATAAAATGTGTGGTGTTATCTGTGCTTTTAGGCAGCAAAGAAAGAACAGGGAGTGACTGATGGCCATTTTCTCCCCATCACTAGTGCTGCCTAATGATCTATTTGCTCCACAACCTTCCAGGTGACTTAGGGATACAGCTCTCCTCACTTAGTCCTGGCTCCCTCATCTTCTCCCCCGTACCTTCATGGTACCACTCTGATTTCTATTTGTTTCACATCTCCTATCACAGTTTCATTTTATTATTAACACAAGTTATCATGTCATGGGAGAGGTACTTGCATCATGGCTTGGGTATCTCAACAGTCACATGATTGATAAACTCTTAAAATCACTCAGGTAAGACCTGCTGCAGCAGATCGAATGGAACTGATAAAGAAAACCATATTTCTAAATGCCTGCAGCAACCTCTAGGTCAGTTTCCTTGTCTGACTCAAAAATAAGGAAGGAAGGAAAAGAATCCACCAGCATAATGTGATGAGAAGTGCAAGGTGAAATAACAATGCAGGTCAAGCTGGCATTTGTTGTTACTGAAAGTGATGAGCTGCTATTCCTTCCCCTATAACTGCTTTGGCTCCTTCAGGAAAAATAATTCTATATCAGTTATTATCTTTCCCAAGCACTAGAGTATGAGAATTTTTTCCCACTATGATGATTGCCCCATTGTAAAATAAGGATGACCATTACCTCTGAGTATGACATTGTTTTTGGAAAACAGCAATTATTCACCTAATTCTGTTAACAAAAATACTTTAAAGTGCTGCTTTCCAAACTTTAATGTGCCCGTGAATCACCTGAAGATCCTGCTAAAAATTAGATTCTGCTTCAGAGGGTCTGGGATGTAGCCTAGAATTCTGCATTTTTAATAAACTCGTGGGTAAAAGTCAATGTTATCAGTCTGCCAATCACATTTTGTGTAGCAAGACATAACCAATGCCTTCAGCATGTTGTTTTGCTTTCTAGAATATGCCAATTTTCTACTGGATTTGACTTTTGATCAGGACCATTGGTCTTCCAGTGCTTGGAAGTTCTCTGGTGACAGGCTTTAATACTTCAACTTTTGAATGACTATAGTTGGTTATGTATTATGGTTCCCAGTGTTAGCAGAATTCTTTAGCTATGATTCATGCACTACATTTACTGTTAATATGTAATGTAAGTCACTTTGCTGATATGTTGAAGTTGGTAATTAAATCCTTTAAAAATCCAGTAAGCAAGAGTCAGATTGCTTAAGAAATACTGGATTTCTATGGAAAATATTAAGGCCCTAACAATCACCTTTCAAGAGGGAAAAAAATTTATTTTACCAATTTTACTTGCTCCTTAGTAGAACAAGAGCTATGGAAATCATGGACGAGAACTTTGAATAAAAATACTGTTATTTAACCTTTTGATTCAGATCCTATAATTTCAAAGAAAGCCTTTGAAGATAGATTGATTTTGATAATTTTCTGCATTGCACTTAACATCACCTGGAGCCAATCAAAAGAAATCAGAAAATCTAACTCTGACATTTGGGTGTGAAGCAAAAACAACACCTTTACATTTTAAACTTCAGTGTTTCTGAAAGTGAGAGTTTGAAAGGCTGAGAGGTTGAAAGGTCTGGTTTCATCCATGCACATAAGAAAGGAACATAGTGTCTTGTCCACAGACAAATTCAAATCAGATTTGCTAAGCTGGTGGTTCTACCTGAAACCTCTCTTAAGTGCAATGTGTTAATCAAGCCAAAGTGTGCCCTGTAATTTGTTTTACAGATAAGCATCCTCTAAAGTCTATGGTTGAGAATATTCCATTTCCTTAAAACCTATGCCAATTTTAAGATCGTCAATTTATTTTCAAATTGCCAAGTTGGGATGGTATTTGGGTATGCAGGAGGATATATTGCTCAATTGTCATTTAACTATAGATTAAATGTCTGCATAAAAAGGAATGCATTTTACAATTTTCAAATTGATGAAAGTTTTATGGGGAGATGTAATGAGAATAAGGATGTATTTTATGCAGGAGGGAATGCTATCTGGCAGTAAGAACCAAAGATGAGGATTTAAGAGTCTAGGATTGAATTGGTGGCATCACAAAAGATGCCTTCAGGCATGGATGCTCCAAGGTAGGTCAAAAGAGCATCAACTGAATCATACATGCTCACTGCTTCCTTTGAAACCTCAAAGACTCCCTGGTTCCTAGGGTATAAGGAGAGGGCAGGATCACCTCAGATCTGGCTGTGTGAAGCTGGGCGCATTACTGAAAGGAGCACAGCATAGAGCAGAGGTGGTATAACATGGTGCTCAGAGGAATGGACACCTCAGCCCAACTGCCCATGTTTCAATCTGCTTACTAGCTGTGTGACCTTGGGGACAGTATTTAACTTCCTTGTGCCTCAGTTTCTAAGCCATAATGAAATGAAAATAATAATAGTATCTACCTCATAGGGTTGTTACAAGGAGTAAGTTGTATAATGCTTAGATCAGTCTCTCGAGTAAGTGTGAGTGTTTTGTGTTTGTTAAGCAAATGAATGAATAATTAAGCAAAGTGGTTTCGATGTACATTCTCTAGACTCAGGTTGCCTAGTTTCAAATTCCAGCTCTCTGCCACTCTACTGGGCAAGTAACTAGTCTTAGGTTACTCACAGAATACCATCTACTATTAAATGAGTGGTCTCGGGCAAGTTACTAGCCTATCTGAAGTTTGGTTTATTCATATAGCAGTATACTTTCTAAGGTTGATATATGTTAGTTACCTCCCCCATACTAGTCTTATCGTTAAATTTGATAAGTATGCCTTTAACTGACTGGAAAACATTTAAGTGAGAAAAGGGCAAAGAAAGAAAACAAGACAAAAACCCTTTAACATTACACCAAAAGTATTTTTCCAGGTTAGCATCCATACATAAATCAACCCTCCCTAGGCACAGTCGTTCATCAATTATGACTTCACTTCACAGTGCTGTCATGCAGCCCATATTTGACTATTTAGTCCACAAAAATAATATCATTTTACTGCATGTTTTTTAGTACACAGTACACAATGATAACACATTCCATTTATATAGCACATTAATGTTTTGTAAAGCCTTTCACATCCATTATTTTATTTAACTAGACATACTGTAAGAGGCTCATTTGTCTTTGAAGAAGCAGCATTGAAGAGGAAAATTCCGAATTTAATTTAAAAACATATTTTTACTGCTACCAGGAGTTATCATTGAAAATACTACTTCCATCAATGGTTCTTTTTCAGTGGCAGATGGTAGTCACTGCATCTCTGGATGTTCGCTGCAGTGGACAAAGCCATCCCAACATTAAAATAATTCTTCATGTACTCCCCTCTCTTCTTTTCTGTTTCCATCTAATCTCATATCATCATATCACCCACTATTTTGAAAACATCTCTACTTAAAGGAAAAGTAAAATGTTTTCACAGATGTACTCAGAGTCTCTGCTCATCTACCACTATGGTGAATTTGTCTATAACTCCTTTCCTTGAGCCCAGTACCTGCAGATGAGGTGTGTGCTGCACCCCCACGCTTGGTCAGTGTGCAACCTGAGCATTAGTGCTACCTCGGTGTTCCTAAATCACCTCCTCTTCAGTCCATGATCCCTTTGCCCATGACTTTCTTATTTTATTTATTACCTGGACTTGTTTTTTACTTAACAAAAAAGTATTTTATCTCCTACTTTCAAAAGGAATCTGAGGTGTCCTAAAAACACATGAGCAAATCGGGGGTGTAAAGAGAGAAATAAGAAATGGCCTCCCCAGCTCTCCCTCTCACTGTCCTCAGCTTTCCCATTGTCTTTCCCACCCACGCTCCACACTCAGACACAGGTCACTTCATTCTAATAATCGCAGCCTTTATATCACTCTGTCAAGTGAATGTAAACTTTAATTGCAGCCAACAGTCTTCTAAGGACTAATTTTTTTTTTCTACTTTTCCCAATGCAGAATTCTCCATTTAAGGCCCGGGTAGGTCTCTGGAGACCTCATGTGCCTGGTTCTTCCTTTCCTGCCTTCATAACTTTCCCAGGGAGTTTATTTTATTTATTTCACAACATTTATATCAAGTTCTTAGTCTGCTCAGTCACTGTGCCTACTATATATACATGTCCCGTTACATATATACACGTTACATACATGTAATGCATATGTGCATTGCACGATGAGCTCATTTACTCCTCAGAACAATGCTTATGGGTGCAAGTATTACCCACTTCACAAATGAGAAACTAAAATAGAGAGAGGTAAAGTGACTTCCACAATTTCAAGCTGAATGGCAGAGTCAGGATGAGCCTCTGACCACCTGAGTCTACAGTCCCACTCTTCACTTCGCCTCTGTTCTGCCTCTCTGTTTCAACCACATGGAACAGCTGCTTTCTCCGGAGCACCTAGCGCCCAACTTACTCCTCAACATGAGGATCATGGCCCAACCTCTACACAAAGCCACTGCAATGGTGCCACTCATTCTCCACATGGCAGGGGAATTATCTAAATCATCATCACCCTCAAAATGTTTTGGAAACGTATTAGTTGCAAAGACCTATTCCTTGTGATGTTTACTGAGGTGTCTGAAGACCCCAACGGCTCCCCAAGGTCAGAGTACATGCTACTCTTATATTCCAAACATCCCGTAAGCCATTGTGTTCCTCCAACACTGGCTTCAATCGTTGGTGTCCCACTAGGATTTTTTTTGAAAGCAATAACTTGAATTTATTGCGAATGAGTTTCATAGACCCAAGTATTTCTGCATTCAGCCTAGAAAGTAATTTTTGCATTGATCCTCATGAACAGCATCTGAACTTAGAGATGTGAATGTATTGCCTAGCTTTGGAAGGAAATAGAAATCAAATAGAAATAAAACTACAAACCAGACTTATAACAAAAAAAGGTATTTCTGAATTTCTTCTTTTGGCAGAAAAAAGTATAAGCCTTGTAGGAAAATATGAGGGAGACAATTTAAAAAGAAATAAAAATGCACATCTCTACTTAGTAAACATCTTTTCTTCCACTAATATATAATATTAATAGTAAAACCCTGGACAATATTGAACATTTACATAGACCTTCTGTTTCACCAGACATTTTCATCTCCAGACTTTTGTATTGTTTTTATTATTTCATATGGCCTAATAAATTACCAGTAATGTACTGACTTAAAATATTTATTATCCAGAGTACCACATGATCAGTGAAGGATGGCAAATTTCTGTCAAAATAACTCACCCCCATTGATTTTGCATGAAATCAGGCTTTGCCTTTTATTATCTGGCTGGAGGAAAAAGAAAAAAGTAACGAGTTCAATCCTTTCTTATTGTTCTATTTCTCCCCATCAACACCACTGCCAAAGAGTGTAAAATGTTCCTTAAATCCTCCCTACCTTTGCCACTATCACACACACAAAAATGCGTTATGCTATTTGAAGAGCAATTTTCTTCTCTAAATGGGTAGCAACTGAATATTAAAGCAAGTTACTCTACACTAGAAGAATAGGGATTTTTACTTCCCCAAAATTCAACATATTAAAAATATTTAAACATGAAACTGACCAAAAAAAATCATAATATGTTTTGCTATTTAAATAGTTGGTTACATTTCAGAAGATGTTGTTATGATTTCAGAGAATATGTTGGAGTTACAATAAGTATTGCTATTTTATTTATTCCTATCAATACATGAAATTAAGTATTTTGAATATATCTATACTAGTCCTTAATAGATGAGCATAAAAATGTTGCCTTATCCAAAACAAGATTGTCACTCACTAAATAAATTTGTGAGGGGTAACAAGAATATGCTTCAAACACTAGGTTTTATAGACACCCTACAATGTATAATATTAGTGTATGACCAAGAAACCACCACAAACAATTGAGCAAGGTAGAGCTCACTCACTGTTGGTGTCATTGGCTATCAAAGTGCCCTTAGAAGTATAGATTTTAAAAATTAAATATTAAAAAGACATTAAATATGTGGAAAATTTAGTAAATATTTAACCCCTGAGTGGGCAAGAATTTTTTTTTTTTTTTCTTGCTCTTGTCACCCAGGCTGGAGTGCAATGGCACAATCTCAGCCCACTGCAACCTTTGCCTCCCGGGTTCAAGAGATTCTTCTGCCTCAGCCTCCCAAGTAGCTGGGAATACAGGCACCTGCCACCATGGCAGGTAAGAATTTGTAAGCAGTAGAAGAAAGCATATGAATAATGGTTAGTTATTTTACTAGATTTTTTATTTTTTTGAGATGGGGTCTCACCATGTTGCCCAGGCTGGTTTTGAACTCCTGAACTCAAGTGATCCTCCCATCTTGGCCTCCCAAATTGTTAGGACTACAGGCATGAGCCACCATGGTCAATTTTTAAGTTCAAAACACCAAAAAATAACATTAGCATAATAATAAATAATGTATTGGAGAAATAGTGCACAAAATTCTAGTACACAAAATGTTACATGTAGGGTTTTTAGAAAACTTTTCCTTATTAAGAAAAATACTAAAACATTACCAGAAGCTGTGCAAAGAACATGAACAGATATTTTATACAATAACAAATACAAGTGACCAACTAACAGAAGAAAATATTTTCTCCTTACTAATAATCAAAGAAATCTCAAGTTGAAAAAATGTATTTTTAAAAATATCTTATTGAAAGATTTTTTTAATTAAAATATTCAATTGTGATGAAAATATTGGGGGGAAAAGTGGTCATAAATATCGTGCCATGTGTATAACTGATGTCATCTTTCTTGAAAGTGATCTGGCAATAAAGATCAAGAACCTTAAAATAAAATTAGACACTTAACCCAATAATTTTTCTCATAGGAATCTAAACAAAGGCACTAAAAAGCATTTACGTACCAGAATATTCATCATAATAGTATTTGATAGCAAATTTTCTAACACTAAAAAAATTGTTTTTAAAATAGTTATATTTATGATAGAATATTATGCAATTATTTTTAAAATCATAACTTAAATGAGACTTGAAGTAATGTTTTCAAATTTCAAAATCACGACTTGAAGTAATGTTTTTAGCATGTAAAAAAGCAAAACTATCAAGACACTACATAGTACGTCACATAATCTCGGTTATGTATATAAAAAATACATGTGCAGAGGCATTAAAAGCCAATATTTTAATAGCTATTACCTCTTGAGTAATGAAATTATAAGTGATTTCTATATTTTTCTTTATACTTCTCTGCATTTTCTATAATGACCATGTATGATAATATTACTCTCATTGTCAGGGAAAAATAAGCTCTCAGTTATATATTTACTGTAAAAACATACTTAAAGTAGGAAGACTAACTTTCTGGAAAAATTTTAAAAACAAGTCAAACTCGTGCCTAAGCAAAGTAGACATTTGACTTTAGTATGACTTTAAATTTGCCAAAAACAAATTCCCACAATGATGTCTCCTAGTCTTCTTATTGATCTGCAATTATTGTTGGGGGAAAATCTCTACAGATCTCTCTTGTGTCTGCGTGTCTTTATTCTCTTTGTTGGGAGTGGTCGGGGGCAGAGGGGCATGGAGTCTCACTGTCACTCAGCCTGGAGTGCAATGGTACAATCTCTCCACATTGCAACCTCTGCCACCAGCTCAGGTGATCCTCCTGCCTCAGCCTCCTGAGTGGCTGGGAACACAGGTACATGCCACATTGCCCAACTAATATTTTTTTGTATTTTTGGTAGAGACAGGGTTTTGCCACATTGCCCAGGCTGGTTTTGAACATCTGAGCTCAGGTGATCTGCCTGCCTCAGCCTCCCAAAGTGCTGGGATTACAGGCATAAGCCACTGCACCCGGCCTTTATTCTCAATTATCTTACCTAGTATGTTTGTTTTGTGAACAGTCTTGGAATATATAGCATCTCTCTTGAAAACAAAGGGTATACGTGCTTGCTGCCCATTATAATAGATTCCAGTTAACTGAGTTCTGGATTCCTCTGTTGTAATACAACCCACTGCATGTGCAGGTGTCACCTGGCCCTCTTTGAAACACTTTGAGAGAACTGAAACAATGAATATCTGGCTACTAATATTGCTTTGGGTAATAAATTGTCCTCTATTTCTGACCCAGAAATCTCTTATCTTCTGCCAGCATCCATGAAACTATGGAAAGCCAACTAGTTAGCTTGCAAGTACAACAAAGTCTCAAACCCTTTAAAATGCTTGACATTTATACGATGAGAGATGACATGCATTTAGCCACCTTTAAAAGTTCGTTTTCTATTAATATATACATACATTCAGGAGGGATAGGACTTAAGTTTTATCAATCATTTACAATTTATTGTGTGAAATAATTTATACAAATTTTAATAAAAACAAATGTAGATAGGGGAGAATACGAACTTTCACCCTAAGCAATTGAGCTTAGTAGATACTAGTACACAAAACAGGAAAGTAAATTCTCTTCAAAGAGAAGTGGGGAGAAGCAGGCAACCAGTGAATAGAGTGACCATGTAATTGATGTTCACTTGGGAGTATAATAGGATGTTACTGAACAATAAATTAAATAAAGAGTAGTAAATTTATAGCAGACAAAACCACTGTAACAAGAGTATTCAGGCTACCCTAGAACCCCATTGCAGAACTGCTTCGTTCTACCTAGTTTCTCACACCTAGAGATTCTATACCCTGACTCAAAAGAGCATCTTCATCCAATAGTAGTACAACAGCACAGTGCCAAGCTCAGTAACAGGTTGATTGTCAAATGTAGAAATTTCATACAGCATAGCACATAGACTGGGAAGGGTTTTTTTGTATTCTTTGATAGGATATTTTAGTACTAGCCACAGTTTGGATTTTTTCAAAGGGGGAAAATGATGTACTTCTGAGTGAAGATTTTCTCTAGTGGAAAAATTTATAAGGAAACGTAGTAGGGTCCACTTGCATGCATACCCAGGTCCATCTGTTTTCAGGAGCTAAATACTTTCTGCAGCACACAGCCTTCACTTGAGGAGCCACTGGGTCATGCCTATTATTATCTCCAGCTTGGCATTAAACAAGACTGATGTTAAACTTGATTCCCATGTAAATACTCTTGCTACCCCTGAGATGCTTTTTAGTTAAGTTGTTGTCTAAAAGAAAAAACTATACATAGACTGAATTTTTTTCCAAAAAATTTCTCCAAAATATAAAATTCAAATGATAAGCTAAAAAAAAAAGTAGCTGATTCAAATGCTTTGTACCAAAGAGAAGAATCATGTCATTATTAAGTGGTGACAAGGGGATAAAAAGAGAACCACACACTCGAAGACTGCAAATTTCAACTCTTGAAAATTCCACAGGTACTTCGCCTCTCTGTAATCCCCAAATTTGGGAACATGCGGTCAGTACTGCTTTGAGAACTCTATACTTCAGAAAAACGAATATGTAAAAGCAAGTTTAATATCGATGAAAATGACCTCTGTTTGGATACAGAAATAGGTCATGGGGCCAGAGTCTATTAAGGAATGTTGAAAACATTCTTCTGTGTTGTTAGTATTAACTATAGTGCTTTATTTGCATTGATCTTGGAAAAAGCCCTTTATGATGCTGGATTTCCCTAACTCTTTTCTCTCTTTAAAGAGAAAAAAAAAAAAAGAAAATAGGAAAAACTCCTGAATTTTTATATGGTGTGTGAATCCACTTAACACAATTATAATGCCCAATTAATCTTAGCAACATGAGTGATGAATCACTTCTCCAGGTGTCTTTTCAAAATAAAGTAAATTTAGTTCCAACATTTGACTACTGATTTAAACCAACCGTAAGCTTGCCAGATTAATGAGGAAGCTAATAACTGAACTCCAATCCATATTCAAAAATGCTCTCTCCCTGGGTGCCCACATAACAGCACACTGACTACCCTGCATACCAAATTTTTTTAGGTAATAGAAGAAACAATGACTGAATTCTATCATTTGTGTCCCTTTTTATAGCTTGATTTGATGGTATCTCCTGCCATCTACTGATAGATAAAAAAGATAAAAACAACTTTTCTGAATCATTTGGCCATTATACCATAGATGATCAACTGCCATCTTTCGCTTGAATGTGAAAAATCACCTAATACATCAGATTTTTACATACAGAAACTAGCAATAGTTTTGCTTCTAGTGGACAACCTTTGGTTGTAACACATTTTACATGTGAAGGCATTATCTTATAGGAAAAATATTGGCTTTGGAGTCACAGACTTTAGGTGACCCCTCATCCAAGGGCACAGACTCATGTTCTCAGTTTAATTTTCTTGTTCTAAAATAAAAGTGGGGGTTCCACTGGAAATGTAAGAAGATAAAAAAGTGGGGGTCAAGGTAAGAGGGACACTTCCTCCCACTTCCAAGATGCTCTAAGTTTTACAGGACGCTTGAGTTCTTGAAAAATACAGTTGCAAAAAACAGGTAGTTCACAGGTTTACAGCTCAGAGCTCAATTAGCAGCTCAGAGCGCCACCCGTTGGTCATAGTCAGAGTCCTCATCTCTCTCCACAGAAGGCTCCTCTCTGTCTTGTCTGTTGACATCTAAACATTGCACTGCCTATCCCCAATGAGCAACACCTTTACCAGCTGTCTGCAGCCCCTCCTCATGTTGACACACCTACCTTCACCATGAAAGACTCCTTTGCAATTGCACAGAAAGTCAGCATGGGAGTAGCCATTAAGCTGTTGCATTTTAATGACTTTGCCATCTACGCTGCAGCTGACTTCAACTCCCAACTCGGCCATAGATATGTTTGATTCTTTTTCTAACCTTTGAAGAGCAGTCAGTCCAATGAATTTGTACTTATCTGAGGGTCACTTATATGGCAACTTCAAATGTCTAGGACCCTACTGAGAACCAAAGATGGACACAAAAAAACCTATGAAATGTGGTTAAAGGTCTCCAAGAAGGCGAAATGCATGTCACCAAACTCATTTGCTAAAGTTCATGCAATTGACAAGAGAGGTTCTTCTGCCCCGTTCAAAGACATATATTATCAATATAAATAAATTTCTAAAGTTAGCCATGTTAGATTTTTAGCCATGGGCATTGAGAAGCAGCAAATTAAACTGCAGAAGAAAGTCTATTAGAGATGGGAGTGGCAGCCATGAGAAGTGACAGCCAAGCATCTGATAGCAAATAGAAAAATGAAAATGCTACATTATCTTAACTAAATCTTTTATGGAAGCAGAATGTGTAATTCATGTAGAAAGATTAGTATTAAAATTTGTTAAAGCCAGGCATGGTGGCTCATGCCTATAATCTCAGCACTTTAGGAGGCCAAGGTGGGCAGATCACTTTGAGCTCAGGAACTGAAGACCAGCATGGGCAACAAGGCAAAACCCCGTCTCTATAAAAACATACAAAAAATTAGCCAGTTTTACTGGCTCATGCCTGTAATTCCAGCTAGTAGGGAGGCTAAGGCAGGAGAATTGCTTGAGCCCAGGAAGTGGAGGTTGCAGTGAGCTGAGACCATGCCACTGCACTCCAACCTGGGCAACAGAGTGAGATCCTGTCTTAGAAAACAACAACAACAACAACAACAAAAATTGATAAAGTAAAAAGTGTCCAGAGACATTGAAAGTATTGATTTTAGATAAGAAAAATTTACTATGGCCAGGCACAGAGGCTCACACCTGTAATCCCAGCACTTTGGGAGGCCAAGGTGGGCAGATCACTTGAGGTCAGGGGTTCAAGACCAACCTAGCCAAACCCTATCTCTACTAAAATTACAGAAATTAGCCAGTGTGGTGGTAGGCACCTGTAATCTCAGCTACTCAGGGCGCTGAGGCAGGAAAATCACTTGAACCTGGGAGGCAGAGGTTGCAGTGTGCAGAGATCACACCACTGCACTCCAGCCTGGGCAACAAAGCAAGATTCTATCTCTAAATAAATAAATAAAAGAAAAATTTACTGTGTAGACTTCCTTGTTTCTGAATGATTTTAGGAAGAGGAAATATTTCTACAGAATTAAAAACGGTGCTGACACAGATAGGTTCTTCCATGACCAAGGTCTTCAATGGCCTAGCACTTCGACTCAAAAAGTTGTTGGTTTTCCAGGACCTTTCCCAGCCTGCTCCCTTACACCACACCCTCAATTCCTGGATTCTTAAGAGTATAATGTATGCCACATAAACTTTTCTTGAGAATTCAGGTTCTTCTCTATTGATATCATTGGTCAAAATGGTGATGCCCTGAGAGCAGAGTTGTAGAACTGTATAACCCTCTACAAAGGGGCGCCTGGCCAGAACACTGTTGCAATACCTTTGCCTGTTTTGTCCTGGTACATAATATCAAATGCAAGTTTGCAAGGTGGCTGGGATTCAGAATTTGGAATGTGGCCTTCTTCCCTCAGGGATTTCCCCTTTTACTCAGTTATTTCCCCAAGTCCTCAGTGGAATGCTGTCCCCTTTGACACTGCCCTAATCCTAGCAGGCTCTGGGTTTATCCAAACTGACTTTTTAAACAATCACACCAGGTAGACCAGGCAAGTTTCTCTCACCCCTGACCTCAGTTTCCACCATTAGTACTGTCATGTGAAGCAAAGTATGTCAAAAAATGATAATGTGTAACAGATTGCAAGAAAAAATATGAATATGCTTCTGCCTCCCTCGGATTTGCCCTTTTACTGTCATGCACTGGGGTGTGAAGAAGCACAGCTTGGGAGGAATTTGACCTACTCTGTAAAGGTCATGAAGTTTCCAACAGAAAGTGATGACTCATGTTCCATACTTCCTGATATTTCAGAGTGTTCAGGAAAAATGCAATCTAGTCCAGCACACCCTTTCTTTCCAACAGTCTCTGGCCAGTTCACAGTACTTGTGAATTTCACTACAAAGGGAAGTTCAAGAGCCAAGGTGAGGGAAATTGCTAATGTGAACAAAAGTTCAAAAACAGGGCAAGAGGAGGCAGGCCTCTCTGTGCCTTGTGTTTACAAAAGAGGCAGGTTTCATCCAAACACACAGATCTTTCTCGCACAAATATGTGGCTCAGTGTTTTGGCATCTTTCAAAGCAAAGTTGTAGAGGCTGCTTTTCCTCCGCAGCTCTGTACACACACATATGCACGCACACACAAACACCAGCTTTGAAATCGGCTGGTATTGTTCAGAACTTGAAACACACCCAGCATTTGACCTTAACTTTCCAACACTTCAGGAAGCAGGAATTCTCACACCCTTAGGCCTTGAGTCAAATGAACCAATGGAAATCTCTTTCCAAAAGATGCTTAATTGTACACACCGCATATATATCATTTTCCCTTCTCACTGAAAACATACAAGGTCACACATTCCAAATCTTGACACAAATTCCTCATCTAACAATCAAGCAATATGGCTACATAACAAACATACACAACTTGTGAGATCTATTTGCCATCTGCATGTGAACCTAGGAAACAAGAACTGAAGGGCATTCCCTTCTTGGAGCTGCAGCGAAACAATCAGCTCCAACTTTTCTTTGTCCTGTGTCATAGCACTCAACATTCAAATTCAAAGAGAGAGACACGTGGCCAAGTGTCAGTCAGTTCTCACCCCTTAGCCTGGGAGAGGCCAAGATTCTTTATCCGAGGAAGCACCAAAACAACCTGCAATGGGGGAGGCATTGTCTTCCAAGGAAAAATGAGGGTGCTGTTACCAGAGGTTATGGGAATGTATACTAGGTAGGAAAATCTACAGGTTAGCTCTGCAAACAAGAAGGTAACAAGATGCCCAAGCTCAGTTCGGATTTTTAGGGCGTTGGTCAGGTGACAATGAGGAGCCATGAATAACTGGTTGATGTTGTAAGTTTTCCTTCATATGGGATTATGTACTCCAGCAGAGAAAATAACTAAAAAATAAAAATAAAGGACATAAGACCAATTTCATTACAGCCATGTAATTGGTTCAATTATCTTCTTAAGGAATATAGGAAGAAAGAAAGAGACTTTCAAGCCTTGTCAGTCCTCTGTCAAAATGAAAATAGAACAAGAAACTCCTGATTCAGAAAATTATAGAATATTTGAATTACAAGGACTCTTTACAGGTCTGGCTCAACTACTTACTCAGTGCAGGAATTTTCTCTATAAGGTCTTGTAGCTTTTGCTTGCAGACATACATTCCATCATTGCACAACTAATAAGCAGAATGACCTTCCTTATATAGAACAAAATCTGTTTACCCATGAATCCCACATATTGATTCTAGTTCTGCTGACTGGCACTGCATGGAAAAAAGAAAAATAATCATTTGCATTTTCACATGACAGCCTTTCCAACGTTTGAATGATGGCCACTACCTTCTTCCAAAAAATAATAACGATAATAATAATAATTGATCCCTCTAGGCTGAACATCTCCAGTTTCTTTCAATGATTTCTTACGGCACTTTGCGGACTCTTCGCCATTTTGTATAGCTCTTTGCTATGCAGGTACTAGTTATGCAGACATGAATGTAGTTATATTTTTCTCCTACCTTGTTCCAAAAAGATTTCTGGTGGCTGAGTTCCAGTCTGTCAATACTCCTTTAAAAAATATGATACCCAAAATGAAACACAATACTCCAGAGTCAGAAAGCAAATGTACTATTCAGCATACTTCACAGATAGGCTACCATATGTCACTAAGTGTTTCGGGATCTGCCGTCATTGAGGAGGAGGAAGTACAAGACTGCAGGGGAGTCAAGACAGAGTCCTGGGTTGTGTTCCAGTATCATTCAGTGTGAAATATACCCTATATAAAGAAAACAACAGATGTAATGTGCTGCTTTTCATACAAAACTCTTCCAACACAGGAATATCTTATCACAGTCACAATCTAATGTTGCCTCACACCCCCTAGGGGAAATTCCCCGGGGATGTGTTAGAAGAGGAAACTGCCTTGAAAGAAATTTTTCAGGCACATTAGAGCTGACAGAAATCAGTTCTGATGTCAGGACTGGGTATGGGTAGGAGCTAACTAGGAACACAGACCAGGTGCGCTCAATGAGCCATCACAGCCTGTCTTGAAAGCAGTCTCCTAGATGCCCCTGGTGCTGAAGATTTTAACTCTCTCTGATTCTGGGGTAAGAAGAGAAAATAAAGGTTGGGAAGGTAGTAGGTTGTAATCACAGGGATATGAAAAGCACATTTCGCAAGTTCAATACATTCCCTGTGCCTGCTAGAACAAACAACATATAGGAGCCTCCTTTGATTTGCAGTTGATTGTAAACTGTCTGGCTCCCTGTGATTTTACAACTGTTTCAGCTAATTCAGAGATTTAAAAATCCAGCCCAGGGACCATCTTGTGCATTTATGAGGCATCTAAAAGATTACTAGCTCTGAAGCCAGGGGATACCTTACATTTTCCCCCACTCACAACTCATATTTCCTGTGTTCCTAAAATATGCACACACAAAGGACATGGATCAGTATGGGGTGTGTGTGTGTGTGTGATAATAGTTTTCTTTTAATTGAAGTGTAATTATTTACTTTCCAATTCTCCTAAGCAATGACAATCAATTCCCTATGTTTTGTCTAAAGTCTACTCCTGAACTTTTCATACTTACCACTGAAAATAGTGACACAGTAGTTAGTACTTGCAGAAATGCGACAGTGAACTTTTTTAAGCTGGTTTTGAACTCTGTCTTGTCAAAAGAAAAATAAATGAAAGCCCTGCCTGGTGACTCTAGCTAACACTGACTACATCTTGCTTATGCAAACCTGCACTGGGACTGTAGCATTTCTCCACCAGTGGCACAACCCTGCTAGAGATGAAAGGCGTGTCACACTGGTATTCTGTAGAAGCATGGAAGTTATCTCACACTCATATTTCAAGAGAAGCCTGCCAAAACCAATCCTGTTTGAAAAGCTAGCCTGCAACATAATGTTCGCTTTCTTGGGAGGAACTCTACTTCCTATGCAACACAAACTGCTGCATCCCAAAAGCAAAACACTGATACATCTCTAGTATAGAAATCCACCTGTATTTTTATATATGTATGTTAAATGGAAAATAAGTACCATAAGGGCAGGAATTTTTTGGTGGGGGAAGGGTCTGTCTTGTTAACTGATTTATCCCAAGCACCCAGAACAGTGCCTAGCTCACATTTGTTGAATAAATGATATGGCTGAGAATCACTGTCCCAAATCCAGTTCTGAGAAAATACTGCTCCTGGACCCACTATTCTGCAGAAACATTAAGAAGTAAACAATCCTTTGCGGGCAAATATCAGCATACAGACTAACATGGTGATGGACGTCAAATGAGGAGCCTCCATAGAAGATAATGTTTGGATCCATGTACATATAAAAAGTTGTATTGATGTTTTACTGACCAAGAAATCCTTTTTCATGTCCTTTGATGTTATACAAAACAAGTTTATGAAGAAAAACTGGTAGTCCTCATGCTCGGGTGTTTTCATCTTTATGTCTAGTAGGAATTTGAAACTTTTATAACTCTCTTAACTCAAGCTATTGCAAGGTATTAAAACAATAGGAAAGACGAGTTGAGCCCTGATGCCAATAGACATCTCTAGTAAGATTGAAAAACTGGCATGTGAAGGACTCAGTGCCAATAGAGATGTGAGACTGAAACTGCAGGGTAAAGGTGTGGTTGCCAGAAACCAGCAGAGCAGAGGGCCTGCAGGCAGGAGGCAAGGCAAAGGGGCAGAGCTCAGAGGAAGAGCCCACCAGTCTCTCCATTGCCCACCTTGAAGGATGAAAAAGAGAATGGACAGGCTCCTTGACAAATGTGCTTGGCTGTCCCCTTAGTTTTACTAATTGTTCTGTTTTATTATATATTCATGCTTGTTTAACAATTAGCAGATCTGGTAGATGGATAAACATCAGGAGTGTCTGCATGAAGATCCTGCAGGTGAAGATTAGCACTGGTTTTCTAGTCACACAACATTATTTCTGATAGATATATTAATAACAATAATAACAATAACCATAAAGTATTCATAACCGTCTTGTCAATAAGTGACATTTTTTCCTCTAGAAACTTCAAAAACCTCATGTTATTATTTGTACTTAAGTAAGAATTACAGGTTAAATAATTTACCCAAGCTTATTGCTGTCAGTAGCAGAGTCCCCATGATGGTCTATGCCATACACATGTATAGATTCTATTAGATTGCTACATGGTTTGTTTTGATGGTTTCACAAAAATTCTATAGTGGTGCCATATTTGAAAATGAAAGAAATTAGAAAAATGTTTATTACAGAGTTTTATTTTTTTTCCTCAGACTCAGGCCAAAGATTTAAAGCCTGAGTCAATTATTTATTCTCCACACTGTACTAATTTTAAGGACTAGCATCTTTGAGTCTAATACCAGTCATATTTAGATTGCCAAGCCCTGATGAGCAAACCAAAATATATGTGGTGGGTCATAGGGAGAAAAATGTTTAGGTACATTGGAATCAACATTAACTGTACTTTAAAAGTGTTAAAACCAGCTCTGAGACACAGGTTTTGCCAGAGCCAAGATAACATGAAAAGATTTTCATGTACTTGGAGCCACGAGAGAAACGAAGAGCCAACTTCTGTCATCTGGTGCATATTTCCAAGGGACCGACTAGAGCCCCTGGGACTGACTCCTCAGACCTTTCCCAGGAAAGTCTTCTAATGTCCCTAACAGAATTCACAAATGGGACCTTGGGAATCACTCGCAACGAGATAACATAGAAACATCTTTGTTTCCAAGTCATCACTTCCTCCAGATGAAGATAGAATCTAAGCTTTCCAATTGGAAATTTCCACAAATAATGAGAATGTGTATTTAATGATTATGGCTTTATATTTTATTGACCTTATTCCCATTCAGTGTATATAAAAATAAAAAAGAAGCTTAAATTCAACCAAATTAACATCTGCTTTTTAGCCGCCTTTCATTTTTCAGTAGCTATAGAGTAAATATTATAGATGAAGATTATGATACTATGCCAACATCCTCTT
This sequence comes from Colobus angolensis palliatus, assembly GCF_000951035.1. NCBI lineage: Eukaryota > Metazoa > Chordata > Mammalia > Primates > Cercopithecidae > Colobus > Colobus angolensis. The sequence goes on from NW_012114633.1 coordinate 1,487,449, forward strand.
CAGGGATGTGAACACTGGGAAAGGGGTACAAAAAGCTGTCTCTGTAGAGCCATGGAAAGAGTGTGGACCAGGAGACGGGAGGGGTGACTCTGGCCCAACCTCCCAGCTCACTGGTTGTATGATGTAGGGCAAGTCATATAAACAGTTTTTTGCCTGTTTTATCATCTATAAAATGAAAGGGCTGAATAATAATCATGGTGACAATAATAATAAAGGTAGCAATAACAATAGACAGGTAGGAGAGCTTGGTAGTGATCATTTAATTTAATCCTTTCAACATCCCTGTGATTTAAAATAATTGTCTCCATTGTATAGTTGAGAAAACTGCGGCTCAGATACAGTAATTTCCTTAGCTCAGTGGCAAATAGAGGTGAACTTACTGAGAAATTAATGAAGTTAAACTTCTGAGGCCCTTATTTGAATAAGCCCTCTTCCAAGACTCTGTACCTAACTTTATATTCTCTATCCTAAAGAGGGTTTCTAAAATTGTCTAAGTCCTAGGCCCCATAAAAGTTGGATTTGCCCCTAATGCAAGCAAGACATGAAGCTGGAATTCAAATGCAAGTGATCCAACGTGCGAAAGCCTGAAATCCTACTCCCTCTACTGAACTTGCTCCCTTTCAAAGGTTCCTTTGTTCCTCATAGCTCTCTAAGCTATCTATTGTGGACTCAACTATGTCCCCTCAAAATTCACATGTTGAAGCCCTAACCCCCAGTGTGACTGTATGTGGAGATTGGGCCTACAAGGATAATAAGGTTGAACAAAGTCCTAATCATTTAACCTTAAGTGGGATCCTATTCTAATAGGATTAACCTCCTCATAGGAAGAGGAAGAAAGAGCATAGCTTTCTCCATGTGTGTGCACCAAGAAAAGGCTGCAAGAGGACAGAGTGAGAAGGCGGCCATCTACAAGTCAAGAAGAGACCTTCACTAGAAACAGGATTTGCTGGCACCTTGATCATGGACTTTTAGCCTCCGGAACTGTGAGAAAATACATGTCTGTTTTTAAGCCACCCAGTGTGTAGTATTTTGCTATGGCAGCTAAAGTAGCCTAATATACTATCCTATGCCTGCCTCATCCCTGTAGTTTCCTATATCTCAAATAATAGGAGTGCCTACATTTCCTTTAGAGGGTCATTCCACAAAGTAGTATCTTAGCTATAGTCAGGAAAACATTTTTCTGAACCTAACTTTGTATTATTTCTCCTAGAAATTAAAATGCCTTCCTTCTCTCTAGTTTTGAGGAAGCAGTGGAACATTAAATTTCCAGTGAGAGACAGCAAAAGTCCAAGTTCTATTATCAATTAATCCTGATTTGCCAATGATAAACTGGGCTTTCATGTGCAAGCCATTCTAGTATCCTCAGGTTTAACAACTTCATCTGCATAAGACTGTTGGTTAGAGATATTAATCAAGACTATACTACAGAAACTTTGCTAATATACTACAAAACAAATACGACTTGATTCCTCTTTACACTGTGTAATAGTCACAAGTCCCTCAGTAAGAAAAGTGAATTAAGTGGACAATCCAATCACAAGATTGTTTTGAACTCAATATAGGATACTAAACATACATCTGAACACAACCAATAGTTTACTTACATTTCTCACTGATTCCTCAATTCTTATATTTATTTGACATTTACTCATTCATTCACTCATTCATTGGCAAATATGTGTTTAAATACCTACTGTCATTTAAATGGGCTACAACAGTGGGTAAGCAGAATTATAAGGTGGCCTCCAGGATCCTCACCTCCGGTCCACCAGCCCTGTATAATCCTCATCCCTTGAGTATGGTGACACCTGTGAATATGATGAGCTCTCACTCCTGTGATTATCGTTACATTAAGTAGCAAAGCTGAAGATATTTTGCAGATGTAATTAAGGTCTCTAATCAGTTGACTCTAAGTTAAATACAAGGAAATTATCCTGGATGTGTTTGGCCTAATTAGGCAAACCCCTAAAAGAGGGTCTAGAGATCGGAGACTCTCCTGCTGGCCTTGAAGAAATAAACTGCCATGTTGTAAGAATGTCTTATGTCTAGAACCTTGGGTAGTCTCTAGGAACTGAGAGCACTCCCCCTCACCCTGGTTTACAGCCAGCAAGAAAAAGAGGATGTTAATTCTACAGCCACAAGAAGTTGAAATGTGCCAACATCCTGAATGACCTCAAAAGGGGATTCCAAGTCTTAGACGAGACTGCAGCCTAGCCAAGACCTTGATATCTACCTGGTGAAATTTTGAGCTAACCCTAGTGAAACCCAGCAAATCTAACCCTGCACTCCTGACCCACAGAAACTGTGAGACAGTAACTGTGTGTTGTTTTAAACTGCTGAGTTTATGGTAGTTTGTTACAAATAATAGAAACATAATACAAACCATGAAAAATAGTTTGTATTATGAAAAAACCATGAAGTCCCTGCCTTTCTGGAGCTTTAGATCTAGTGAGTGACACAGGCAAAGAGCAGCTCACAAACAGTAAACAGTATTTCAACTACGCAGTGGTACGTGAAGAATATACAACAGGGTGCTCAGGGAGAGAAAGACTGAGGATGGAACCCCTGGAAGGTAGGATGGCCAGGGAAGACTAGCTGAATAATGAGGAGAAAAAAAGCCAGCCATGTGAGAATGAATAGGAAGAACTCCAGGCAGAGAAAACAGCAAGGGAGATGCCCTCAGCGGCACTGGCTATATCATTACAAAAGTAACTCCAAGAACCACATGGAGACACTGATACATAAGCTCATTCATTCACCGAATGTTTAATTTAATATAAATGTATAACAGCCTAAAAAATATGCTTCAGTAGAATGGGTCCCATAGGACATTAATCAGTTTAAGTGCCATTAGCAAAAGTTCTAATTATAGTAGCCTTTTAAATTTGGCTTTTCTTCAACCTTTGCCAGGTGAAAATGTGCCTTACAGGACACAGTACTTAGCACATAATGGAAATTCAAAAGGACAGTTATTGAATTGAAATGAATGCTGCCACTTTATTTAAAGTTTCATGTTTGTTTGATTCTTTTAGGGTAGAATGTTGTTCCCTGTTAGGAAGACATAAAGATAAAGAGCAATTAAATTATACTCTATCCAAGACCTCTGATGTATAAGATCTCAATTATTAAATATCCAGTAGAAAGACTGTATGAAGTGAATACATGCAAAATGAGGTAGCACAGGTAATTTTGGCTAGCTGACTAGTATTTATTGAGCTGTATGTAACAGGCACTGTATGGTGTCATTAAATCCACAAAACATTAACACCACAGTAAGTATTATTATTAGCACAGTTTTATTTAATAAGAAAAGTGAGGCGTCAAAAGATTAAGTAATTTTCTCAATATTGTACAACTAGAATAATAAACTGGAACTTGAATCAAGGTAACTGACTCTAAATCCCAGCCTGTAAACCACTAGCTATAGATTGCAATGATGACTAAAATGCATTGAGTTTTTACCACATGAAAGGCATTAGACCAAGCACATTACATATAGAACTAATTTAACCCTCAGACCAACCCCATGAAGCAGGTACTCTCAATGTTTCTCATTTTATAACTCATTTCATAGCTAAATCTCAGAGAGGTTAAGAGACTTGCACAAGGTCATTTAACCTTTGTAAGGCTTAGTCCCTTTATCCTAAAATGGGGCCTCAATACATGGACCTTTTCCCAGACAGTCTGGCACCACAGCCCACACTCAACCAGCACATGACACTGCTGCACTGGTATCAAACCTATGATCCAGAATAAAATAATACTTACTCCAAAACATGTATGGCATATATTCTGTTCCTCATTACTCTGGTGTCAAGTTTACATAGCTAAACTATGTAATGTCCATTTAGACATTTTAACTTCATCTTTAATATAATTCATTTTAGTTGCCTTTTTTCCTTTCCTCTGGACTGTCTAGTTATCTTCCATTACTTGGTCAGTGACCAGAGCTGGAATAAGATGTTCTCTCCCGTCACTACCCAAATCTCAAATTTGATCAGTAACTAAAATGTTAATGCTCTGCAATTGAGGCAAAAAAAAATTAATTAAAATGAATGCAAATTGCTTGTCTACATAATAACCTATTGTAATAAGTATTTTGTAAAAGTGGGGCTAATAAGACCAGGGGACTTCCTTGCTTTGTAAAAATAAGACCAAAGTGACTTATAAATCCAAAGTAGAGAACATTTCTCAAACTAAACAAGGTGACAAGGGTGTCTCCTAAGGACGGGATTACAGCTAACATATAGAAAGTTTGTATTTAATCAATTGTACTGTAACCTCTCCAGGGCAACAAATGTGCACCAGGAGGGATATGGTCTGTGTGGAATCTAGAAAAGGAGGTCCAAAAAGGAAACACCTGTCAGTGTTTACTCAGCTATATCCTGGGAAGAGAGGGTTCTGAGACTACAGCAGTGTTTTTCAAATTGTGGGTTGTGACTCATTAGTAGGTCATGAAATCAAATTATTGGATAGCAACTGATATTTTTAACAAGTAAATGAAATAGATCAGAGTACACTGAATGAGGTAAGATTAAGTATTGTCTTGTGAAACTTCGGTTTCTGTTATAAATATTTACATATTCATGTATGTCTGAGTGTGCATGTACTTTTTGATATGATAATGCATTTCTTTCTATGGATGAATAAATGAAAACCATTGGTAGACAAATCTTATTTAAGTTTTCTAAGCTAGGCATTCTCAGACTTTGGGATTTCATGAAACCATAAATCACACTCCAAAAAAGGAAAAATTGGGACCTGATAGGGTCGCTCGTATTCTTATTCTGTAAAGTTAAAAGTAATTTTTTAAAATTGTACTATAATGTCTTAAAATCAACATTTTGACATCAATAACAATGACATAATCAAAAAATAAAGCACATTCTTCTAAATAAAATACATTTAGTTTTATGGTGAGTCCACTGTATTGCCCTTATTTTTTTCATTTCTCTACAGATTAATGAAACCTTCATGGCAAGGCATAATGTACCCAAAATATGAAAGATCAGTACATACAGTTACCCGCACTCCAATAAAACATTTCTCAGGAATATCAATCTTCTTTTATGCCATCTCAGCATTTACTAGGCTTCCAAAATGGCCACTGTGGTTTGTTATATCAGGTAGCTCTCTCTTTATTAATTAATACACAGATACTTGGATTCATATATTGCTCTCCTGTGAGTTTCAGTAGAGTGAGTTAATTTTCCCCAAATATTATCTAAGAGTGAGTGGATAACATTACATTTCTGGACCTACATACTGGAGATTTGGGTATTTTAGACCATGCGACTCTGGGAGGCAGAGTCAAAGATCAGCTCACAACAATTCCTGCCATTATGAATACCGGCGTGATTAGCTCGAAAAGCTGACCCCAGAATTTCACATGCCATTTTCCATGTTTTGAATGCTCTTCAAGAAAACCACCCAGTATCTCCTTGCTCCTGCCTGCTCCTGCATCCAGACTGATTCCTCTTTCAGCATTTCTTTTAAACTTTTGTCATCTCAGCTTCTCCTTAGTTCTTGCCTGGATCTGACCTCCTTCCTACCTGAACAACAGCTGAGCTGGAACAGACACTGTGAGGAACTCTCCTGACCACTTTGTTTTATTTCCATCTTCCAACTGCTATCAATATATTTGTGTCCAAAAAATCAGTCATGTCCCTTACTATGTCATGGCATATGACAGCCTGAAGTAGCTAGCTGGTCTCCCTTTATTATTTGATTTTATCAGCAACTTTTTAGGGATAACAGTTTCAGATCTGGTTGTCAACAAGTTGCACCATTTCTAGCACATAAGAACCTGAATGAGGCAGCATTCATTCAAACCCCACTAATTTGTAACAAACTTTTGAAAATTAGAACCATATTGGACTTGAGTTCACCTCTGAACTATTTATATAAAAGGGGTCACTAAATAAATTAGCAGCATGAATAAAATTTAAAGAGCTTGATTAGCCATTTTGCTTCAAACGTATTAACACATAAATTATATACATTCCAAAGGGTAGTCCTCATGAATCCAAATTTATCTATTCATTAAAAGAAGATTCCAATAGCACTTAAACTTAGAAATGCTTTTCTAGTAATTAGTCCAACTTACCACATATACTTGAAAACAATATAATTAGGTTACATTTTTTTTTAAAAAAAAAAAAAGATCCTGTAATTCAGATAATATTTTTCTCTAATTTAAATCAGGCTCCCTCCCATTTAAACTTAATTAGTTCAATCTTATGTCAGGGATATTTACCCTAGTTTACTCTACTGACATTACCCTCTCTCTGCCCTGATTCTTTTAAAGGTCAATCCCTGAACTGGAAAAACTCAGTCTTCCCACATTTTCATTTCTCTTACACCCTGCAGAGGAATGAAATTAGCAGTGAGAGATGGACATGCCTAATCACCATAGTAGATTGTGGTTCTAAGTAGCTGCTGCAATGAACTACATCCGCTTAACGACAGTGTCTAAAATGCAGGCCAAATACACCTTTCCCTGAAGGGCTCTTCCATTATAGATTAACACTATCTTTCGTAATACTCGAAAACTTTGAAATTTATTCATTGCCTCCTTTGTGCTCCTAGAACTTTGTTTTTTTTGTTTGTTTGTTTGTTTTTTTTTGGTTTTTTTTTTTTTTTCCTATTATAATGCTTAACTCTGTCCTTTTCTCTCACTGGCCGTATATTTCATTAACAGCTTCTCCATGCCTTTAATTTGTATTTTCCCCAACCTCACCCTCATGTCCTAGTCAAGGGTCTCAAATGCAGGAAACAATTAATAACTGTTTGTAGAGTTGAGTTAGATCATGCAGTGAAAGTTTTCATATTACAAATAAGGAAAGCCAGTGCCCATAAGGTTGAGTGTTCAATGTCATCCAGTTAGTGTTAGAGCCAAAAATCTAGTTCAGGTCTTTTGATTTCTCAGTCCACTGAAACGCTACAGTTTGTCAAACTACCTCAACTGTGAGAAGAGGTGAAATCTAGTGACCAAAAAATGCTGTGTTGTTTGTTTTTGTTTTTTAAGGTTGAGAATATGAGATAATACTAACAAAATTACTCTGCAAAAAAATGTGTTAAAGTGTTCATTAAGTTATAAAATAATATCACTGGAAAAGGCCTCTGAAATCAGAGACCAGTTTTACAAATGAGGAAAGTAAGCCCTAAAGACATAAAATTCCTTTCGCATTATAATAAATTCCATCATGTTTTGTGTTAATCAGCCCTGATATGATGACTGTGCCTGTGCAACAGCCCGTAATTGTTTTAGGAGGAGATACTGAAAATATGTTTTAATAAAGCAGTCAGGCACATGAGGACAGTCAGCCAAACCCTTATTCCCTCTGCTCTTGTCACCTCTGCTTGTTACCTGGATTTCTGGCTCACTCAATATTTATTTATTTTTTCAGTTGGAATAGAGCCATAGCTTCCACTAAGGCAACAGTTCTTTGAAGCCAACAAATGTGCGCCCAAAGGGAAAGGAATTTGGAATCACACATTTTTAGCATTCAGAGATAATTCAAGATAGTTCAAGTACTTCCTAAGTGTAAACCACCAGGCAAATGCTTCTAGCTGCCACCATTATTCACCTACAAAAATATTTTATTGCTGAAACAAGTTGCATTGCCAGAATATTTTTGATACAAGGTTATTTATAAGCAGTGGGTTCTACCCAGATACAGCCCTGATTTAACCAGGAATCCTAAATATCAATACAAATATGTAGTAATTACAGAAAAATGATAATAGGTAATCCATAAAAATCCATTATACGACTATTCATTAACTCAAAAAACAGCAGAATGAGAGGAAATGGTTTTATATTGCTCTGATAAAGATTTAAATTATCTATGAAGAACTTCCTGACATATAACAGACTTGGTTACCAAAATGGTTTTAGAATTCCCTTCTCTAAAGCTTTCAAGTTAATATAACTTTCTTTTCAGACAGGATAACACATTTCTGTTGTCCTTGGCGTTTATGGGCTTATTTGTTTGTTTGTTTCAATAGAGGACAAAATTGTATGACTTCTTGACATCCATCTATCATGAAACTTCAAAGAACAAATTCACAAAACAGACCTCAAAATTAACAATTTCAAAATAAGGCTTATTAAACTCTGAAACATGTGACCAAAGGAATCTCTAAAATCTCCTTCATAGAAGAGATTTAAGATTCAATAAACAACAGTTAGGTGTCACGGGACAGGGAAAGGAAAACTGAGGAGAAGGGTGGAAACGCTGCCTCTAGCCGGGGAAGGAAGAGCATATTATATCTATCTGCTCATCTTGCTGTCCTTTGCAGCACCCTAGACTTCCCCTAAGCATCAATTTGGTCATGGAAAAACAATAGATACCCGCCCATTTCCTTCAAGCATTATTTTCCAAGGTTTTACAGTATCTCAAGACATCATACATGAAAAATACTGTATTATAAGAAAAGCATTATTACTAAATTATCCTTTTAATTTAAAGCTCTTTGCCTCAATTCCTGTTTGCTTTAGGGGTCTGCGGTGAAAAACAAAAACTAAGGATTATTGTGATATTAAGTGTTTCCTGAAACTGAAAAAGAGTAACTTCAACACTTCATTAGGTATTGCCTTGTATTGTCTTCTAATTGTTTCTTGTGCGTAAATCTTGCTTTTCCTGTAAGAACCTGAACCTCTCCAGGATGAAGATGTTGATTTATGTTTATTTCATATTGTCTAAAAGTCTAAGTCTGTGCTGAGCATATAGCAAGTCACTTAACGCAGTTGATTAACTTATGTGTAAGAAAGGCCAAGGCACTCCCATATATTTCCCCAAGGTATGCTACATAGTACTGTGTGAATGAACAGGGCAGACAGAGACAGCAGAAGAGGTATTAATTTTTACTGTAGTGTATGCAATACATGATATCAACATATTATTGAAAAGAAATAAAGTCACACCTTCAAAGCCATGAGGCTGAACTGAATAGTTATATTAGTAAGGGTTTTTATTTATGTATTTAACACATGTGCTGCTTCCCTGTTCCAGGCACTGGTCCAAATATTTCACAAATATTAACTCATTTAATCTCTGTAACAGCCCATAACAGTAAGAATTATTATGATCCTAATTTTATAATAAAAACCTGGGGCCTACAGAGGAAAAACAATTTGTCCAAAGTCATACAACCTTGCTGGAATCAGAAACCGGGAAATTTGGTTTGAGAGTCCATGCTCTTAACTGTTACTCTGTTTACCAAGGGCAATGAGAAAAGGTGGCAGGAGACAGAGGTGAGGGGACAAGAGTGAGAGGGCAGGAAGAGCTGCCATCTTCAATCATTAAGTCAATGGTTTCTATTTCTGTGTCCAGTCAGCTTTTGACATCTCCTTAAAAAAAAAAAAAAGAAGAGGGGAAGAAGGTAAGAATCAACAGGGCACACAACTAATTCTTTGAAGGGCAGCATTTGGAAGTGGCCCATATCACTTCTCACATCTATTGAACAGAATTCAGTAAAACGTCCATACCCAGCTCAAAGAAAAGTTGGGAAGTGTTGTCTTTAGCTGGATGCCCGTGCACCCAACTGAAACTATATCACTATGTTAAAAACGACAAATTACTACAGAAGAAACCCCTTTCCTCTCGTCCAGATTCCTGCAACATGTCTCTGCTTAAATGGTCCTGGTTCAAAGAAGACTTCCTTGACCACCTAAAATAACATCCTCATCACTCTCAGGCCCCTTACTCTGCTTTAGTTTTCTTCCTAGTATTTATCATTATCTGATATTACATTGTTTTTTATTTATTATCTGTTTCCAATCTCACCCCACCCCCCACCCCACCACGCCAAAAATATACGCTCCATAAGAACAGGGGCTTTGTCTCTTGTTCACTGCTGTATTCCCAGCACTTAAGAGTTACTCAATAATATTTGTTAAATGAATGAATGATGAAGGAACAATGTTCTAACGTGTCCTCCTGCCTGTGTTCTTGACAAAAACAAAAAAAGGTAAAAAAAAAAGTTAACTGGCACCAGAGCACCAGAATTCTTCTCAGAAAGGGAGGAAACTTTTATGATAATAATCACATATCTGATTGGGGTAGAAGATAAAACCTAATGTCCAGTGTTTGAGTAATATTTCTTTTCATGATATGGAGAGTGGAGGTAAGAAGAAAACAGAAGAAAGAAAACTAGGAGGAGAGAAACCAGCAAGATGTCAGAAATCTTCCTAACTGTGACTCTAAAACTTCGCAAACATCTACCACACTTATAAATACTTTGTGTGAGTGGATTGTATGATACTTAAAGAAGGGGTTGGAGTCTACAACCGGGCAGTTATGGAGAAGTATAGATATGGCACATAGGGAAACACTTATTTAAACCCAAGAGCCAGAGAAGGCCTTGAGAGTGTAAGCTCCTCTAGTTTCCTAAAATCTTGGAGTTCCTAAATGACAGCACATGGGAAGTGGGTAAAATCTACCTTATATGTAAACACTAGACACTATTTATACTTCATCACTCATTTATGTAGCATTTCCTTATACATTTCTCTACTTCTTACTGACATCATTTGATACACAGGGACTTTGGTTGGAAGAGATTCGAATCATATAATCATGTGCTTTTCATCATTAATATTTCTAGTGAAAGTAAACACTTGATTCCTCTTCATTGCCTTAAAAAAAGATAAGGCAAGACGTTCAGGCATTCTGCAAACTGCACCCTCACGTTCTATCCATACCCACTGTGGGATTCAATGACTAGATACAGAGTTCACCCAGATAGGGTCAGATGATCTTTCAACTCCACCTTCCTTTCTGCATAATTCATTTTATCCTGGTAATATGCTTTTTTCCTATCACCTTTGGTATTAAGCCCAGTGTTAAGTTTTTCTTTTTCTTTTGTTTTTTTGAGGCGGAGTCTGGCTCTGTCGCCCGGACTGGAGTGCAGTGGCCGGATCTCAGCTCACTGCAAGCTCCGCCTCCCGGGTT
>NW_012114633.1:1498566-1526616 GCF_000951035.1 Colobus angolensis palliatus
CCAGGATGGTCTCGATCTCCTGACCTCATGATCCGCCCGTCTCGGCCTCCCAAAGTGCTGGGATTACAGGCTTGAGCCACCGCCCCCGGCCAAGTTTTTCTTAAGGTGAGAATAATCACACAAAGTCCTTTATTTTGCTTTATAACACTATCTTACCAGTTAAGTTTTGGAAACAGTAGTATGTATAAAACATATTAGATAGAAGGGTTCTAGGAACAAACCTAGACTATTAACTATAATTCTTAAAAATTACATTTTCATTGCAAACTACATGTTCCCAGTTATCTACTGTTGCATTAAAAATCACCCCAAAACTCAATGACATAAAACACGTGGATGTGTCATTACGTGGTTTTTCTTTCTTTCCATATGGTGAATATACAACCCTAGGATTGCCTCCTGCTCAAGAGGAAACCAGCCTTTGAAAGGCTTTTGAACTCCAACATAGAGGACAGGGGAAAGGATGTATGGATTAGCCTGCTTAGCTTTCCTTGTTTCTTTAGCCACTGGGGAAAAAGGCTTTCTTTTCTGTGGGATCCTCATTCCAGGTCTCCTATTGCTGTCAGACCAAGAGTGCCCAGATTACTTTATGGACCTACATGGAAAAGGTTAACAAAGGAACCACTGAGTTGCCTCTGGTCTAGGAATTATGGGCTAGTCATTCAGAATAGGAAATCACATAGAAATTGGGACCAATTCCTTAACTGATAATAAGGTAGGTATTTTCCTGGAATGACTTCTGTGCTTCTGTGACTTAAACCTCTGAGGTTAACTGGTGTTCGGGGGAGCTGGTGATCATCTGGAGGATTCTGAGTCCTAACCATACCCTGTCATGACTAAAGCCTTCATGTGCCTAGACTCCAGCAGAGCTAATCATTCCCTCTCTATGCCCACACCTGTACATCTATCCCTAGGATTTGTCTACCTACCTATCCTCCTAAGGTGGGAGATTTTAAAGGGTAACAAATACACATCATTCATTTTTGAATCCCCAGTGCCTAGCACTTATTTCCCACCAGCCAAGTGAACCCTCTCTACATCTTATTGCTGTACAGATTTTTCTTAAACACATCACCTTCACGTGTTCAAAAACCTCCAGAGACTGTCACACTGTATGAAGTCTAAATCCACTACCTAAGTCCCAAGAAACTTCATAATATACAGTAGGTAGAATTAATTTTTTAAACATTTCTTTTAAGAACTGACTGCTGAAATTCCCTGATTTCTCTCAGACAGAAAGAAGACTTAATTTAGGACAACTAAATGATAGAGTTTGGCTGCTCAGGGTTACCTCTATTTCTAACTCATCAATGGTGCTTTCTTTAGTTGTCTTTGCTTTTCCTTTATACGAACTGTTGCTGCCCTTACAGTCTGTATCAGTATATTACTTAGTTTCAGGCCATCTTGTACGTTCCCATTACATAGCTCCTTCTAGCTGCCATGATTGTAAGGTTGTCCAACAAAACAAATTGCATCACAGCATGAAACTATTCACTAATGAATTGATTTAAATTATATTTAAAAGTTAAAATATAATTTTTAAAGGATATATGCCAAATCCATTAAAATGATTACCTGACAAGAGAGGGGAGGGAATAAAATGAAAATGGTAATCAAAAGGAGCTCCACTTTATCTGTGATAGCCTTTTAAAAGAAGAATCTATTCACGTGGTGATTGTTTTCAAAGATGACTACAAGAATCACCTGCAAGCGGCTCACCCTTTTGTCATGGGACATTACTACTTCTCTCTCATAAAGAGGTGGAGTCTATTTCCACTCTTTAAATCTGATCTTGGCCTGTGACCTACTTGGACCACAGCATGTAGAGGTGACAAGGGGAGAGTTCCAGAGATACCCTGCAGCCTTAAGACATCCTGCAGATTTGCTTCTACTCTCTTAGAACCCTGAAGTACCATGTAAAAAAGCTTGACTTCGCTACTCGAGAGATCAAATGGAAAGGCCCCAGAGACTGAAAAAACGGAAAAGAGAGAAAACCCAGTATCCTACTTGCCCCAGCTGAGAAGCCAGACATGTGAATGAGGCCATCTCAGATTCTTCAGCTCAAACTACAGATGAATGCATATGCCTAGCAGAAATGATCCATTCTAGTTGAGCACTGACTAGCCAAACACAGAATCAAGAGTAAATAAAATATTATTTTAAGCCACTGAGTTCCATGCTGGTTTGTTACATAGCAATAGATGACTGATATTATTTGTGTTATTCAAAATATATATTTTAAAAATAAGTAAGCCCACAGGCAAACCTTTCTTCCTATTTAACAACTAGCCTCTTTCCTTTTCCCACCTCACACCCCATCTCTTTAAAGTCTCTATTCATCTAGCTGATTATACAATATCCAACAATGCAATGCAAAATCAGCACAAATCAATGCAAAATCAGGGTGAAGTGATTATAATGTGAAATCGCAAATTTTGCAAAATACGTAGGAAATCATGAAGTTGATGAAGGTAATGTTAGAGAAGCCCTTGAATCATGGGCAACTCCTCTGACAAATGAGAATCTGCAGCTGGAATAGTTAACATTAACATTTGAAGAAGAACAAATCTACACGGATGATGGCACAATAAGGGCTTCAAAAAGAAATGATTTGAATGTCAAAATTTAAGAGAGGCTCTTGGAAAATTGATGAAGCCCTCAAATATTTTTGAAATAGTGACACTCTATGATTTGCCTACAAAAGTCAAATGTAAAAGGACGTCGTGTCATGATACCATATAATTTTGTTAGAAAATTGTGCTTCTCAAAATCAACACTTGATTCATCCTTTATCCTAATATTTAACACATTTTTGACCAACTAAATTTTATCAAATATAAGGTAAATTAATTGTAATAATGTTCTTACTTTTTTAAAAGATAACATCTCAACCAAACCTTCTTTTCACCTTTTTTGGTCTCTATTTTTAAAGCATTTGCTTTAAGTGGGTTTTGGTGGTACCAATTATCTGAAGAAATTGGAGGCCTCTGTAAATATCTTTAGTTCATCTTCCTAACTGGCAGCTATACTCATTGAGAGCAGGGTCTCGGTCATGCTTTGCCAATGTCTTCTGGATAGTGCTTCATGCATATAGCAGAAGGCAGAGTCAACCAATGTGATAACCAATGGCGTGCTGAGTGACTGGCTTACATGTAGGTGTGACTATTGATGAATGGCATTGCTCCATTATCAATCCCTGACCTGGTATGAGCTGGCATTTGTTCTTCTCAAAATTGTTCATAGAAGGCCTATTACAAACTTTCTGCTGAAAGCACTTTCAAAGGCTGGATACATTTAAAATCAACTCAAGCATGTAAAGCCATTTTAGGAAATAAGCCCCACATCCCAAGGGTTCAGCTGAAGAGGGTCACATTTGAGAACAGGTGTGCTACTTCACTGAGCAGGAATTTTAAAATGTCAAACATTAGAACCACTTGAGAAACTCCAACTCAACCTGCCAACAGACCCTCCTGGGCACGTGTCAATAAATGCCTTGCAGAGACGGGCATTTGAGAATGTCTCTCCTCACCAACTCAACGTTAGTTAGTTAAAACAAATCATCACGGTAGGTTCTTCAAAAGACTACATTTCATTTTTCCTCTCTCAATCTCACCTCTTGAAAAAAACAATTATTTTTTTAAATGTGGTCATCCAAAAAGTTTACATATATTACATGACAATAGTCATAACAGCAGCATTACTTGTTTAAATATCCCTAAAGTTCAATCTCTTTTAACCTATTTTGTATCCCCAACTGCAAGAGTAATAAGAACTGAGCTGTTTTCCTTATCATTATCAGAGTTACTTCCATTCCTTGGCAAATGAGAAACTAATAATACAAACTTGGCTGCAGTACCCTTTAAACTCTATGCCTCCCAGTAGGGCACCCGGTGTTCTGCAATCCATCAGTCAGTTCTAGGGCAAATGCAAACAATACTTTCCGTTACAATAACTTGTATCCAGGAAAAAGAAACAGGCACCCTGTTGCATCTGTAGCATAGCAGCCAGAGAAAAGTTTACTAGCTGTAGTCAATTGGAAGCTGTGGAGCTGGGCCAAGTTAGCATGTTTTTCTCCGCCTCTAGATGAAGTCATGATTGAAATATGACATTGAACTTTTTTAAAAAGGGAAGGGGAGCAGGAAAGAAAAGCTAAACCTGCGACAAAGTGTCCTGTGCCCAGAACGCGGTTAGGAAGTGTGTGCATACTTCTGAACCCTGAGTCGTTCTCAGTTCTGTAACCTTCTCCTCCCACTGGGTGGAGCAGGGCCTTTAAGAGCAGCTGGAATGCAGTTCCCCTGATCAGCATAGCCAGTTGTTGCCTGTCTGAACCTCTGCCAGTCCTAGAGACTGGTGCTCTGAGCTCCAACCAGCGGGCCTCATCCTGCACCCTCACCACCGCAACTTCTCACCCGAGCAAGAAGCAGCTCCCAGAGAGGAAGAACGTTCCCACCTGCCTAGCCATGGGAGAGGACGCTGCACAGGCCGAAAAGTTCCAGCACCCTGGGTCTGACATGCGGCAGGAAAAGCCCTCGAGCCCCAGCCCGATGCCTTCCTCCACACCGAGCCCCAGCCTGAACTTGGGGAACACGGAGGAGGCCATCAGGGACAACTCACAGGTGAACGCCGTCACGGTGCTCACGCTCCTGGACAAGCTGGTGAACATGCTGGACGCCGTGCAGGAGAACCAGCACAAGATGGAGCAGCGACAGATCAGTTTGGAGGGCTCCGTGAAGGGCATCCAGAACGACCTCACCAAGCTCTCCAAGTACCAGGCCTCCACCAGCAACACGGTGAGCAAGCTGCTGGAGAAGTCCCGCAAGGTCAGCGCCCACACGCGCGCGGTCAAAGAGCGCATGGACAGGCAGAGCGCACAGGTGAAGCGGCTGGAGAACAACCACGCCCAGCTCCTCCGACGCAACCATTTCAAAGTGCTCATCTTCCAGGTCAGTGCCCCCTGTGCCTCCTTACAGGAGGGCTGGAACTCCTCAACATTCTTGATCTCACTCATCCTGGCTCTCACAGCCATTTTCACATTTGTCCTGCCTGTCAGGGATCACACACATAAGGCACTGTCCCCTATCTGCCTGCAGCAAGCAAATATGAAATCTGCACACAGGGGTGGGAATTTCCCAGGTCACTGCAGACTAACCCAAAGAAGATGCCCGCGGGCTTAGTAGGCCCCAGGTCATTTGTCAGGGAGCACCTGGATGTACTCTGTACAGGTTGGGAAGACGTGCAGGTGCTTGCACCCTAGTCAAATTCATTTATCTCTTTGCATTAGGGGCGTAAGGCTCTGGCTGCAGCTGTTAGCTGGACAGGGCAAATTAATTCAGTGGCTGTTCATTAACTCTTTGTGGAAATGAAGTGATCATGTGGGGTATTTTGTTGTTTTTTTAACCAAAAATCAAACTATCCCTTTGTACAAAGGCTACCAACGTTTTGGGGACCAAGCAAATAGAGGATTGATTCCATTAGAGTTAGCCTTGTTCTTTTAAGACTTTTTTTGGGCAAAGCAATCTTGTGGAGTTCTTTTCTAGCAAATGCACTAGAAATAGAGAGTACAAACACACTAGATATGCCTCTCTTTGTTCAGAGAGACCGCAACTGTTAAGTAAAATAAACAGAATGTTATCAGCTATAGTCACAAAGGCTGGTCTTAAATGTTTCTCCCTCAAATGGTTGCCTTCGAATAAAAAGGCCACTTAATTTTTTTTTTAATGCCTCAATGATGCAATTAATGTAGCAAGAGGCTATCTGGGGACAGGGAGATTGCGTGGGGCTGTTGTTCCGCCAAGTGGTGGGCATTTGTGAATCCCAGGGCAGCCCTGCCTAATGCTGGAAGCCCTTCCGCCCAGTGGAATCCAGCCAGCACAGAGCCCAGGAAGTGATTGCCATCCTCGCCCCAGGGCTGTCTTGTTGTAACCATATGAATAGGAGAAGATTTCAAAGCCATGGAAGGGAGAGGCTATAACCAACAGTTTGATTGTGAAAGGCACACAGGGAGAGCCTTCATCTCCCAAGAGAGATTTAGAAATTGGGATTTAAACCGAGGGAGCCTTCTTTTTCAAAAGGAATCTGCTCTGCCAAGTTAGAACCTAAGCCTTCCTACCCCCATAAAAGGAAAGACTCATCTCGCTGCTTTTTTGTCCTCCTCAAATTGCACTTGAGTATTGTAAAGGTTTAGGGAGCCTATGTCCTCCTCTACCTTACAGGCTTTTGCAGCTGAAAACTTTTCAGCTTTTAATGCAAATGCAGTGGCTTTTCATGCACCAGATGAATTGAAAAGAGATACCGTAACTGGGCCTTTCTTAACCATATGAGATCCTTACTTTATTAGCCTAAGAGATATTAGAAATCTCAGCTCTCAAGGCATTTCTAAATTAAATACTGATCTCCAAACAAAACCAAACATGTACAGACCTGTTTAAGTCTGAGACACCAAAGGAAATTGTCCTGCTTCCAGTATGAATCAGGCAAATTATCTCTTGTCCCATCCCTCAGTTAAGGAGGAGGAAAAAAGTATTTATCTTGTAGAGGAAAGTCACAATTTGTCAGGATTGGGTTTTGTTTTGTTTTGTCATGGATGTTCTGCAGATGTTGAGGGGAGGGATGGAGAGGATGTGCTAGTAGAAATTCAGGAGAATTATAAATCTGACATTAAAAAAAAAACCTGCTTGGGAACTTAAAGGCATATGCTGTTGTGAGGGCCTGACGTGGTCTCCTGTTTTGTCGCATTGAATTGGCAGGTGTGAAATTGCAGCCAGAAATAGTAGAAATTCTCCACCTAGTGAGTAAAAGCTGAAACAGGGGTGCTCAAGACCAAACTGGAAGCTAAGAGTATCCACAGCAATGTGCTTGGACTCCATTCTGGCCCCTTTAGAAAGCCATCCCCAAGGACATATTTCAAGAGCATTTTAGGAGGCAGGAAACTAGAGGCAAGTGACTGGACCTTTCTTAAGCCGTGGAAGATTCTTTATTAGCCTAAAGGATACTAGAATTCTCAACTCTCAAAGCATCGCAAGATGATTGTTTTGTAAAAAACAAATGCAAGTATAGTCACTCAGTGGATTCTCTTGGTCCTTCTAAAAGTAGCAGTTTCCCCAGAGTAGTGATTATGCCAATGGATAAAACAATAATTTGTATTGGAGAGTGGTCCAGTATAGTAGTTCAGAAGATAAATTTTGGAGTCACACAAACAGTAGTTCAAATCCTAGTTCTACCACTTACTAAATATGTGATATTGGACACCGTTTGTAGCTCCTCCAAACCTGTTTTCTCATCTACACACTGATGATATTAATAAGAGCAAAAAAAATCAAGCATTTAATAAATCCAGCATACATTGGTAAGCATCTTATTTATCCTGAATTTACAGATGAGGATGTTGAGATTCGAAAATATTTATGGCTTGTCTGAAGCTAGTTAGTAAGCAAGTGGTGAAACTGGGATTCAAACTCATGTTTAATTGCTTTCAAAGCATGTACTCTTGAACACTAATGCTTCTTCCCTCCTATCTCTCTCATAGAGTCAGGAATGAAAGAAATAACATTTAAAATAGTTAGCAGGGACTGGCATGGTATAAGTGCTCAATGAATAGAAGATATTACTGAGTGGATGTGAAATTCATTGGCTCAGAAAGAAGGCTACACTTTTGCTTGGTTAGAAATATGGTCCTTGGGTAAAAACTGACCTCACCTTACCCAGGATCTTTTTTTTTTTTTGAGAAGGAGTCTCGCTCTGTCACCCAGGCTGGAGTACAGTGGCGCGATCTCAGCTCACTGCAAGCTCCGCCGCCTCCTGGGTTCTCGCCATTCTCCTGCTTCAGCCTCCCTAGAAGCTGGGACTACAGGCACCCGCCACCACGCCCAGCTAATTTTTTTATATTTTTTTAGTAGAGACGGGGTTTCACCGTATTCACCAGGATGGTCTCAATCTCCTGACCTCGTGATCCACTCTCCTTGGCCTCCCAAAGTGCTGGGATTACAGGAGTGAGCCACCGCGCCCGGCTACCGAGGATCTTAAAACAGCTCCGCTATACACAGAGACCCATGTATTATATAACTACCGCCATGTTGAAATCAACATTATATCTCATCTCCATGAAAGCAAAGGACTCTTCCCAAAAGACCTACTCTAAATAAACCCTCTAGTCACAGCATAATCTTCACAGTGTAGCATAAGGAGAACGTTTCCTAGACCTGTGGAGAATGTAGAGGGCAAATATGTACCAGGTGTTACTCAGTGTCTTTAGGTAATTTATCATTTTCAGCCCATCTGAACCCTATGCTGGACTTCCCCTTGTTAAATCTACTGTTTCTAGTTTAAGACAAAAAATTACGTCAAAATAAGAGAGTGATAAAGGAAAATCTATCCCATGACCTGACCATACTTGGTACCGTACTGTTGAGAAGAGTACATTTTCAGTTTGGGGAGTCCTGTCAAACCCACTGAAATCTACAGGTCTGCTTTGGTTAGTGGTTGAAGATACTTTTTTTTTCTTTTGGACAGAGTCTTGCTCTGTTGCCCAGGCTGGAGTACAATGGTGGAATCTCAGCCCAGTACAACCTCCACCTCCTGGGTTCAAGTGATTCTCCTGCTTCAGCCTCCCAAGTAGCTGGGATTACAGGCCCCCGCCACCACATCCAGCTCATTTTTGTTTTTTTAATAGGGACAGGGTTTCACCATGTTGGTCAGGTTGGTCTTGAACTCCTGACATCAGGAGATCCAACCACTTCGGTCTCCCAAAGTGCTGGGATTACAGGCGTGAGCCACCGCCCCTGGCCATAATTACATTTTTAAAATTCCAAGCTTTGTCCTTAATTTGTCCTACTTAAAACATGTCATTATTTATTTCTGTACTGAATGTTACAACACTGTTGTAGATGTTAAGCATCTAATTTCTTAGCAATTACTTTAAATTATAACCAGTAGTGTCTAAAATTGAAGAAACATTCATCTCTCTTTCAGCAATAAAATAAATGTTAAAATCCTAGTTAAATTCTGCAGTTTTCTCTTTTAAACTTTTTTGTAATAGCTTCAGATCAATATTTGAATTCAAAATACTGTGACATGACCCAGCATAAATAAAATAAGACTCATAGGCATTGCTGATCAAAAAGAAAGCAAATGCTAAAGAAAGACTGAGACTTTGCTTCTAATCATGGTGATCACTTACTAAAAGAAAAAATAGAATTTGTACAGAAAATCAGTGACTACACTTATGAGGAAATTTTCTCTTTTGATTTAAGAGACTAGAATTTCACAGGTAACTGGCCCTGAGGATGCAGTACCTTCTTATGTCCTCTTAAGGTTCTAGTAATGATTATTTGAAAAAGCAGTTGGGAGATTATTTCAAATCCTGGGAACAAAACAAGAGTACTCATGAACAGCTTACACTTTCATCCACATAAAATTGGGAAATTGGGTGAAAAAAGTGAAAAGGTTAGCTATTTGCAGTGGATACATTTCTGGAGAATTGAGCCTATAAATGTGTTCGAATTTTCATACTTTGGGTTCCTTTGATAAGGTCAGAATTTTAGAAAGGCGCTAAAAGTGTAACATCTTCAGACCATTTTTAAATTGATTTTTAAAAAGCCTGTACTTTATCCAAAGTCACTGCTCTGAAGACTGTTACATTAGTACAGACCTGGAAGAAATGAGGATATAGATAAGAAAAGACGCCTTTATATGAGAACTCGCCATGTTTCTATCACACTACAATGTTCCCATATGGGATATTAGCTTTGATGTGTTACTTATCCAGTGCCCTTTTACTTTATGAGGTAAACAAAATATTTGTTCTTATTGTTATTATTTACATTTATTGAAGGTGAGTACTGCCCCAGGCACTTTAAGTGAATAACTGATAATTGTTGGTATTCCTTAGAAAGAATCATTACATACTCTGACGTAAAAAAAACTAGACTCTTTCAGATGCAGCCCTTCAAGGTAAATGCTGCCCCTTCCACTGCTTTGTAATCTATATCTGTTTGAATTGAATGAATGAAAAATATTCTCCAATGCAACTCAGGTCCTATAGTTTTGATTCTTACATAAAACAAAACACATTTGGTATCAGTACACTATGGAATCAATTCTGCAATTTGTTAATTCTTTTTTTTTTTTTTTTTTTTTGAGGCCGAGTCTCGGTCTGTCCCCCAGGCTGGAGTGCAGTGGCCGGATCTCAGCTCACTGCAAGCTCCGCCGCCTCCTGGGTTCTCTCCATTCTCCTGCCTCAGCCTCCCGAGTAGCTGGGACTACAGGCGCCCGCCACCTCGCCCGGCTAGTTTTTTGTACTTTTTAGTAGAGACGGGGTTTCACCGTGTTAGCCAGGATGGTCTCGATCTCCTGACCTCGTGATCCACCCGTCTCGGCCTCCCAAAGTGCTGGGATTACAGGCTTGAGCCACCGCGCCCGGCCTGTTAATTCTTTTTTGTGGGGTTTATGTTAACATCACAGATTAAAATATGTTAGAGCTGGAAAGCACCTTAATAATCATTCAGTTTAACTTCATTTTATATCAAAGAAACAGAGGCCCTGAGAAACAGTGACTGGCTAGGTTTCATTTTATTATTAATAATAGAGATTATAGAATTGAATTGCAAAATGAGTAAAAACAAGCACTATAATCCCACCATGGTAAAGTTCATGTTTACTGGGTTTTCTACATCAGCTTTTAAATAATTCAGTGTGATTTGGTTTTTTTGTTTGGTTTTGTGTTTTTTATTTGTAACAAAGAACACCTAACCAGTGTGTCTTAAAAAAGAATTGAACCCTTGATAACACTGACAAATAATGAAACTTTTAAATCCTCCAGAATGTGAAAGACTGCTCAGGGATTATAACTAATGAATTTTATTCTTATGACTTGCTGATTCTACCGACAGCTGCCTTAGGGGTGCAGTTCTAATCAATGACTGTATCCACTTGGCAATCCATACCTCAGAAACACAAATCGGAGAAAACCATCAATGTGTAAAAAAGACCTATAAATCAGAATGTCAGGTGGGCACAGTTTTATTTTAATAACTAGTATTTAGAGATTATTGTATAAAACATTCCATGGACACAAATTTATGGTCTTCATATCCCTCCAGGATGCTACCGCATCCCAGTGGGAATATGACATCCTTTGTTATTTTCTTCTACCAACAGGAATGATGAGTTAGTGACATGAATTCTCTCCTTATTCAAGCTTTTAAATGACTTACTATGATTTCTTTTCTAAGGCAAGTCAGAGTCTTCTTTTCTATTACAGTGTGCATAGCATATGTAGGTATTTAGATATGTACACAGAAGATTTGCTTCCATGAGCTTCAAACCAAGAAGTGTCCAGCATGTTGGCAAGTTTGTCTGTGTTGATACAAATGGACTATTAGTTCACTAGGATCGATACGAACAGCAAACAAGCTGAACTACAAGGAGAAATGCTGCCTTTTCAGTTCTTTCCATTCATTTTTATGCTGTGAGCCTATCAGTCATATATGTTTGAAGTGTGCTGTTTTATTCCCCTTCCTTTGAAAACCTCCCAAGGGTTCTTGTGAAAGGTCAGAACTAGGAACACCTGCATCAGGGGAGCTGAGGACCTTTTTGAAAACAAAGGGTAAATAATCAGCTCTCCTGAGGGCCTCCACTGGGCAGAACTACCGAAGGAAGCAGTGCAGCCCACAAGGGATTCCTAGTGCCATTTTCAGGAGCTACAAACCCTAAGTAGACCTATAAGTAATGAGGGCAGGGAAGCAGTGACAGAATTGAGGATGTGTACTTGATCTTCCCTCTTGAAATCGTCATCAGTCTTGCAACCTGTAAGAGAAAGCAAATCAGAAGCATTACAACAGGAAGCCGAAGGCAGAAGTGTCCCGTTGCTTACAGGCATATGAAATATCAAGTGTTTCCATGAGGTGTATGTGGGAGCTTGAGCACAGGGCACGTATGCAGGTGAGTTTAGGCACCTCAGGAGAGGGCAGTTATCCAGCATCCACTGGCTGAAGTTTAGACTGAGTATCCACCACCATAAGAGTTACTTAATTGTCAAACACCACTCATATGTTTTACTATAGAATACAAATTTTGAAAAGTATCAGTATTTTTCTGCTTCCAAACAAGCATTATGGAAAGGTAAGACCTACATGTGCTTGGACATTCATGGATTTTTGTGTGAAAAGAAAGGGCTTACCTTCAGAGTAGATACCATTAGAAGCCACAAAATAAACACTGTTCAATATACAGAACATTAAATCCTGCTTGTGTAATTAAAATGACAGCAGAAGCATAGCAGTTAGCCAAGAAGACATATCTCACTTGTTTCCAGTTGCATGAAGACACATCCAACTCATTCTGGATTATCTCTATTCCTGCTGGGTTTATTTTTATAGCTGGCATCAAAAAAGCCCTCATATAATTTCCCTGGCATTTTACAAAAGAGTTCAATTGGGTTTCCTACCTTCCCTCAACACCTATTCATATACACAGTTTGTATCTACCACAGATCATATATGATTCACCTTATAATAACTTTCCTCAAAGCTGTCCTCAAAAGATACATGATAAAAGAATCGAAAGAGTCTAAGACTCAACAGCAACTATGCCTTTGTAATAATAAAATGTACATTTAAAGAAAAACTGTAATATTATTAGTTTAATTCCTTTAGAAGTTCAGTTAATATGCCTACCTTTTGTTGGGATTAAAGAAAGGGAAGTTATACAACTTACTACCTTTGATTACCCTGAGAGATTATACTATACAAAATGTACCTCTTCTCTGGTAGCCAAGGATTATTTTTGCAGCTTTCTTTCTGAATTTCTGCTTTCCTCACTGAGGACTTTTAATGACATTTCACTGATCTCTTGGTTTCTTCCTTCCCTGTAAGCAACTCCCCTTAAACCTTCTCAACCCTCTTGTCAACCCCAGAAGTAATTCTGCTTCTAGACTAAGCATCCAAGCTTTAGCTATTTCAGTTATCTAACCCTCTTTTAGTAACACCCATCCACTGCAAAGAAAATCCTTCCTTAAAAATAGAGATCATTGCCCCCATTGGGACTTAGGTTCTCTTGATTTCCTAATGGCACCAGAAGTCAGCAAACTTCCTTCTAGACACAGAGGTAAACTTGTTCTTTCATAGGCCTCAAGAGAGGGCAATCTCCATTCCAGCCACTCTCAGGGCTTTCTTAGAAAGCCACCTACCCAACATGCACTCATTTAACAAGAAAATGTTGAGCTCTAGGTATTGGGACACAGCATGGACAAGAAACAAAAATCCCTGCCCTCATGGGGAGTATATTCCTAGGAACTAGAAGCAACCTCACCTTGAAACACGGGAAAGCAGTGCTTGTAAAAGTCTATGTTATAATAACTTGTGACAGTCCGATGCTCCTTTTATTTATTTATTTATTTTTACTTTGTCTTTTACTATGGCCTGGACACTTCCCATGACATTCAAAATGGCAGAGTGTGGACAGAGTTTTGGGAAACAATATATGATATCATCATTCTAACAAGGATTCTATTTAATTGGACTTTTCTGCTTTTTGCCTCGACACAAGACATTATCCTTTGTTTCTAACCAATTTATGGAAAGGACTCTGTATCGTGTGTGTAAGGGGAGATAGACGGTTATATTTTTCAAGGAACATCATAATTCTACCATTCAGTTATTAATTAAGAGAGTTTTCTTAGTTTCTCTATAATATCTAAACTTCATTTAGTCTTTGTATCACATATAAAGTGACACTCTTAAAGCGTGTTTTCATCTTTTCAGTCAATCAAAATTACAAAACAAGAAGGGAAGTTCTTGCCATTAACATAAACTTTGCATGACGTTTAAGTCCCAAGTAGACTTTAAAATCCACTAGATCCAGTTATTTTTCAAACTGAAAGTTTACTGAACAGCCTTAGATATAAGCAGGCAATCCTGAGGCTCTGGTTACAGGAGGGGTAGCAGGGGTGTCTGGAGCCTTGCCCCCTTCTGGCATTCCAGTGGAACCCCTGGTGCCCCTGGGCGTGCAGTATGAAAGCTACTAATCTAGGTCAAATCTCTTGTTCATATCTGGAAGAAACGGAGACCCAAAGAGATTAAGTTATTTGCTGAAAGCTGTCCTGCTATTCAGTAGTACAGCAAAGGCTGAGACTCAGGCCTCTGGCCACACATTCACTACTGTGCCATTTCTTTCAAAAAAGATGTGAAGACATTTTGCTGACTGGCTCTTCTTTTCCAATATTCGAAGAAAAATATTTAAAAATCAAGAGTTCTTTAGCTGTGTAACCCGAGTCTGTCTGCATTCAAAACTCCCCAGTGAGCAATGTTGCAACACCATCCCCCTTCCACTCTGGAGTTGAGTGTTCGGGTGCTGCTCCTTGAAAGCCAAGAGGAGCCATCTTTGCCTGTGTGCCCAGCAGCTGGAGGAGAGTGCTGGCAACGGTGAAGGGGGCAGCTTTCTGTGCTTCTCTCCTCACTCTTCGCTGGAGGTGAGGGCCAAAGTATTCTTGCCCAAAGAAGCTCTGTGTAACACTAGAGAATTGATCAACTATGACTGGAAGCATAATTTCCCCTCACTACTCTAAAAATAACCCTAAGATCTCACCTCCCCTTAATAACTCCCCAAAGGATATTCTAAACCACAAGGCTTCCTGAGTGCACCCCTAGGAAGCCTAGTCCTTGCTTCTCTCACTCTAAAATGATGTCCTCAGCCAAGTTAGTGTGGACCTTTGAACGGATTCTAAGGTTGACCTTACCTTTACTTCTGACTCCTACTTGGAGAGGGAACCCAGTCAAGGCTTTATGTGTGTCTGGTACTTGAAGACTTCTCAGTTCTTACCCCTGCCCTATCTTTTATCTGCCAACTTGACCTTCAGGCTCTTCTGCAGTGGGATTTTTGCAGGCTCAAGCTCTCTGACCTCAAAAAGAGGATAGGAGAGAGAGGGCCTGTGGGTTGACAGTACAGTAACGTACTTTAGCTCCGTTATCTAAGCAGCTTCCTGTTCTATCTCAGTCACTGCCCACTTCCCCTCTGCCTGTCACTGATAGAGTTTCTGCCGGCTGTCCTTCTGATATTCCCAACAGGCTGCCCTTGGCCTTATCCAGCCTAAAGAGAATGACTTGACGAGTTTGGAATTAACTCTTCCTATTCTAGAAAACTCGTGCCACAAACATTTGGTTTTTATCATCACCGTGTTCCCAAAACAGACACACGTATTACAGCAGCTCAGGACTATTTGTGAAATATGTTATTAACATGAAACCTATATTGTCCGTCTTTTCAGGAGGAAAATGAGATCCCTGCCAGTGTGTTTGTGAAAGAGCCCGTTTCCAGCGCCGTGGAAGGGAAGGAGGAGCTTCCGGATGAAAACAAATCCCTGGAGGAAACCCTGCACACCGTGGATCTCTCGTCAGATGATGATTTGCCTCACGATGAGGAGGCCCTGGAAGACAGTGCCGAGGAAAAGATGGAAGAAAGTAGAGCCGAGAAAATAAAAAGATCCAGCCTCAAGAAAGTGGATAGCCTCAAGAAAGCATTTTCTCGCCAGAACATCGAGAAAAAGATGAACAAGCTGGGGACAAAGATCGTATCTGTAGAGAGGAGAGAGAAGATTAAGAAATCTCTCACGTCAAATCACCAGAAACTATCCTCAGGAAAAAGCTCCCCTTTCAAGGTTTCTCCCCTCACTTTCGGGCGGAAGAAAGTCCGAGACGGAGAAAGCCATGAAGAAAATGAGACCAAGTCAGAAGACCTGCCTAGCAGTGAGAAGATGCCGAATGACCAGGAAGAGGGGTCCTTTGCAGAGGGTCTTTCCGAAGCGTCCCTCGCCAGCGCCCTGGTGGAAGAGGAAATCGCAGAGGAGGCTGCTGAGAAGGTGACCTCTAGGGGGAGTAACTCGGGAATGGACAGCAACATCGACTTGACTATTGTGGAAGATGAAGAGGAGGAGTCAGTGGCCCTGGAGCAGGCACAGAAGGTGCGCTATGAGGGTGGCTGTACGCTAACCTCCGAGGAGGCCGAGCGCTCCGATGAGGACCCCGTGCAGCCCGCCATGCTCCAGGTGCACCAGTCCGCCTGAGCTTAGAGCCGCTGTGTCCTCCTGTGCTGTGCTCAAGCTGGCATCCAGGGCCGAGGAACAAACTCCTGCACATCTCCAGCACGACCCACCCACTCCTGCGTTCCTGTCCAGGCAGTAATCATTGACCACATAGTAGTAACACACAAGAGACCAGGCTTTACCATGAAAGCGACCTGTCACGGACTCCACTTTTAATTTGCGCTTAGGTTCTATCTCCGTAGAATGTCTCCAAGATTGAAGAAGAAATTGAGCAGTTGAAAAATGCTAATCTATTTGGCTTAGTCAGAAAAAAACAGGATAATTAAGATACTAGTCATGAAAAGTGATTCATTCTTTTTTGTCATTCCATAAGCTTGCTGAATAGTGTACCAGTAGTATATTGTGTTTCCACCGTACTCTGTGAATCTAATTTTATTCTTTGCGTTGATATATAATATACATAAATATGTAAGCTAAACATATATGTTTTAAGAAGAAAACATCTACAAAAGATAAAAAGAGATGCTCAGTTGGTTGTTTACTTAATAGCAACCATTGTATTATTGCAAATGAAGGAAAAATGAAGAGACCATAAAAGTCAACTAATGAAGTAAGATACGTAGTAAAGTAAGGACTATTCAGAAAGTAAGAAAGAAAATTTGGAAAATGAAACAGGAAACAAAGAATGCCGAAAAGAATGAAAACAGAGAAAAAATGTATGTGCTTGAAAGTAAAATATTTTACTATTTCACTCCTTAAATAACAATACTAAAGAAGTTCATATATCCTGGAATAACATGTCATCTTCAAAATTTTTTAATTTTCTAATATTTTTAAATAATAAACATAGTGTTAAAGCTGTATTTTTTCTTAATAAATAAAAGATATTACAAATATTTCTTTAGGGAAGCTCAAAAGGATGTTGTCTTGTTAACATTGGAACGGATATAAATCTTCAAAACACAATTAATAGATACTGCTTTGTGGAAACTTGGCTCATACTATTCTTCAATGCTCTTCAAATCTGAACTAACCCTTACATTCCATATGATGTGATGTAGGCTTATAAGATGCCAAAATCTATAGGTTTTGGAAATGAAATATTCTATTTTTTCTTTTTTGTACATAATGGGAATTTCATTCCAGATTGTATTTAATTTATATATTAATTTCACAGAATATTAATGTTTCTTAACTTCTTAAAGCATGCTAGTGTTTTAGGTATATGTACACATATATTCAGACAGGGTAATTTTTGCTGCTACCTAACATTATACTAAAATATTGCTTTATCTGTTTTTAATTACAAAATGCTAATGATTTGTTAAATTATAGTTTAAAAACAATTGGTCCAGGGAGCAAATCTCCTGCCTTTAGTATGCACCACTGTAAGTAACCTTACAAATAGAGTTAATCCAAGACAGTATTAACAAACTATGCTTTGTCTTTAATAAAAGGGATAGGATTAACAAATGTATTGATGGCATAACCTATTCAGCTATGTCCTTATTTTTGCAATAATGTAACCTCAAATATTGGATTGTTGAACCAACAATGGCTGTGTTAAAGAAGATTAAATAAACCAAAAAATAAAAGGCATGTAACAATGTCAGTTTTTTGGCAGAATAGTTTCAGAACAAGCAGAAAGAATTGATTTTTAAACTCTCCTCCAAACATAGCAGTACTGTTGATTGTTTCGGTCTTGAGTTCCCCTATTAACTCTGCTTCCCCCAACCAATCTCATTTAGAAATCTAAGTCTCATTCTTCAAGTTTAACTTTTTTGACATCACCTTGCCAGCTCTGGAGAGTATCTGAATTTATTTCAGCAGCTTGATGATTTGATAGTTACATCTGCATTTTTCTTGTATTATATCAGAACTTCTAATACCTTAAATAGTCCTGCAAACATGAATGTATTGACCTGTAAATTCAGTTTATTCACACAGATAATCCTTTCTCTTCTGCAGTGCCATAGAGTTGGTAGCAGACTTAATTTTACTCAGGGCCCAAAGCAAGCCTGTTTTACCTTTATGGAGTTGTTGTTACTTCTTGCAGCCGAGAAGTTGGGGGACCCAGACCTAATGTAATATTTACATTTCCTTTTCAAAATGTGTTGTTCATTTGTTCCTATAAACTAGCTGTATGTCAGCTGAAAACTGCACTTGAGCATTTTTTTTTTAAGTTTCACTGGCAATCACATTTATTCTATGTTCCACATTTGAAGCATTAAAATCCTAAGCAATAAAACAGAGAATTAGGCCAGATAATTGTTGAAAATCACACACTGTAGGGATTACAGAGAGCAACAGTTGTGGAAATTGAAGCGATTTATTCTGCGTTACTTTTGAGTTATTTGCATACTGGTGAGACAGCAACATCCCTAAATTAGATATGTCTTCTCCCCACCTATCCAACAACTCATTCCTAACTTTCTATGCCTGGTGCTCAAGAACTGGAGTAGTTTTCCCCAAAGATTTGTTATACATTAAGAAGGACTGAGAGCCATATCTTAGAAATATAATTCAGGAGTAAGAAGCATCTATTACATGGGTCACGAATCTCACAGATATATAGCAAAAAATAAAGTCATTTTTTTGTGAGATTTCTTTTTAAAGTAAATAGGTATGTATTTCAACAGGAATATTTTCTTCTTTCTGCTTAGGAATCCAGTAGGTGGCTGAATTACTGGTTCTTTTTATATGTGGAAACAAAAGACCCTCACTAAGACTAGTTCCGTACAAAACAAGGATTTCTGAAATTTATTGTCTGATGAAAACCCAAAATGTTTCTGCTTTTAGCAGTGCTCACCCAGAAGAGCAAAGTTTGACACTCATGCGATTAAGCCCACTATTAGGAAACCTCAGCATAGCCTGGCTGCCAGTATAAGTAAAGGTTATAATGAAAGTCATTTCCTACATTAAGACACTAATGCCCAAGTCCAGTTAATTCTTGCTCAAACGTTTGTTTACTGCCCCGGAGCCCAAATCTAAGTGATTTCATATTGGAAATTGGGAGTATGAAGAATTAAGGTACAGGCAGCAATCGTTATTAACAGTTCCATAGCAACCACAAGTCTTTTCCTAAAAACCAAGACTCAAGCACTGCAAAACAAGTTTCAGATGAAATTGGCATTGTGACCTTTGTATTCTGCTTGATCTGGGTGTCTAGATAAAGACTTCTGTAGCCAGGAACTCATTCTTAAAGGGAACAGGAAGTAACTTGCATTATTAAAGATATTTTCTTATTTTTGTTTTAACCATTACATTATCCTGCAGTATTTGAAACTCTAAAATTATTTTTAACTCTCCACGTAAACTGCCCTAGTTAAGAAGTCGCACCTTTAAGCAGCTTGATTTTCATACATATATACACTTTTCACTGTAAAAAGCAATTTGTTAAATATTTATTGAGCAAAGCAATCTTTAGTTCCTATTTGCTAAAATTTTTAGCACCAAAGCAGTGAGACCCAAGAAAGGGGGAGGAAACCAATATTTTTGACAACGTACTTTATACCAGCTGAGCATTCCAATGGCCAGCAATACTGTGTACCAATCACATGTTAGATACAGGCATTATCTCATTTAATCATATCAAATCCTATTTGGAAGGTACGATTTTTACCTCCATTTTAAGAGTAGGAACCTGAGAATTTTGAAGTTTACTGAATCCAAGTAGTAAGATGGAATGGAGAAAGGACTCCCGAGTTCTTAACTACTCTAAGGTCTCACTCATCATGTTATAATTTAACTACTTTTCTATTAAGGGTCACAGAATTAAGTGATTAGTCCAGGTTCAAATAACTAGTGTCAGGGCCAGTGTTCAATTCCAATCTGAAATCCATGCTACTGCCAAAACAGACACTTAATTATCCTGCAACACTGCTTAATTATAAGTCAGTTGATAAGCTCTCAAATGGCATAATAACTTCATTTTACCACCCCTTATACAGCATCACTTACACTGCACTTCGTAAATGATTTTGATGATTGTCATTCCAGTGCTAAAAAAAAAAAGAGAGAGAGAGAAAGAAAAAGAAAAAGAAAAAAAGAAAAAAAAAAACCTCACTGTTCTTGGAGAGCCACAGAGAGACTATTATTGAGGTATGCTGAGGCCACAGAGGGGCTCCTTAGCTCCTTGGCCTCATCCATTGTCAGTAGCTGCAGGGTTCCCTTTGGGGAAGGGTTTAATAACAAGCTGTCAACAGAGATAGATACTAGAATCAGCTCATTCAAAGATGGTTCATGAAGTCTGCCTCAAACTCTTTAAGTTAAAGAAGTTATATCTCTGTGTCATAGGAGAGAACTTGCTATATTCTCCTTGGACACTTCCTCTCATAAGCTGAAAAAAGGAACAAATGGCAAATCAGCATGCGGCCAGGGGTGGGGGATTGTAGAGGTTCAGGAATTAGGGTGAATCATGAGGATACAGAGACCTAGCCTATGAATATAATTCCTGCAAAATTATCCAGCTGTGTTCTCAGAAAAACACAGGCGGTAAGTCAAACAAATGCTGGTGTCTCCAACTCTGTGTGCAAGCAATCAAAGAAAGTCCTCTAGGCCAGCAGCCCTCTTCCATCAAGATGTGTGCTGCAGACAGCTACTTCCTCCAAAGGCTTTGGCAGGGGTCACAAATTCAAATGCCTGAAAACTCAAACATGAGTAAACTGACTCAAGGAGATGGCAGCAATTGTGGCAAAGCTATTACACATGGGCCATGTCCTGTCCGATGGGGCACCCTTATAATCTACCTGTGCAGTGTCAGTGCTGCTTTCTAATTCCCACACAGGGAAGGTATGTTCTAGGAACCACCCTGCATGTGGTAAACTGGCAATCACTACCCAGTTCCACCTGCTGTGTGACAAATCGGGTCCAATGACTTTCCAGTCCAAAACATAGGCCTCTTTTAAGAAGAGCCAAAATTTAGATTTCTTTTTACATGAAAATCTCCTGGCTTTTAAGTTTTTGGCAACTGATTCAAATCATTTTAAATGTTATGCACGCCAAACGTAAATGCCTGCTGGCTGGATGTGGCCCAGGCATAGACCATCGTTTCGGACTCTTGGCCTACAGAAATGAAGGCTCTTGGGTGCTTCTTCCCCTCCTGGAGGCATAAACACAATAAGATAAAGTTAGTGACAGGATTGGATTTGCCTTAGGAAAAAACACAGAAGCCTTCTTAGGGGGATATAAAATGCAAAAACACTCTTGCCAGTACTTATAAGAAGGTTCCCTCTTGCCAGTTTACAAATTTGTGAAAAGATTGCTGTTAATGCCGGGTAAGGAGGAGAAGTAGTCAATCACATTGGAGGGTCGTTGTATGGTCTCTAACGGAAAAGCACCACTCCTTGTTATCAACATTGCTGGCCACCTGCACAGTCCCTGGGTGTCAAAGGGATTGGTGTTCTCGTAAGTTGAGCATATGAAGTTACCATCCCATTTCTGAGTTCCAGTTGAAAAACACCTACTCTTGTCAATAACCTGAGGCCCTGTAGATGACAAAAAGCAAGGCTGTATTCTGCTCTGTCATATATTATCACAAAATTGCCAACCAACACTCCAGGTTCTTTAACTCTTTATTGTTGGTAATGAGGTACAAAAGAGAAAGGACACAGCTCAATTTTTTTGGATGCTAAATTGAGCCTTCAGAGCTCTGAGTTGGGGGAAAAAAAACTGATACAGATTTAGCACAAAGGGTCAAGATGTCCTCTGTTAAGGAGAAACTTTTATGTTGGCAACCACTTGAAGATCTAAGGAAGCACGAAGATTAGCTGTGTTCTCTTAGGTCCACTGCACGTTAATTGTCTCTATGACCCTAATGGCCTGCAGGGAAAGGCAGCATATTCCAGTGAATGTGCCTTATTTGAAAAGTCAAATTTCCTAGGGACTTTAAATCAATAATTTTACATACCTACATAATAAAAGGAAGGCCTCCCTGCCAGGATGGAGGGAGAAAAGCAGTTTCTTAACTTGTGAGATGGCCCCTGAAATCAACCAGAGAAAGAGCAACTGATGCCCATTCGCTGTAATTTCACTACAATCTTTAGTGTTTTCTTTTTTCTTTCTGCCATCACTCTTTTTATTATGAGAGTACAATGTCCTTCCCAACTATCTCATAGCTAGACTTTTAAATGATTAAATAAAAGAAGGTGGCCAAATTTTCCAATAACTGCAGGGCGTTTTTATCTTCAAAAAACATTTCCCCAACACAGATATTCATTTTGTTTTATTAACATGTATTACATTTATTGGGCAGCTATATGTGCCAGGCCCGGTGCTGGGTATGTAGATAAAACAGAGGAATAAAAATAATCTCTGCCATCTATAAATTTCCCATCTTTTGAGGAAGGGGAAAGTGCTGAGAATCCTCTATATAGAATATTTAAACTTATAGTAGCAAAGCAATAGGAAACAAATAATTTGTAAAAGAGTCACCCAAGATGGTTAAATGGAGCTACTGTAGCTTAAGGCTGCCATAACAAAAATATTATAAACTGGATGGATTATAAAGAACAGAAATATATTTCTCACAGTTCTGGCGGCTGGGAAGTCCAAGATCAAGGCACCAGCAGATTCAGTGTCTGGTGACAGTGCCAATTTCTGGATCAAAGAGAGTACTTTCTCTCTGCATCTTCACATGGTGGAAAGGACAAGGCAGCTCTCTAGGGTATCTTTTATAAAGGCACTAATCCTGTTTAGGAGGACTGAGCCCCCATTGATCTAATCACCTCCCAAAGGCCCCCCATCCTAATACCATCATACGGGCGATTTGTTGTCAACAAATGGATTTGGCAGGGAGTAAAGGAGGACATAAACATTCAAACCATAGCAGATACCATAAATGTCCAGGATAGAGCTGGCAGGAAGCTAAGTTGTTTGGACTTAATGATACAATCACACAGGAATAGGAGTTTCTCCCTCTAAAGCAGGAAACAAAATGGTGGAAGAGAAGCCCTAAGTGAAAGAAACCTTATGAAGTCTTTAAAATGAAACTTTGACAACAAGCACATTCATTTGTTTTAATTGATAAATAAGTGTTGAAACAGACAGTATGCCAAGACCTGTGAGAGGAGCTGGGTTTATTGGCAAAAGCAAACAGACATGCCTTTTCCATCCTATAGCCCTAGTGTCCCTCAATAAACTGCTTGCTTAGTCATTCTCTTGCTGAAAGTTTTCAAATTGGTTTGCTTTTTGGTTTTAAGGAAATTTTCTCTCATGAAGACACATTGTTAATTTATGTTAAAGGATGAGGTAGGAATGTATAAATGAAAACATAAAACGGAAATCAATGAGAAAATATGGCTCCCTTTAGTATAGTAACTTTACATCCAACTTTGAAAGAGGGCATATTCTCCTTACAATAACAACTCATCCTTGGTTTTTCTTAATTATATTTATTAAGGTTTTTTATTTATTTTTAAAAAATATTAAGTAGGGAAAAAATGACTCATAATCTCACTGTCCAGATAATCCCTACTGTAATTGTTTATTTTCTTATATTAAAATATTATGGAAAACTAATAGTTTTCTTTCTTCTTCTTTTTCTTTTTGAGACAGGTGTTTCACTCTTATTGCCCAGGCTGGAGAGTGCGGTGGTGCAGTCTCGGCTCACTGCAACCTCCAAAAAAAAAATAGATTTACATTGCTAGTCATAACTTGTGACTCCTGAAGCTTCCACAACCTCCGGGTTCAAGCGATTCTCCTGCCTCAGCCCCCCAAGTAGCTGGGATTACAGGCATGCACCACTACGCCTGGCTAATTTTGTATTTTTAGTAGAGACCAGGTTTCTCCATATTGATCAGGCTGGTCTTGAACTGCTTACCTCAGGTGATCTGCCCATCTCGGCCTCCCAAAGTTTAATAGTAGTTTTCTATTGTTGTGTAACAAATTACCACAAATGTAGTGACATTAAACAGCACTAATCTTTTAGCCCACAGTTTGGTAGGTCAGAAATCCAGTGTGGGAAATAAGAAATAACTGGAAAATAATAAATTTCCCAATCTGAGTGCTCTGCTCAGAGTAGCTAAAGACTGAAATCAAGGTGTCAGTCGGACTGAGTTCTTGTCTGGAGGATCTGGGAAAATTCGCTTCAAAGCTCATTCTTGTTGGCAGAATTCAGTTCCCAGCAGTAATAGGAATAGATCTCCATTCCCTCGCTGGCTGCCAGCTACAGACTGCTCTCAACTCCTAGAGGCTGCCCATATTCCCCACCGTGTAGTGCCCTCCACCTTCAAGCCAGCAATGGCAAGTCCAGTCCATCTCATGCTTTAAAGGTCTGATCTCCTCATCATCTGCTTCCACCAACTAGAGAAAACTCTTTGCCATTAAAGGACTCACGTGATTGGGTCAGGCCCACTTGGATCATCCCTCTTAGAGTCAATGGTGCCACATAACATCATCAAATCACAAGAATAAAACCCACCATAGTCACAGACCTGGGGATGACACAGGGCATGTCCACTGAGGTGGTAGGAGATCTTGGGAGCCATTTGAGAATGTTGCCTACCACATAAAGAAACATAGTAAGGAAATTGAAATACTGCAAACAGGTATTAAATGGGATATAAACAAGCTACTCCTATCCCACTTCTCCCAACCCCACACCACAGTGATAATCATGGTCAACAGTTTTCTTACACATCTTTCCAGGGGGAAAAAATATATATATATATATATATATATATACACATATTGCAAATGTGTCTCTGTATCTCCTCTTTGAATTTAAATAAAAGGAATCAAATTGCTTCTCTCTTTTCATCTTCCTTGGAGCTCCTTCCTTAGTGACAAATGTGGATCAGCATTATTCATTACACATAAGAGTAGCTTTTTATTTCTTTAATAGTTACATAAGAATAAGCAAAGAGATCAGCAATGAATCATCCTAAAACAGAGACACATTATTTATTATTTCCCTTTTTAATTTATGGACAGAGTTTGCATCAGACCCATTGTTCTACCTGAAACACCTTTTTCTCTTAGAACAGACGAGTCCTCCGAGAGTCTCTATTTTGGAGTAGAGTCAACTAATTTTCCGCTAAGGCAAATTTAAATAACAACTTCTGAAGGAAGTGATCCCTTTAGACACCAAAGGCTTTTAACAGTATGTCCTTACCTGTGAAGAAATGGCACCAAAAAAGGAAGATAAAGAATAAGAAAAAGAAAATAGAAAAGCAGAAGGGATCAGATTAAAGTTAAAATTAAAGTCTGGAGTTCATCTGTGCTTCAGAGAAGGAAGAAAGCTCCATCCTCTGAACATTACCACATCTTTTCTCCCCAGCAACACCAAAGAAATAAAAAGTATTACTTTTTCCACAAAAGGTGTATTTCTTTCTAATTATCGGCATTCTAAAATTCTTAAACTACAATGTTTGATCTATGACTTTAGAATACCAATTTTTCATATCTATTTCTTCCAAGCACAAAAAGACAAAGAGACTTCCACTAACTTTCATTGTTCTTTGAATGGGACTAGACACTAAAAAATAGATTTACATTGCTAGTCATAACTTGTGACTCCTGAAGCTTCCACAAAACTCATATATTCTATTTTTTTCTACTGAAGTGACAAGTCGCTCTGCTTTCCTCCATTTAAATGAAAACACAGTAAGCAATAATAATGACCCCATTTCCATGAGCTGTTTCTCTGTGTGAAGAGTCCATGAGCTGAAAGTTTCTCTTCAGAGATCAGTCCAGTGTTCTGAAGTAGCGATGAACTATTACATATAATGCTAATGCATATGAATTTATGTTAATTCTTGAAGAATGTGGTAATTTGCTCTCAAAATCTTAAACTTCCTCACCTCTGCTGCAGAGAGACCCTAAAAGCACATCTCTGAAGGTTGCCTCCTGGGACATCAAAGAAGGCACTTAGTAGTAACTAGGCAGCAATTTAAGAACAAACCTCAAGATTGTATGAGGCAATTGTTAGTGATGAACCGAAACAAAGAAGCTGAGAGGAGATCCAGTACCATCCTCTGATCCAGGTAAGCAGAAACCTTAACCTTGGCCTGCACCTCAGGGGGCACCATGACTTAAAGCACCTTCCAAGAAATTTTCTAAGTCCCCATCTGGTGCCTGGGACCAGCCCCTCTGCTGTTTGGTCAGGAAGTCTCAGACTAGATCAGGACATATGTCTCCATTTCTCCTCTACAGAGCACTCACTAAGTATCTACCTGGGTCAGCCGTGGTGGTTCATGCCTATAATCCCAGCACTTTGGGAGACTAAAGCAGGAGGATCACTTGAGGTCAGGAGTTCGAGACCAGACTGGGAAACATAGCAAGGTCCCATCTCTACAAAAAATTTAAAAATTAGCTGGGTATGGTGGCATGTGCCTGTAGTCCTAGATTCTCAAGGCTGAGGCAGGACGATTGTTTAAGCCCAAAGTTCGAGACATTTGTGCCACTGCATTCCAGTCTGGGTGACAGAGCAAGACCCTGTTGCTTAAAATAATAATAATAATAATAAATTATTCTCTGCCTAATGCATGGGGTAAACCAAATTTCCAAAGAATCTCTAGGAGGAAAGGCACTGCTGTCCAGGATAATACTTTTTATATGAGACTGTGAAAGATTGGATAAAATTGGGCCTCTGGAATGGTGCTGACATGCTGACTTAGGGTGACAGTGACCCTGACTTTGGAGGGACACAGAACAATTCAGGACTCTGCCGATCCCTGGGCTTGAGCCATACACGTGAGCTGGTATAATAGCTCTTTAGACTGCGGTGCCACCTCCAGTGTGTGGAGGAACCAGGATGACACAGGTATCCTCTACCTAGAGCTGTCATTCTACTTCCTCCACAGGCTCTACACCATGGGTCAGGCTATGGGGTGGCTTTGACTACCTGCACCAAGAGCTTTCAAGATTATTGCTCTCCTTTACCCCATGACTCTTCAGATCCATTTCCTCTCTTGCCTTACATCATGTGTTGATGTTGTACTGTGCCAGGCTGGTCTTGAGCCATGCTAGACAAGAGATGGACATTTCTTGTGCAAATGGGACCACTCTTCTTATCCTCTGTAGGTTCTTCACTTATTTTCCCCACTGGCAGAAGTGGTGGAAGACAAACGTCCAGCAGCACTAAAACAGATCACATTGTAGGAACACAGTAGCCACTGCCTAAAGCATTCAGGAGAAGACATACTGGAAAATACAGTATTCTAAGTTTACATGCTGTAAAATTCTATACAGTAAATTTTACATGACCAGAAAACAACTTATCATTCACATTTTTCTGCATATGCTTGATAAAATTTGCATCTGTGGTCATCATCAACAAAGCGTAGTAACAGCCTTTGAGACAGTCATGAGAAACCAGTAGTCATGGGTGACATGATGAATGATGTAGCCTCATGAGTAATGATGGAACCAGCATTAAATAAATGGTATTAGAGAACTGCAGAGGCAAGAAGATCTATACTGTTTCAGTATGAACAGAATCTAAGGAACCATTGGTTTGTGAATAAAAACAGCATTGCTACCTATTTCTCACATGGTGGAAGGTATGAAATTAGCCAGGAACCACACATTTGGCAATAGAAAACCAGAAGATACAGTGCCAATCTACTGGCTGATATGAGGAATCATTGCAAGCAATGATTGGACAATAAACGAGTGTGTAAGTAGCTCCACTTTACCCATTATTCTGAAGAATAAACTTTGTAACACTTTTTAAATCAAATCATTTATACAGAAAGAGGACCCACAAAAAATATTTACCTGAGGCCCTGCACATTTTTGGGATGACCCTGAGGAAAACTCTTGGGGAAAGGAAGCAGCTAATCTTCCAACATACGGTTTCATCCTTTCTCAATATAGATTTCATATTACATGGTTTGGGAATCTTCATGACTTAATATAACCAATATTTTACAAACGCAATGAAATAATTACCACTCTGTGATACAAAGACCCTCTGACACAGTGGGAACTTTTGCACTTTTTTTCTTTTTTTTTTTTTTGAGACGGAGTCTTGCTCTGTCGCCCGGGCTGGAGTGCAGTGGCCGGATCTCAGCTCA
>NW_012114633.1:1526871-1551845 GCF_000951035.1 Colobus angolensis palliatus
TTTTTTTTTTTTTTTTTTTTTTTGGTAGCTGTTGTTCTATTGCATTTTTTCCTGCTTGAAATGAATTCTCAAGTATTCAGATGCAGCTTGCTTACTTAGTCAATCAACTGCAGCAAAAGAATTCTTTCCAGACTGACTGACCTTCAACACCCAGAGTATTTTTGGATGACATCACTGTCATTAATTGGTAAAAACTCAGAGAATGTAAACTAATTTTCAGGTTAGCCTTCAATATTTTAATTATAGAAGAAAGCCTGCTCTAAAAACATATAAATGCATGTCAATAACATATACAGGTTATTGCTGAAATATCTCTTGGATCTTTTCCTTTTTTATGAACACGGATAATTAAGGATTAACTATATTTTAAGGATTACATTTTACCAATGGTCTGTTTTTCCCACAGTCGTATCTATAAAAATAATTATTCACAAGTGATTCATCTGCCTTGATGACTTAAACTATGAGTCTAATCACACCATTACTAGCCAAACAACTAAGAGAGGCTAATAAGAAAGTTCTAGTTTCTGTTCTAGTTCAAGGAATCTTGGCTTATTTCTAGAAGTAGGCAAGAAATAATTAGAACAAGAAGAAGACTAAATTTTAAACCAATGTATTCAACTTAAAGCAGTGACATAGCCAATTTATAAGCATATGAAAATATCCTTGTGTCCTTCCTCTTACGCACTGATTTTTTTTTCTCCTTGCCAGATTCTAATTGTAGAAACTACTACTGGAGATGCTTAAGCTAATCAAGGTCAAAATTTTAACTCCCTCAGGATTTTAAAATGCAAATACCATTGAATTTCTTTTCAATAAATCTTACAAATACGTGTTACAGAACAAAACATTCCAATAACATAGTATATTGAAATACAAAATCTGAAGTTAATTTTTGTATTTCCAGTTACTGCTTGGTAAGAAAGCTTAAAGAAAAGCATACTGTCAGTGCCACCATTCTTGTTTTTAAAAATTCAACATATGTTTCCATTTCGATAAAGACAGTTATAAAATGCATTATGGACACAGGAAAGAGAATAGAACAATTCAGATTTTCTGATGTATTTTTCTTTTGACTCACCGAGTATTGCTTTCCTCCTATCAAAGAGGGATAGGAAGTACCTAACTTTGAGAGATGCCTCTTCTGTAATCTAATCCTTTAAAGTGGGATGACAATCCTGTGGCAGGCAGGGAAAGGATATTGAACAAGGACATTAGCAACTAGAATAGTTACCTCTACTTTCTCAGTAATAAATGGCAAATTCCAAGTCTTAAGCCTTTTTGTTTGGAAATTCAACAACAGTAACAAAATGAGTTCGTCTTTCCTTAAGATCCAGTGGCCTTTTTGAAACAGAATCCCAGGAAAACAATCTTAGGGTGTGAAATTCTGTGAATTTTACAAATAAACCATAAATTACATAAAATTAAAAGCAATTTCCTGACTTTTCAGCATTGACCTTCTAATGGATGCATCCCATTCAAAGATCAAATGGTAAAAACTTTACATCCTACAAATCCAGCAAAAATCACTTGTAAACATGAAGACACTGGACCCAAATGAACATCAAATGTCTAAATAGAAACAGCACGAACCTGCTTGCTTTAGGAATGTTTTAGGATAGAAGATGTTGATTATAAATAAGCAATAACATGGTAGAAACAAAAAACCGATTTGTTTAGAGCAAAATATAGTATTGAGAATCAGTAACATTCAATTCAGTGCATCAGTCAACATGTTTGGACATTATGTTTGATACAAAGCACAGTTGTAAAATGAGTGAAGGATTCCAACTCTTTCACTGTGCAATCATGTATCCTTGCTCCACCCAATAGAAATAATAATGCCTTTAAAATATTTCTGTTCCCTGTATCCTTTGCCATCACCTCTCTGTTCTGCTTTTCTAAGCAGCAGGGTCAACCTGACATTTCCTGGAGGACTGCACCTGTCAGCTGGAATCACCGTTCTCCCAATTGCTGAATCAGCCCACCCTCATACCACTAGCTGGTAGTGATACAAGGAGACCTTCAAATTCTGCGAATTTTGTGTCCAGATTAGAACAGGCTGTAGGCCAATTTCTTTAAAACCAGAACAGATTTTCAGACATTTATACGATCACATTTCTAATTACAGAGGGCCCAGAAAATACATATCATTTCAGACTTGAATGGGCTATTTGATTCCAAGCAAAAATCTTTTATTTTGCCGCCCAGATGACTACCATATACTAAGGCCATCGTAATTACTCCTATTGTAGCAGAACATTGTTCTAACTTGAAAAGCCAAGCTTTTAAGAGCAGTTCTGTAAATAGAGTTGAATACTAGACAAACTAACAAAATGAGAAAGAGGCAAGTAGGAATCAGTCACAGGGTTCAAATTTTCAACCTTTGTGACTTTGATCCTTTGTCAACCATGATTCTTCCATGTAAGCTGATGGATAAAGGCTACCCAGAGAACACTGCTGAACTGAAAGAACTTTTCTTATTGAAGAAAAGATCTCAGCAATTCAGAGAGAATAGTCTATTATTTTTCAAGGGAATTCTAGTTAACAA
Organism: Colobus angolensis palliatus; assembly: GCF_000951035.1. Lineage (NCBI taxonomy): Eukaryota > Metazoa > Chordata > Mammalia > Primates > Cercopithecidae > Colobus > Colobus angolensis. The sequence goes on from NW_012114633.1 coordinate 1,529,423, forward strand.
TGATATTATGTTATTGAATCTATTAAGAAAGATACATGAGCAAACTCAGTCTCTTAGTTCTGGGCACACTAGAATCAGAGCCTCAGACAGTAGTTCTGGTGCACAAGGTTTAGTGAAGCCATGCTCTTCAGAGAAAGCCAGCAGAGTGGGGTGCAAAGCGGGAGAGGAGAGAGGAAAGAGCTCAACAAGGATGTGGTCCTGTACAAAGGCTAGTCTTAACCTGGTCCATGGGATCGCACCACAAAATTAATTATAGCCCTCTCCTTCAATGTAAGGGAGCCATTTGTAGCCCCACATTCATCAGTCATTGGTTGCCCTTAGTTGGAGTGAGGAGCATGACCTCCTGGGAGATGCAGCTGCCACTCGCAGTGCTCTAGAAAGCAGACAGCTGTGGGTCATTAGAAGTCTACACTCACAGCAACTGGAGAAGGGAGTGATGGGCCGGGTAAGGGATCCAGGCAAGGTGCCACAGCATCTACTACACTTGATAATTGCAGATCACTCAGAAATTAGAAAAACACCTGGGCTCTGTAAAATGTTAGACAGACTGGAAAGGGCCACCTCTGGCATCAACAGGTGAAGTCATTGGGATGAAATGGCCGGCAATCTTACCCAGGTGCCCTTAATTGTATTATATTCCATGCTGTGTGCTTCCTTTGCTTGTTAACAATCTACAGCCTCTGACATAATGTATCCTTAACCTATTTTGGTGTTCTTAATTCAGAATTATTTCTTCTTCCCGCATGAAGAAAAAGCTGTCAGTTTTGAGAATATCCATTAAGTTAAGGGCACAAGGCAGAACATTAACATTCAACTTGAAGAGAAAGAAACAGACTTTATACATCACAAAGCACAGTTCTTTTTTAACGGAAGAATGAAGTTTCAGATGGAGAGATGTGGAGACAGAGGAAGAAGTTACCTTCTTTGTACAATTTTTATTTGCATTTGACGAGTGCTGTTCCATCACTCAGTAAAAAATGTCCACCTTTGCTGTTAGTTTGTGATGCTCCTTATTTCTCAAACACGAGCGTTTAGAAATTCCAAACTCTCTGATTTTTTTCCTCCCTGACCTTGTGCTACAGTTAGAGTGATCCACATTTTCTCTGTTGCTCTGTGATATTCTGAAACAATCAAAATAAAACGAATCCTTTATTACCCAATAGGTAGATCAGAAATAAAAACCCAAAGGCTGGATAACAATAAATCTGGTGGTATCTTTACCCGAGTGGGTATTTTGGAGTCACAGAAAAACTCAGACATGTCATTTTGTACTTCCAACTTTCTCCTTCTCTGTTTTGAGGTGATTAATTTTCTCTGGATATCTAGAGAACAAGATGGCTTTATATTTCAGTTCATTATATAAACAGAGAAAGAAAGAAAAAGATTTGCCTATCTCCATAGGAAAGTCGATTTCTTTCTTTTTTGACCTGATCAATGAGAAGGCATTAAATATAATGGTTGCAAAATCTTAACTAGAAATGCCAGTTTGGCCACAAAAGGCTTTGTTAAAAGGGCGTGTGGCAATCCATGGAGAGGGTCATCATTATAATAATCCACTCAGGATGATTTGATTTCTATAGCTCCAAGTCTTGATATTTGTCCTGGATTCTGCAGCCAGGCAAGGCAGTGGGAGATTTTCTTCTGAAGCAAACAAATCTCCCTGTTTCGTACTGATTCAACCTAATTCTAGCCACCCAGCCTACACATTATATCTTTCCTATTTTGAGAAAAAACAGTCTTGGAACAGGGAGTGGGCAGTGGACTCAATTCTATTTTCCACTAAATTGAGACACCTTACAGATAAGAAAAGCCATATTTTCTGTGACGGGGAAGAAGCAGAATACTTGCTGCAGTGAAAAATCACAAACCAGGAACCAGAGGATAAGAGGAGAATGGCAGATTGACTTCCGGTTACAGGACAGCCATAAGCTCTTACAAGGCTCCCTCTGGCATCCACCTCTAATTCCTAGGCTCTATGCACATCCATAAATAAATAGTTTCCCAAAAGTAGACTCATCTGGGAGTAAAATGTCAGCTTTGCAAGTCTTCTGACCCTGCTCTCCCACAATCCAGGCAAGACCCTCAAGTTATAATTAGCTTTCATTGACCCTTCAGTCCTCCGTTTTTGCATGGTCAATTCACTGCTATTTATATCAGGGCTCAGTGGCAATTTTTGTGGCCACAACTGTGTTCTGACCTTCTCCAGAGAGGATACTGAGGGTCAGGACAGTTTTGTTCATGTTTCGATAGAGTTAATACATCATCTCTAGGATTAGAATTCTAATTTAAAAGAGTGAATGGTAGTTTTGGGTTTTATTTTTGGTGCAAGAGAGTAAGGCTTTGCTTTTAATATTTGAATTTAGGTGTGGGAGTCAGTAAATACATGTATGAAATGTCAGTTAGAAGGAGAGAGAAGGTGTAGAAAAAGAAAAGAGGGGGAAAGCTTCCTACTAGAATTTTGCCAGAATTTATAGAAGTCTAAGGTTAGAACTGACCTTCTAAGTTAACATTAATACAAATTTACGTCTGTAACAAGCCTAAGTTCAGTCTCATAACAGAGAGTTTCAGCTCTTCAGAAGTATAATAGAAAAAAATGCAAGCTAGGTGGGCAAAAGCACTAAAGCCAGAGGCACATCCTCCTTGCTGCTAATAGAATTAGCTGATACTTATTTTGTATTTGCAGGTGCCAGGTACTGTTAAGAGTCCAATGCTAGTGTGAAGTGTTACCACTTCCAGAACACAATCTCTACACTAGTCAGTGGGACTGAAGCCCAGCTGTAACAATTACTAGCTGTGTATCCCGCAAAAATATATTTAACCTCTCTATCCTTCTGGTTGTTTTTTTTTTTTTTCATTTGTAAAATGGGTGTTAGAAATAATCCTCACCTCATTTCAATTCAAGATCCTGAACAGATATCCACATTCTCAACTTTATTACAGCATTACACACAAAGCCAAAATGCAGAAACAACCTAAACATCTATTGGTGGATAAATGGTTTTTTAAAATGTGGTATATACATACAATAAAAACAGTATTCAGCCTTTAAAAAAAAAGAAAAAAGAAGGAAATCCTGCTACTTCTGATAACATGGATGAATCTTGAAGACACTATCGTAAGTGAAATAAACTAGTCATAGAAAGACAAATATTATATTATCTGACTTACATAAAGTATTAAGAATAGTCACATTCAGACTAGAAACAGAGAGAACAGTGGTTGCCAAAGGCTTCAGGGAGGGAGAAATGAGGAATTATTGTTCAATGAGTGCAGAGTTTTAGTTACGCGTGATGAATCAGTTCTAGAGATTTGCCTTCCAATGTTGTGCCTATTGTTAACAATGAGGTGCTGTACACTTAAAAATGTATGAGGAGGTAGATCTCATTTTAAATTTTATTACTACAATTTTTTTTAGAAAACTGAAGAATACTAAATCCCTACTTCACAGGATGCTATAAAGTTAAATCAGTTAGTGCATGTAAAACACTGGGCACAGAACCTGGCACATAGAAAAAGCTTACATAAATGTTGGTTATTACTATTATCCACTTATTAAATGAAAAAGTGGAGGTTTAAAAGGGCTATTTGTTCAAGGTCACTCAGGGAAAGATGGGCAAAGCTGAGATTTGAATGCAGGCGGTCTATCTCAAAGTCCATGTGCTTATGTGGTAAACCTTAACACCTCCCTGGCAAGCACATCCCCAAGGACTCAATGTGATTGGACTCAGTCCTATCTGATGTGGCAGAAGCAGCACAGCAATCAGACGCCCATGGGTTCCTTTTGGCCAACAGCTTGTAGCAGACCATGAGTCTAAGAATTAGTAGCTACTACAAAGGCTGATGGTGCCACAAATTTGAAGACAGTGGGAAGGAAGACCCTCATTTCTCCATGAAAAGACTTGATGTGGGAAAGGTTCTTGGCTAAAACTAGATTTCTCTCATGTGAAATTAAGGCCTGATTATGAAATTTTTAAAAAAACTCTTATGAATTTACAGCTTTTGTGAGGGCATAATATTTCACTTAAAGCAAAGAGAAGGCCGGGCGCGGTGGCTCAAGCCTGTAATCCCAGCACTTTGGGAGGCCGAGACGGGTGGATCACGAGGTCAGGAGTTCGAGACCATCCTGGCTAACACAGTGAAACCCCGTCTCTACTAAAAAAAATACAAAAAATTAGCCGGGCGAGGTGGTGGGCGCCTGTAGTCCCAGCTACTCAGGAGGCTGAGGCGAGAGAATGGTGTAAACCCGGGAGGCGGAGCTTGCAGTGAGCTGAGATCCGGCCACTGCACTCCAGCCTGGGCGACAGAGCGAGACTCCGTCTCAAAAAAAAAAAAAAAAAAGCAAAGAGAAATTACCTTTTGTGGTAGAAGGGTACCCATGTTCCTAACTAACCATTTTATCCTCATGTTGTGCCCAATAGTATATCATACCATGTCTCATTTCATCTCTATTGAAATTCCATGAAGTAGAAATTATTAGCTTTGTTTTATGAATGAGAAAATAGAGAGGTTAAATAACAAGGTCACAAAATGGCAGAGCTAGAATTTGGATCCATGTCTGTCTATCCTAAAACCCAGTGTTTTAACTGTGAAACCAATACTACCTTGTTGCTTGTGGTCTTTTTATGTACAAAAATCACAGTGAGGAATATGTAGATAAGGCTCTCTCCTTATACAATAGTATGACCTTAGCTTGACTTGTTATATATAGAAAAAAACCTAATAAATATTGGTTTTTTTTTTCATTCTAACCATACACTTGCAATGTACTTTGGAATTTTAAATGATTTGTACCTCTATTAAGCAAAGCTAAGAAAGGCATTATTACTTCCACTTTAACTAGTGGGAATTCTGAAACTTATAAAAGTGACTTGCTCCAGCCCTAAAGTTTTGAAGTAGCGTCTTATCTGTAGTCCCCTGGGCTTTTTCCTACACTTCATTCTCTACCTTTGGAAACATTTTCCAGAATAGGTGATTAGTGGGTATAGAAATACAATAAATTTTCTATAAATATAAATAATTTGTATCAAGAGGCGAATACTTCAGATTCCATATAGGTGAACCAAAAACATTTCCTGAAACCCTATCTCTACTAAAAATACAAAAATTAGCCCAGCATGGTGGCATGTGCCTGTCATCCCAACTATTCAGGAGGCTGAGGCAGGAAAATCGCCTGAACCTAGGAGGCAGAGGTTGCAGTGAGTCGAGATTGCACCATTGCACTCCAGCCTGGGTGATAGAGCAAGACTCCGTCTCAAAAAAAAAAAAAAAAAAAAAAATTCCATGAAGAAAATCTGTGAACATATGAGGCTCCCAAGACTGATAGATACCTTTGGGTTCCTGTTGCCCTAGATAGACTGCAAATACTATGGCGTTTGCAGGTTTCAAGCTGCTGGATGGCCAAAAGTGCCTCTAAGCTGTTGGTGGGAGAATTGAAAGGTTCAAAGGGAAGCAATGGTATAGAAAGTGTGGTAACTGGGAGACTGCATTATGGTTTTGTTTTTAGTTTTTTGGTTTTTTTTTGAGACAGAGGTTTGCTCTTATTTTCCAGGTTGGAGTGCAATGGTGTGATCTCGGCTCACTGCAATCTCCGCCTCCTGGGTTCAAACGATTTTCCTGCCTCAGCATCCCGAGTAGCTGGGACTACAGACATGCAATACCACGCCCGGATAATTTTGTATTTTTAGTAGAGACAGGGTTTCACCATGTTGGTCAGGCTGGTGTCAAACTCTTGACCTCAGATGATCCACCAGCCTCGGCCTCCCAAAGTGCTGGGATTATAGCCATGAGCCACCATGCCCAGTCTGTGTTTGTTTTCTATGAGGGGATTAAAGCAAAAGGAAAAAAAAAACAAACACAGCCAAATGTCTGCTACGTGGCCATATACACAATGGCAAGCCCTTTAGCATAGAGCCATTTATCATTTATATGCAGCAGAATTTTAGCTTTGAATTGAATGCTCAAAATTTAAAAATAATAATAATAAACAAAAAAAGGCCCCATTTTCCCTGTCTTTCTACAGGATCAGAAGAGGGGAAAGGTAAGTTTGCAAGGAAAAAAAAAGCTTTGATTTCCTGCACATATTTACGCAGGAAGAAAAATGTCTTCACTGCCATCTCCAGACAAGAGCACCCTGTGCCAGTCAAGAACTTGTGTCTCATCCTAGGCACTCAAGACATGCTTATTGGATGAGGAATCTGGGGCTCTTAAACTGATGGAGATGGCATCAGTCCTGCTCTGGAGGGATTTGCAGTTGAAAACTTCTGACATTAACCCAGACAAAAATGGACAAGCTATCTAGATAATGCACTCAGAACTTTGAGCAATCAAATAAATATCCAGTTTGATTTTTTATAGTCACAAACTGCTTAATTTCCAAACATTCTATGGGTAACCTTAGTTCACAGACTACTAAAATAAAGTCACAAGACATTTTGAAAAATGCCCTTCAGCAACATAAATAAGAAGCCATTTTTGAAGGGAGATGAGTAGAATGTTTTAAAGATGCATTAGAAGGCATTTGTTAGTGAATCTTGCGTAAGAATTTCCTCTCAATTCTTTGAAAGGTAAGTAAAATCGGCAGCTAAACTAGTTTCCAATTGGACGTAGATTTAATTATTCTGGCTAGTTTAGAAGAGATCTAATGATTCTAATGGATTCTTAAACTTTCCTAAGTGGTTCTCCACACTTGGCTGTGTCCAGTCACAACGGACTTAATGACATACGTGTGGAAATGGAGCCACAGTGGGAGTGAAAACCCCACAGACAGTGTCTGACAATTTTGCTTCCTGGCATTCCAAGATCTGCCACACCACCAGATCTGCCACACCAGTTACACCCTGATGTGCCCTTGTGTCCCTTTATGTTAACTTCCTATAATTTCTCATTCTTCTTCTATAGTATTTCCATGATACCTTTTGATGGAACCTACCACACAATCACTTAGGCTTATTGTCTATCGTCTGAAACTCTTCTTGTGGAAGTCTTCTGGGGCTGCTGGAGAGCCTACTTACATCACAGTGAAAAGGACTAAAACATAAAGAAGAGAGAAATGAGTTTGTAAATGCAGTCTGGAGAGGTCAGACTAAATATTTTGTTAAAGACGGTCTCAGGAGTAATATTTGTTCATAAGGCAGACATGAACATTTCCGCTAAGAATCAATAGTGAACCCATTTGCACTGCGCTTAGTGCTCAAAGTGTTTCTGTGCATTTATCCCACCTCGCACACTTTCTCTCTATAAATAAATATCAATGGTGGTGGCTGTCTGTGTTTCAAAATGCTGCTGCCAGTCATGTTGTTATCCCTGCCTGAGAATGGAGCTGAAAAGACCAATGTATCACTATCCATCTTTTATAGCCTGCATTCAAGCAAAGGTTTTCCTGGTATGGCAGTTCTAATTGCACTTTGCTCCTCTTCTTTTAACTCCACAGTCTGTCTGATGCTCTGAAGCCTCTGTTTGGAACAAGACACCCTATTTCTGCAGGCTAACCACCCGTCTCCCAGAAAATTCTGATGATTTTGTTTCCCAATATTCCAAAGCCCTGCAGACCAAATGATGGGACGCTTCCGGGTTCCTGTATATTATGTCTTCTGCCTGATCCCCTTACAGATGTTAGCCTCTCTCAGCACAAATCCTGGGACTGCTTCCTTTATTTCCCTTCCATACTTGTCCTGGCCAATGAAACAATGTTATAGCAAACAATTCTTCAAAAGAGAGGGAGTATGGCATAGTTGGAGGGGCACAGACAGACCTTGGTTTAATTCTCAACTAGGCTACGTGCTTGGCAAATTAATCAACTTCTTTAAGCTTCAGTTATCTTATATATCAAAACAGTATAATAATGCCCCGTTTGAATGAATGTCATAAAGATTAAAATAATAATACTTGGAAAGGGCCTGGTTCATAATGGACAGGCTATAGAGGAACCACCATTACTTAATTCTGATAAAACTCGGCAAGTTCTAGAAGAAGATACCACATTAGTTAGGAAGCCGGTAAAATAAGCTATTTGTAGACTGCAGATGATTTGACAGGGGGCTTGAATCCATGCTTACTTTGTCCATCTAACATTTGAAGAATAGCCTGACCTTTTTAACTGACTTTTGGGATTCCCCAATGTCTCTCAGTACACCTTTGGACAGTATGCCGGCCAGTAGCAGAATTCAGCAGCAGATTTACAACAGTCTATTGCTGATGGAAATCTTTGACTGGAGCAAACTAGAATATGACCCTTTTCTCCTTTGAGTTTATCATCAATCATTGGTGCTCTGCCAGCTCTCCTTAAAGAGGATCCTAATCTCCTTTTGCCCTTACACTTCAAGAAAAGATAGGCAGCAACCAGGAGTTCCTGCGAGGTAATTTTGCAAGGACTTCCTAGCACGTGGAACAAGGATAAGCACCCAATAAGCACTCAAGAAGCGTTGGACATAAAGAAGAATGAATGAGTGACTTTATATCCTAGTGAAAGAATTTCCTGTGGACCTGAAAGTATTGGTGTGCCCACAAGTCCTTACATTCTCACATGTTTGAACATAACTCTGTAAAATAATACTGGAACTCCTCTAGCTCCATTTTATTGAAGTGATAGTAGGTCACCATCAATATCTAGATAAATGATTGCACCTGTGTAAATGTCAAGACAGTCAAATTTCAAACTGAATTGGGGCCTTAGTGGTTTGCCCTTATCTATCTTTCCTGTGCACCTACAATATCAGCCATGTAACAGAGCTCACATCCACTCTCCTACATTTCACTGTGTTTCCCATGTGCCTTTAAGGAATCATTCTTGATCTCAGCCATAAAATTGGAAAGCTGCATAACTGACAAGATGATCCCTAAAGGCAGCTGAAACACGGGGTAGATTGAAACCGACAGTTAATTTGTGGCAGTAAAAAATAATGATATCATCATAAAACAAGTTTAAGATCAGACTGGGCTCAAACACTGTGCACCCACAGGATATATAGAAGGGTATTGTCAAGCTTAAATAACAAAGCAAAACAAAAACTGAATCTCCCAGCTTCACCAAGCCCACTTCATTGGCTTTTTTATGGTACGCTATCACCATCTGCTGGCTGCAGCCCATAAAATGCCCAGCATTCTCTAAGTCCTGGAATATTCCATTCTGCAGAGCCTGATGTTAATTACTATGCACCAGGAAACATATTAACCTCACAATATCATTGAAACGGTACAAATAAGTCAGATCTTCTTAGAATACCAAACAAATAAAAGATCCCAAGAGACTAGAGATTGCCAAAGGCACCCACCCTGTTCTGCCACGCCTGAAAGCTTCACCTGCTGCTTGTGCACAGCCTAGCATATTCTCTTTTTATTCCTGAGCTCTTTCTTTACAGGCACTCACTTTCCGACTTCCTCCTCTCCAGCTGCCTTCTCTACCAGGCATCCTACACGACACTGCAGTGATAGGCAAAGCAGCAGCTCTCAGCTAAAAACAGCCTCCTCCTAGATATCTTAAAGAAAGAAAACCACTGACGCATCTTCTTCAAGGAAAGCAAAGCCCCAGCAGGAGTGAGCAAAGAAAGAAAGGATATTGTTGCCTCTGTAAACTCTGAAAGCAATATTTTGCATGATTTTTCTCAAGGCTTGCCTTGCATTGTGTCTGGATTCCCTAACTCAGCAACAAGTGATGCTTTGGAGGGAGAAAAGATAGAGTATAAGCAAATAAAATATAGCCACCTGTACACCCCTACGTATTTTATATTATGTGTTCAATCTTACCATTTTAGACCCTCTCTTCCTAGCATTGCAGGCCTCTGACTTCTCAGCCATCCTGGGTATCAAAGGGGCTTTATAAAACGTTCCTTCTTCACCACAGCTTGCTTTTGTTTCTTCCAATTATCTGCAATGAAAATTTTTTATTGAATGAGTATGTAATAGTTGTATAATAAAACAATTTTTTAAATCCTTCAAATTTTTATCTATTAAAATTTTCCTGTCACTAATATTTTCATGACAAGAATTAGATGATAATTGCTCTCAGATAAAATATTTAGTTCTTATTTAGCAATAATGTAAATTTATTGTAAGATGTTTTCCCTGGAAAGATACCTAGTGTAGTAGAAACAAGTGACATGCTCAAACTTGGGCACACATCTATAATTGAACAGGCTATCTCTGTTAGAAGAGCATAACAACTCTATACACAAAACACACCGAACAATTATTTCATCCTGAACAGCATCATCCTTACATCTGTTTAAACAATTAGTCCACTCTCCTAAACACTCTGAAATGTGAACTTTAGTTCAAAGGTGTTCTACATTTTCCTCCTGATGCTGCAATTTTAGAAGCAGACCACTTACAGGTTAGGACATTTCTACATTGCAAAGTAAACCCCTATAGAGCAATAGAGCCTTGAATAAAATTTCCATCTAAACTATTTTTGTTTGTAATAATAACCAGTGAATATATTTGTAAATGTTCCATATCATCAAAATAACTAACAGCAAATTACTCTAAGGTAAAATAACAATGAATTTTTTCTTATCAAATAGCAAAGGATTTTTAATAAATAATACCAATGCAGTCAAGCAACTATGCACTATTATCAAAAGTATAATTCAAAGTAACCCTTCTAGAGGGTAATTTGGCATTGTTTATTAAAAGTCTTTTTTAATGTATACATATTGTGGTTTGCACATTCTAGCATTAGACTTTTGTCCTAAAAGAATAATCATGGCTAATGAATACAACATACAACATCACAGCTTTTTTATATAATTTATATACAACATCACAGCATTATTTATAAGAGAAGATTTTAGCATTCGGATATGGTAGGCTGAAAAATGGCCTCCCCAAAGATGTCCATGTCCTTATCCCTGGAACCTGTGAATATGTTATTTTACTTGGTGAAAGTCCTTTGCAGATGTAATTAAGCTAAGGATCTAGAGATGGAAGGATTAGCCTGAACTATCTGGGTGGACCCAGTGAAATCACAAGAGTACTTATAAGGGGAAGGCAAATGAGTCCAAGTCATAGAAGGTGATGGGACAATGGAAGCAGAGTTTGATGTGATGCTCTTTGAAGGTGGAAGAAGGGCCCACGTGCCAAGGAATGCAGGCAGACTCTAGAAGCTGGAAAAGGAAACAGGCTTTTCCCCCTAGAGACTCTAAAAGGAACATGGCCATACTGACACACTGATTTTAGGACTTCTGACCTCTAGAACTATAAGATAATAAATTTTGTATTGTTTTAAGCAACTAATTTTGTGCTAATTTGTTATAGCAGCAGTAGAAACTAATACACAAGATATAAAGAAATAGAGACTTTGGTAAATTGAGGGCTCCAAAAGCCTTATTCTTAAGGGTCTGAGTTAAAAAAGAAGGTCTTTTTGTGTTTTTTGTTTTTTTTTTATTCTTTTTTTTTTTTGTACTTTAAGTTCTGGGGTACATGTGCAGAACGTGCAGGTTTCTTACATAGGTATACACATGCCATGGTGGTTTGCTGCACCCACCAACCCATCATCTATATTAGGTATTTCTCCTAATGCTATCCCTCCCCTAACCCCCTACTCCCCAACAGGCCCTGGTGTGTGATGTTTCCATCGCTGTGTTCATGAGTTCTCATTGTTCAACTCCCACTTATGAGTGAGAATGTGTGGTGTTTGGTTTTCCTTTCTTGTGTTAGTTTGCTGAGAATGATGGTTTCCAGCTTCATCCATGTCTCTGCAAAGGACATGAACTCAATCTTTTTTATGGCTGCATAGTATTCCATGGTGTATATGTGCCACATTTCCTTTATTCAGTCTCTCATTGATGGGCATTTAGGTTGGTTCCAAGTCTTTGCTATTGTGAACAGTGCCACAATAAACATACATGTGCATGTGTCTTTATAGTAGGATGATTTATAATCCTTGGATATATACCCAGTAGTGGGATTGCTGGGTCAAATGATATTTCTAGTTCTAGATCCTTGAGGAATCACCACACTGTCTTCCACAATGGTTGAACTAATTTACACTCCCACCAACAGTGTAAAAGCGTTCCTATTTCTCCACATCCTCTCCAGCATCTGTTGTTTCCTGACTTTTTAATGATCACCATTCTCACTGGCGTGAGGTGGCATCTGATTGTGGTTTTGATTTGCATTTCTCTAATGACCAGTGATGACGAGGTTTTTTTCATGTTTGTTGGCCACATAAATGTCTTCTTCTGAGAAGTATCTGTTCATATCCTTTGCCCACTTTTTGATGGGGTTGTTTGTGTTTTTCTTGTAAATTTGTTTGAGTTCTTTGTAGGTTCTGGATATTAGCCCTTTGTCAGATGGGTAGATTGCAAAAATTTTCTCCCATTCTGTAGGTTACCTGTTCACTCTGATGATAGTTTCTTTTGCTGTGCAGAAGCTCTTTAGTTTAATCAGATCCCATTTGTCTATTTTGGCTTTTGTAGTTATTGCTTTTGGTCTTTTATTCATGTTTTTGCCAATGTCTATGTCCTGAATGGTATTGCCTAGGTTTCCTTTTTTAATCTAGTGTCTTTATGTTGATGATAATCTAAAGAATGTCAATGTAAAGATATTCTGGATAATCTGGTAGACCACCTCAGCTCTGCTATGATTTTGATGCCAAAGTTTGTGTTTGCACTTATAGTCACAATAGTACCAAGGAAAGGCAAACCTCCTAGAGAACAAGGAGGCCACAGCAGTTGTGGGAGAGCTGAATTATCACTTAGCAAACAACTGTTATTGTCATATTTACACTGTGAGGAGCTATCTTTGAATCTAACAAGATTAAGTTTAGTAGTTAAGAATTTTTGTTTAAACTTTTGATGGTACTGTACTTTGAGGTACACTGTTAAACTGATTGATGCATAAGAACAAATGAATCATTGACTTAAAATAAGTTTATTGTAGAAGAAAAATATGATTATATTCAAGATGACTGACATGATAGTCCATCAGGCTCAAAATCAAATGAAGCACACCAAGAAAATATCAAACATTTATCATCCTACTATTAAATATCAACTATCACTTTAAGTAACTGTTGGCATTTCACTTATATTAATTTTATATCAAAATTTAAACATAAATTTGTATTGGTTTTGTAGTTGTTAGCATCATAAAAAATTTATTCTAATTTTATATTTCTACATAGAGAAGGAAAAACAATGAAAATAGTATAAATCAAGGCTGGAGGGAGCATGACAATTTATCTTTCCTTTGAAAAGGATCCATACATTTGCTCAAGTATGAAAAATGTAGAATTAATTAATTATGTTACTCCTCCTGATGGAATACTATTCAATCATTGGGAATGATGTCATTAAAAAAACATTTAATGAAACGGTGAAATGATCAGAATATGTTGATAAAATTTAAAAGTAGTTACAAACTGTTATAGTAAGATTCCAATGTCGAAAAAGAACTAAATTTCTATACCTAGAAAAATGAACAGAAAGATACAGATGGTCCCCAATTTACAATTGTTTGACTTACGATTTTTCGACTTTATATTGGTACAAAATCAATATATATTCAGTAGAAACCATACTTTGACATTGGAATTTTGATCTTTTCTCAGGCTAATGGTACACAATACAATACTCTTACATGAGATATTCAACACTTTATTATAAAATAGGCTTTGCATTAGATGATTTTGTCCAACTGTAGGCTAATGTATGTGTTCTGCACACATTTAAGGCCACTTTGGATAAGCTATAGTGTTCAGTAGGTTCGGTACATTAAATACATTTCCAATTTATGATATTCTCAACTTACAATGAGGTTATTTCCCAAAAACAAATCCTCTTCATCTTACAGAAATAACCCTATCATAAATTGAGGAGTATCTGTATACAACTAAACAATAATATATTGCTGGTTTTGATTTTGTTTTCCTTATAATTTTTGCTATTTTCAAAATTTTCTGAAACAAATATTCGTTTTCTAATGAGAAAATTGATTTTTGAATAATAAATCTAGGGTCAAAACACTATTTTATCTTGGCTCTGACTTCAGAGTGTTTAAAAATTGGAAATACAGATTTGCTTCTCAATGTCTAGAAGACAACTTTGCCGATCAACATAACCTGTGCTCCCCTATAAGAAGAGCAGAGTGTCAATGAAAAAAACTCAACGAATCCAACATTTGCCCTCAGAACAACTGTGGGGTGTGTGTGTGTGTGTGTGTGTGTGTGTGTATTTACTTATTTATAAATGTATATACAATCATTCTCCAAGAAACCTGTTTTCTTAATGTTTAAATGATTTAATTAACATGAAGGCATTTTCCTAGTGAGATATCTGGGATACTCCTCTTCATTCACTGGGCCACCACACTTTTTCTTCTTCCTATCAGCTAATATTTCAAATCTATGACTTTTTGAGAAACTATGTATCCCTTCTCATATCATTAAGTTTGACTTCTGAAACTTTTACTGTAAGTTTAAATGATTATGATTATTTACATATTAACACATGCATCAAATGTATACTTTTCAAAAACCTTGGGGCTGAAAATTTCGTTCATTAAGTTTATAGAAAGTGTCAATAGAGCTAATTGGCAAACCTTGTCTTCACTGTCAAACCAATCAACCAAGTCAGACTTACTGACAGAAAATGTCTAGCTTCCTTGTTTATTTTTAGGAAACATCACTAAATTGCATCTTGTACTTCCTTACCTATGAATTCAAATTCATTTTTAGATAGACTGAGACAGAAAGACATGAGTTTCTTAACAGAATGATATGAAAATAAGATGTATCATGTTTCAGTAATTCTCACCAAAGCTTTCACTTTGTGGGAGTGATGCAATCTCAAATACCAGCACTGTACACCATGGTAAGATTAGAGATGGGTGAGAGATGTAATTTTTTTAGAGACACTAGAGGAGAGTGATTATAAAAGGGAAAGTGGGGTAGGAAAACTGGCCCACCACAGCCATCCTCTCCAGAAGATTAGTGTTAGGAAAACATACACATTGTCTTAGTCTGTGCTGCCACAACAAAATATTGTAGATTGGGTCATTTAACAAGAATAGACATGTATTTCTCACACTTCTGTAATCTGGGAGGTCCAAGATCAATGCTGCATCCTCCAGAGGGGCAGAATGCTGTGGGCTCATCCGGCAGAACAGCTGAAGAGCAAGCTGAGGACTGCCTGAAGCCTCTTTCATAAGGACCTTAATCCCATTAATGAAAGAAAAGCCCTCATGACCTCATCACCTTTTAGTGGTCCCAACCCTTCATACTGTCGCATTGGCAACACCTGCATTTTGGAGGGGACACATTCAAACAATAGCACATATACAAGCTGAGGATTTGTCCATTGGTTCCCTTAAAGGTATCAGTGACCTTGTAGCTCCTAGAAAGTCTGTGTACCTCCAGGTTTATATAGACTCTTGTTTGAAAATTGCTGTTACAAATGCAAACAAGATAAGCAGAAATATTCTATCCAACCAAAACTAGATTTATTAAATCAGAATACAAGGCTTGATACCAGAGCTTAGAGTACAAAACACTCATGAAAACATATAGGATCCCCTCTTTTAATGAGTTTGAAGTTTTCTGTCAGATAAGATGCACCTTTTGCAGGTAGATTATGCAGATAAAATTCTCACAGTCATAAAGTCTCAAGATTTAACACAAGAAAAGACCTCTGAATTGTCCAAAATTTTCAATAATTTAAAAAAAAAAATCCTTTCTCCAGGACTTGTGCAACTCAGCCTTTGGGATGCATGTGTAAATTATTTAGTTATGGTCTCTTTTTGTCTTCCCCATTCTATCCCGCTTACATGAAGGGTTTCATTAGGTTTAGACTACAGGGTAATCATTATTGCAATTAAATTAAACTTAATCTACCAGAAAAAATTTTTAGTGCATATGCCAGGCAGGCACTGTGCTAGATCGTAAGAAATGTGTTATCAGATCACACCTTAATGCCCATGACACAGAGAAAATGACTAGATGTAGATGAACTCCTAAATGGCATGTTGGTGTTTCATAATAGTATCATACTCCATTTGGACTTGAAGTGTTACAACAAAATACTCCCATTCAGTAAATCTGTCTAATGTTAACCTAACTTTGAAAAAAACGTTATCTAATGCTCCCACATAGCCCCTTTCTTGACTAGAAGCAGAGAGCTTCTTTGTGCTTGCTAGAAATCTCCAGCCACTCAGCTAGCATCAGCAGGATTCCATCTGCTTGTATCTATGTTCCCTGACCATAATCTTATCTCTTTTGTTAAACTCTCTGCAGTCCAGCCATAATGGCCTTATTCCTCCCCAATTCCAGGAATTGTCATAAACTGGCCTTTTTCTGGAATATGCATGTCCCTCCCACTCCCCTACTAAACTCTCCCCATCCCTTTAGATGGCAGCACGGTACGAAACACTCTGTTTGTGCTTTTGCAGAGCTTCGTACTTCGAATTGCAGTTTGTAATCACATCTTTGTTTCTTTGACTATTTGACTAATATCTATCTCTCTCACTAGCCTGGAAGACCCATGAGAGCAGGGTCTATGAATAATTCATCATCATCGCATCTTTACCATTCCTGGAAGTCAGAAGAAGCTAAATAACTCTTTGTTAACAACATGAACCCTGCTTGAGAAACACCAAACCTAGATCACCAAAGTAATCACGCATCAGTTAATGACAGAGATACATTGTGAGAATGCATCATTAGTAATTTCATTGTTGTGAGAACATCACATAGTGTACTTACAGAAACTAGATGGGATAGCTACTATACACCTAGGCTCTATGGTGGCATAGACTATTCCTCCTAGGCTACAAATCTATATAGCCTATAATGTACTGAAAAATGTAGATAATTATAACACAATAATTATTTATGTATTTAGACATATCTAAATATAGAAAAGGTACAGTAAAAATACATGTAAAAGATAAAAACTGATATGCCCGTCTACAGCATTTAGCATGAATGAAGTATGCAGGACTGGAAGTTGCTCTGGGTGAGTCAATCAGTGAGTAGTAAGTGAATGTGAAGGCCTAAGACACTGCTGTACTGTAGATTTTATAAACACTGTATGCTTAGGACACATTAAATTTATTTTTAAAATTAAGCAATTGTGCTATGACATTACTATGACTACATCACTAGATGATAGGAATTTCTTAGCCCTATCATAATCTCATGGGACCACCATCATATATGTGGTCTACCATTGACAGAAATGTCATCATGCAGCACGTGGCTGTGTATTTTGAAGGGCCATTCTCTGAGTATAGTCTGCAATCCCACCCTTGCCTTGCAAGGTCCAGGGAAAATGTGAGGTATATAATGTTCCATAAGACCTTTTCAGAAACTTCCCTAGTTAACAGGGAGTCATTGAGGTAGAAACTGAAAAGTGTGCTCACCTCGTGGTCAACATTACAATTCACTCTACTGGGCCCACACCCTTCAATGATCATTTTTCTGGGTCTTCTCCACTGGGCCAAAGTTTCATCTGTCTCACTCACTCCTGAATCACCAGCACTTAACAGACTGCCTGCTATATATTAGGTGCTCAATAAATATTTACTGAATAAATCAATGAGTCAATCAACACCTGATCTAAGCCTTCCCCTTAGCACACAGTTCCCTGAAGCTGCCCAGTGGTAGTGTGTGGCATCTATGCATTTTAGTTTTTCCACATTAATCCCACTTTCCCTTTCTAACTCACTAATTATGTTTTCTCCTTGACTCATTAATTTCCACACATAAACTGTCATTTCCCTCTGAAAGGTTGGTACCAAAATAAGTCGACCAAAAGAACTTTCTTTTTCTCATAACTCAAAAAAAAAAAAGAAGAAAAAATTGTCCCACTCTTTTCTCCACCAAATGTGCCTTTGAAAGATTTGATATTTGAGCTCAGCATCCAACTCTCCAATTATCTAAATAATTCCACAAGTACAAAATACCATATTTACATATGCAAAGCAAGAACAAGAAATTAGAATACTTAATTTGTTCACACAATTGAATGTTGAAGCTACTGCAAATTCAGATACTTTTTTTTTTTTTTTTTTTTTGCAAATTCACATCTCCAAAGTGGCCTTATAATGTACTTCTTTATATAATATCATGGTCCTCAAAATCTCATCTTCAAACAATTGATATTTTAGGGACTTAAGTATTTAGGTAAATATTTGAAATATGTTTGCAAATTGAGGTTCCATAAGCAAGGTTGTTAACTTACGATCCTCACCTGAAAATGAGGTCATTGGTTTACAAACATTTTGTTCTAATACCTAGGTGAGGAAGGAGGAGGGGGTACATTGATGACTTAATAGCTTTTTCTTCCCAGGTAGACTCATTTAGAATGAAAGTGATTATTTAGAAATCCATTTTATTCTAAGCAAATGTCTTTACCCTGGAAAAATAAGACAGAGCTACTTCTGGCGATTGTTGCCATTGTATTCAATGTTCTTCCTTATTACTCCCAATAGTTTAAATAAATATCTGTAACAGTCCCCACCCTCTTTGTAATCCCATATAAAACTTATCCCATTCAAAAAACATGTATTCTAATGAAGTTATAACTTTTCTTCAATCTTTCTAGGTCAACATTTAATGCTCTCCTTTTCTAATTTTATATCATTTCACAGCGAAGTGAAAGTTCAACTCCATCCTGGAATGACACGTTTTCCATCCAGCTATCTTCTTGCTGTTTAACGATGAGCATCATTCCTGGGGGAATGTCTCACATGAGATCATCTCCCAGCCCATAAAACCCACTAATAAACAGTCCAACTTGTCCTGATCTACCTTCTCATGGCATATTACATTAAAGAACCTGTAAAATAAGTTAAAGAGATAATAAAGTGATAGCTGAGACTTTACATAAATGGAAAAATTAAAATATAATAATTAACACTATGCTTGGACCTTTGAGTTCATTTCTATTCCCCAGTTTCACTTTTTTCCTGCATATCTAAAAATCAGGGCTTCTTCATTTCACTGTTTGGCTTAAAAGTTCAAAACCTCCCTTCTGCTAGTTATCTAGGGAATCCAGAAAAGAGCTAATTGACCAGTGCTTCACTTTTTTCCCCCCAAACTGATTGCATCATTTTATCTTTGTTCAAGAATTAGCCTCTGAAAGTACAAAGCTTAAGATGAGATAGGGTGTTATGTAGCACACCCAGACAAAGGCAATATTTAATATGAACATGGGAGAAGAAAGAGGCAGAAGGCATTATTTACCTGGTTTGCACGCTCCAGATACAGGCATTGTGACTGCAGTTGTCAAGTGTGTCAACACTGTCAGATTCTAGCTATAAAAATACCTATAGAGGTTCATTATTATAACCCTTGGAAGACAATGAAATAATTTATTGGGAAACACTGAGCCTGCCCTATAGAGTAAGAATTACAGGTGGGTCACACTGCAGCTGATTATAATAACATATTTAAAATAATATAGTTGGTTCTAACATTTAGCTCAAATTATTCATTGTAAGAAACTAGCAAACACTTGAACCATGGTACCAAATAAAACATCTCTTGTTTATCCTCAAGATACCTTCTTGCATTCTGAAGGTTGTACTCACTGGCCTCCGAGGCCCCATCCCAAGATGGTCACTGTCATGTATGAATCCTGATTGCATAAAACTGTCACTCTTAATGTATTTGAAGGAAATGTTTTTTTCTTCATTGTGCTCTGCTAAATTCTGGACCTTAGCCAGTTAACTTATTTCTAAGATTAATGACACCACTCTGCAGCTTGCTATACCTGAGTCTACAGGATGTTCACCCAGATCATTCCAGATCTCTGGAATTTGCCTCATCTTCTTTTTGGGTTGTAACACACTAGACAACTGAGGGAGATAGAAAAGGCAGCAGGAAGGATTATTTACTCAGTTCTTTTGAATGAGTTTGGTAAAAGTTGAAAATACATCCTTCGTGGATCAGAAATATGAATTCTATGACCTTTAATCTGCCTTTTCTTCACAATCCTTTTTATCTAAACGTAATTCTACCTTTTGACACAGTAATTCCATCCTAGGAAAATAATGTAAAATATAGAAAAAGCTTTATGCCCAAAGATACTAATTGGAGTATCATTTTAATAATAGAAATAATAAAAGAATAATTAAGTAAATGAGAGGCATCATTACAAATTATGTTTGAAAAATGTTTTAAATAACATATAGGTGCATATAATTTTATAGATAAAAAAATCTACATACGTGCACTGCATTAGTTTTCTACTGCTGCT
Source organism: Colobus angolensis palliatus (assembly GCF_000951035.1). Lineage (NCBI taxonomy): Eukaryota > Metazoa > Chordata > Mammalia > Primates > Cercopithecidae > Colobus > Colobus angolensis. Next base: position 1,549,615 of record NW_012114633.1, read on the forward strand.
GTAAAAAAACTACCACAAACTCAGAGGCTTAAACAATATGAACTATTATTTCACAGTCCTGGAGGTCAGAAGTCTGAAATGTTTCTCAGTGAGCTAAAATCAAGATGTAGCAAAACTACATTCCTCTTGCATGCTCTAGGGGAAAACCCAAATTCCTTGCGTCTTCCAACTTTTAGAAGCTGTCTACATTCCTTGGCTTGTGGCTCTCTTCTCTGGCAACAGATGGAGTCCTTCTTGTGCTGCCATCTGTCTGGTTCTCTCTTTTCTGCCTCTCTCTTTCACTTTTTTTTAAAAAATTATACTTTAAGTTCTAGGGTACATGTGCACAACGTGCAGGTTTGATACATAGGTATACATGTGCCATGTTGGTTTGTTGCACCCATCAACTCATCATTTACATTAGGTATTTCTCCTAATGCTATCCCTCTCCCAGCCCCCACTCCCCAACAGGCCCTGGTGTGTGATGTTCCCTGCCCTGTGTCCAAGTGAACTCATAGTTCAATTCCCACTTATGAGTGAGAACATGCGGTGTTTTGTTTTCCGTCCTTGTGATAGTTTGCTGAGAATAATGGTTTCCAGCTTCATCCATGTCCCTGCAAAGGACATGAACCCATCCTTTTTTATGGTTGCAGAGTATTCCATGGTGTGTATGTGCCACATTTTCTTATGACTACATTGGGCCCACCTGAATAATCCAGAAGGTTGCTAATTAGCAACCTTTATTTCATCTGCAGCCTTAATTTACTTTGCCATGTAATTGTATATATTCACAAATTCCATGGATTACGGATTAGGATGTGGATATCTAAGCAGGGGGAGGGGGATTATTCAGCCTACATGTGCTGTGCAAGAGAAACCAACCAACCAACCAAACTAAGCTGAAACAAAAACAAGTAACAACAAAACTAAGCATAGAAAATCTAGATTAAAATATACCACATTGGTCGCATTGCTTACTGAAACTGTGGATTATTGTTTTATTTCCTCTACTTGTCCATGGTTTCCAAATTTTATTATTTTCTAAGACTTATTATTTCCCAAATAGTATTATTATTTTGATAATAAAAAAAATCTTGACAAACATGTATTTTTAAAACATTCTCTGGGCTATAGTGGCCTATAATTTTATTCTTTTATCTTTTCACATGAATTTTCTTGCTTTCAAATAGTAATCAACTAGTTAAAGGAAATAAAAGGATAGTAAGTACAATAGTTATTGATTAGGATTATCTCCCCTCCCTCTGAAAAAATATAGTAACACCAACCTCATTGACTGAGAGAGCTCAGAATTGTGTATCTGTTTGTAGTTATATGTCTTATTTTCCCAATTAAAAATGAAACAATTTAAGAGCAAGTATGAGTCATTTTTTTAGTTGTCAAAGACAATGTTTATTTTTTATTTTTTATTATATTTTAAGTTCTAAGGTACATGTGCACAACATGCAGGTTTGTTACATATGTATACATGTGCCATGTTGGTGTGCTGCACCCATTAACTGGTCATTTACATTAGGTATATCTCCTGATGCTATCCCTCCCCCCTCCCCGCACCCCACAACAGGCCCCGGTGTGTGATGTTCCCCTTCCTGTGTCCAAGTGTTCTCCTTGTTCAATTCCCACCTATAAGCGAGAACATGCAGTGTTTGGTTTTCTGTTCTTGCAATAGTTTGCTGAGAATGACGGTTTCCAGCTGCATCCATGTCACTACAAAGGACACAAACTCATCCTTTTTTATGGCTGCATAGTATTCCATGGTGTATATATGCCACATGTTATTGGTGTATAAGAATGCTTGTGATTTTTGCACATTGATTTTGTATTCTGAGAATTTGCTGAAGTTGCTTATCAGTTTAAGGAGATTTTGGGCTGAGACAATGGGGTTTTCTAAATAAACAATCATGTCATCTGCAAACAGGGACAATTTGGCTTCCTCTTTTCCTAATTGAACACCCTTTATTTCTTTCTCCTGCCTGATTGCACTGGCCAGAACTTCCAACTCTATGTTGAATAGGAGTGGTGAGAGAGGGCATCCCTGTCTTGTGCCAGTTTTTAAGGGGAATGCTTCCAGTTTTGGCCCATTCAGTATGATATTGGCTGTGGGTTTGTCATAAATAGCTCTTATTATTTTGAGATATATTCCATCAATACCAAATTTATTGAGAGTTTTTAGCATGAAGGGCTGTTGAATTTTGTCAAAGGCCTTTTCTGCATCTATTGAGATAATCATGTGA
>NW_012114633.1:1552573-1552969 GCF_000951035.1 Colobus angolensis palliatus
TGCTTTAAATGTGTCCCAGAGATTCTGGTATGTTGTATCTTTGTTCTCATTGGTTTCAAAGAACATCTTCATTTCTGCCTTCATTTCATTATGTATCCAGTAGTCATTCAGCAGCAGGTTGTTCAGTTTCCATATAGTTGAGCGGTTTTGAGTGAGTTTCTTAGTCCTGAGTTCTAGTTTGACTGCACTGTGGTCTGAGAGACAGTTTGTTATAATTTCTGTTCTGTTACATTTGCTGAGGAGTGCTTTACTTCCAACTATGTGGTTGATTTTAGAATAAGTGTGATATGGTGCTGAGAAGAATGTATATTCTGTTGATTTGGGGTGGAGAGTTCTGTAGATGTCTATTAGGTCTGCTTTGGTGCAGAGCTGAGTTCAATTCCTGGTTATCCTTGT
>NW_012114633.1:1553264-1595113 GCF_000951035.1 Colobus angolensis palliatus
TATTTTGAGCCTATGTGTGTCTCTGCACGTGAGATGGGTCTCCTGAATACAGCACACTGATGGGTCTTGACTCTTTATCCAATTTGCCAGTCAGTGTCTTTTAATTGAAGCATTTAGCCCATTTACATTTAAGGTTAATATTTTATATGTTAATTTGATCCTGTCATTATGACGTCAGCTGGTTGTTTTGCTTGTTAGTTGATGCAGTTTCTTCCTAGTACCAATGGTCTTTACAATTTGGCATGTTTTTGCAATGGCTGATACCAGTTGTTCCTTTCCACATTTAGTGCTTCCTTCAGGAGGTTTTGTAAGGCAGACCTGGTGGTGACAAAATCTCTCAGCATTTGCTTGTCTGTAAAGGATTTTATTTCTCCTTCACTTATAAAACTTAGTTTGGCTGGATATGAAATTCTGGGTTGAAAATTCTTTTCCTTAAGAATGTTGAATATTGGCCCTCACTCTCTTCTGGCTTGTAGAGTTTCTGTCAAGAGACCTGCTGTTAGTCTGATGGGCTTCCCTTTGTGGGTAACCCGACCTTTCTCTCTGGCTTCCCTTAACATTTTTTTCCTTCATTTCCACTTTGGTGAATCTGACAATTATGTGTCTTGGAGTTGTTCTTCTCAAGGAGTATCTTTGTGGCATTCTCTGTATTTCCTGAATTTGAATTTTGGCCTGCCTTGCTAGGTTGGGGAAGTTCTCCTGGATAATATCCTGCAGAGTGTTTTCCAACTTGGTTCCATTCTCCCCAGCACTTTCAGGTACACCAATCAGACATAGATTGGGTCTTTTCACATAGTCCCATATTTCTTGGAGACTCTGTTTGTTTCTTTTTACTCTTTTTTCTCTAAACCTCTCTTCTTGCTTCATTTCATTCATTTGATCTTCAATCACTGATACCCTTTCTTCCAGTTGATTGAATCAGTTACTGAAGCTTCTGCATTTGTCACGTAGTTCTCATGCCATGGTTTTCAGCTTATCAAGTCATTTAAGGACTTCTCTACACTGGTTATTCTAGTTAGCCATTCGTCCAATCTTTTTTCAAGGTTTTTAGCTTCTCTGCAATGGGTTCGAACGTCCTCCTTTAGCTCAGAGAAGTCTGATCATCTGAAGCCTTCTTCTCTCAACTCATCAAAGTCATTCTCCATCCAGCTTTGTTCCATTGCTGGTGAGGAGCTGCGTTCCTTTGGAGGGAGAGAGGCACTCTGCTTTTTAGAATTTTCAGCTTTTCTGCTCTGTTTTTTCCGCATCTTTATGGTTTTATCTACCTTTGGTCTTTGATGATGGTGATGTACAGATGGGGTTTTGGTGTGGATGTCCTTTCTGTTTCTGAGTTTTCCTTCTAACAGTCAGGACCCTCAGCTGCAGGTCTGTTGGAGTTTGCTGGAGGTCCACTCCAGACTCTCTTTGCCTGGGTATCAGCTGTGGGGGTTGTAGAAGAGTGAATATTGCTGAACAGCAAATGTTGCTGCCTGATCATTCTTCTGGAAGCTTTGTCTCAGAGGGGTACCCGGCCTTGTGAGGTGTCAGTCTGCCCCTACTGGGGGATGCTTCCCAGTTAGGCTACTCAGGGGTCATGGACCCATTTGAGGAGGCAGTCTGTCCATTCTCAGATCTCAAACTCCATGCTGGGAGAACCACTACTCTCTTCAACACTGTCAGACAGGGACATTTAAATCTGCAGAGGTTTCTGCTGCCTTTTGTTTAGCTATGCCCTGACCCCAGAGATGGAGTCTACAGAGGCAGGTAGGCCTCCTTGAGCTGCAGTGGGCTCCACCCAGTTCGAGCTTCCCAGCCACTTTGTTTACCTACTCAAGCCTCAGCAATTGTGGGCGTCCCTCCCCCAACCTCGCTGCCACCTTGCAGTTACATCTAAGACTGCTGTGCTAGCAATGAGGGAGGCCTTGAGGGAGCCAGGCACGGGATATAATCTCCTGGTGTGCCGTTTGCTAAGACCCTTGGAAAAGCGCAGTATTAGGGTGGGAGTGACCCAATTTTCCAGGTGTTGTGTGTCATGGTTTCCCTTGGCTAGGAAAGGGAATTCCCTTACCCCTTACATTTCCTGGGTGAGGCAATGCCTCGCCCTTCTTTGGCTCTCACTCAATGAGCTGCACCCACTGTCCTGCACCCACTGTCCAACACACCCCAGTGAGATGAACCCAGTACCTCAGTTGGAAATGCAGAAATCACCCATCTTCTGTGTCACTCACGCTAGGAGCTGTAGCCTCGAGCTGTTCCTATTCAGCCATCTTGGAACTGCCTGACAATGTTTAAAAGAGGGATAATCATGACTCTTATACAAATGCAAAATGAACACATGTCAAATATTTTATTTCAGTACAATAATGAGTGAGAGGACTAGTAAGATGTTATAACCCATTCAGACGATAATTTAAAGTACCAACCATATAATCAGTTAACGAATTCTGAAATAAATTTACAAGTAAATGCCTAACAGGTCTATTCACTGAGCTATAATCAATTTCTTCCCACCAGACACAATTAATTTACATTTCCATTATTATCTGTTTTTTTCTACAATTTAAAGCATCATAAAATAGCAGAAAGACAATGAAAATCAGAGATATCCCAGAAGGTCATGCTAGACACAGAAAATTCTTTTTCCCTCTCCCACCCAACCCTCCCCCCACTGTTTTGGGCCCATTCAGTCTCTCAGAATTTTTCGTGACAATACAATACCTCATATAGTATCTTGAATGTAGTATGCACTCAGTATAAATTTGGGGTTTGAATGTTAGATTGAAAGATCAGTTCTGGCCTGATTACATTAAATGGGTTTGGAATGCTGGCTACCTTATTATTCTTTTTCTTTGTCTGAGGCCCCAGTTGTTTGCCCTTCTTCCCAGCTATGCTTACATTAGAAGAAGAGGAACATTTCGGGCCTCCGGGTTTAGCTGGGTCTATCAGGGTGATATTGCAAGAGAGAGAGAAAGGGCCTGATGCTGAACTATAATGCCAGTTTGAGATAATCACAAGAAGTAATCTCAGGACTCATGAGACCAGAAGTGATAGACTCCCCTACCTTGAGCAAGCACTTATGTGGCTCTGAAAAGAAAACACTCCAGAGATGGCCAGGTAGCTCTCACCATCCTGGCTTGAGTTCTCTAGATTTCAACAAGATTTCCCTCAGGTTTTCCAAAGTTAGAATAAACTGTATTTTTTTTTTCAAAAAAGTTTAAACATTTGCTTGAAAAATCTTTATTTTTAAAGAACCCATTCCCATAACCTCATAAGAGAATTGTAAAAGTAAATGGACTTTTCCTTCAAGAGCTAGAGAAATTAAATAGTTTAAGAACTCTAGGGCCATGATATGTTCCAGAAGGGTGAAGAGGCAGAAATTAAGTGCAATTAGAATTCCAGCTGAAGTCATCAAGATATGAACACTAAAGGAAATAAAAATCTTTCAAGAATTTCAGTTACTCGCACCAACAACTTAAAAAAATATTATTGTATTTTTAAGGCAATGTATAGATAAGCATCAAGGCATCTTTATAACTGTTATCAGAGACAGTCATCTCTAGTGCCCTTGGCTGCAAAGAAAACCAGATCATACCAAACAAGGTAAGATGCCACACATACTGCCAATTAAAACCCTGAACAATTTAAAATGCAGAATGATCTATCTACATTAAATAAAAAACACTCCATAGACATTTATAAATTGCCCCTCAAGCAAAGCAATTTTGTGCTTTGAAAGAATACATATATAGAAAAAAAAAGCTTGGCATTGCACCAATGATCAGCCAACATCTTGGCACCCATTCAGATAGCATCTCCTACTAACAGTTGTAGTAATTTTTCTCATTATAGTGTTTGCACGCACATAAATCAGATTCAGGTGAATTTACAATGTGCCATGAACTGTCAAACTTATAGCAGCCAGCAGATTGTCTTAAGTGATACAGGATTCATGCCTTTGAGCAGCACATAACTCTCACAGCTATTGGACAATAGTCCAGATGTAGCTTCCTCAGTATTCTTCCATTTCCATAAGCTGATAAGTTTATGTGTGACATTTCAAACTTTTGATTTTTATCTGTTGCCTGATTTAAATTCTAAGTGAATCTTAAAACTGAGATCAGGAACATGAAGTCTTTTTAAATGAGATCTGAATTTGTCTACGACCAAAGCGGCCTTGGTGCAGCAGCAGCATAGCTCCATGTTCCCTTAAGAGTGTGGTCCATTTACCACTTCAAGCTGCAGTATCTGTGGGCATTTGAGCTTTTTCTCTTCCTGCTCAGCCTACAATTTCCAGGTGTACTTCAAACAGACTGAGAAAGATAGCCCCTTGACTGCGTGCATTTCAAGCTTATCCTTCACATAGAATCTCAGCAGCTGCCACATTAAACAGGAAACCCATGGGTCAAAATCTGAACTGAGAGGGAAAAGGTAACAAGCCGACCTGAGCCAGGGGTAATTTATGATTAAGTTAATGAAATTCTAATTAGGCTTATAAAGCCCTGAAGTATTTCTTGCAATGACTTGTCACGAAGCCTTTATTCAGGGAAAGCCAGAGTGCCTTTGATCTGGGTCATGCAGCATATTGTAGCATAGATTCGTGTTTATATTGCCTCTTTTAGAGTTAAGCACACTCTTAGAGGCATGAAGGTAATATGAAGCACTGGGGAGAAAAAGAAAAAGCAGCAATCTGTTCAGACCCAATGTGATACTTGCTCAGAGTACCTCTGGGTAATTGTTCAAGTTCTTGATTTACAAAACAGATTATTTTCAGACTAAATAATGGCTAACAAATGCACCAAAAACCATTTTTAGCCCGCAGTCCAGGTTCTTTTAAGATTGGACTTGTCCTTAGAATTAAGAATATTTCAGAATTAAAAATAGAACATTATTAAAAGTAAGGACCCCTACTTAATTAAGCACGCCTACTGACAGGCATTCAGCAGTGTCCTCTGCAGAGCAGAGGGAGAGAAGAAGTCCACTTGGCAAGTTGCCTGTGTGACAGGGAGCGAGGCTCCGTTAATTCAGAGGTGTATAGATCAGGCTCACACCTGCAATGGGAAGAATCGCCGTGCCAATGGAGGTAGCCAGACCAATCTATCCTGAAGTGTGTTAGCTGGGAATTATACCTTAAGGGGAGGAATAGAAAGTACTGCACTTATTTTTAAAAAATAAGACAAGAGTCAAACATAAGTCTATGTTCGGGCTCATTTTTACGCTTTTAGATTTAATTAGCTTATTAGAATAAAATCATGTTCAGAAGGCAACCATTTAAAAAGTCTTCAGGGGCCTGCTTTCAAGATCACATCACTTTAACTTGAACCTTTCTTGACTCGTTTTACTGACATCTCATTACCTTTATAATTATTCAAACAATGTATGCAGGACCTATGCATGCATGGCACAAAGCCAACCTACAAAAATTGACACCTGTGATCTCAGGTTTCATGTCCTTTTCCACTCTGGCCCATATACTACTGCTCTCCTTTGACGGTCTCATTGGAAAAGATTTCTAGAATTATGTATTCCCTCCTATCTCTTGACTCTACATTTAGTACAGAGATTACTTACACATACCTAATAGGTATTTTTCTTTTTACTTTCTCTTATACTTTCGAAAGGCCATTCAATTATGAAACGAGCTCATCTCTTAAAAACAAAAAACGTTCTTTGACAATGATATCTAATAGCATTGATCTGTCATGGAATACTATATCAAATATAATTACTTCTAGTGAATTATTTCATTTAATTTCTTTAAGTACCCTTTGAGGAAAGTACTATTCATATCTCTATTTTACAGATGAAAAAAGTGAGGCATGAAGGTAGTGATAATTTTTCAGGCCTATCTAGTGTGGCCTGAATTTAAAGCAGGGTCTCTCTGACATTAAAGCTCTTATTCTTAACCTTGTCATTGACACTCTGACTCACTATGCCATGTCCACTTTTCAATTTTCTACGAATTCATGATGCCAAACAATAAATACTTTTCATAAGACTGCTCCCCCAAAATAAGTAGTTCCCAGCATCCTTATGTCCTTAATATATTTATAACAGAGCAACAGCAAATGACGATGATGCAGATTTGCATAGAAAGGACAAATTGTTCTAAATTACAGGATGCGTTCATCAGTCAGCATGCTTAAACTGTCCTCACTTAAAATAATGCTTCTCATTCCCTCTTAGTCATGACCACTGTCCCCAGCTGCTACCAACAACAAAAAGAGAACCTCCAGTTTAATAAACTCAGGGTTTCCCTGGAAGGGAAACTTCCAGTGAAAATTTCCTATGAAAATATATTACAAAAATCAAAGAAAACACATGCTATATTTCAGGCTCATGATTGGTCTATCTTAAACCATGTGGGTGTGTGTTCATCTGATCTGTCAAAATGTCTTGAAAAATATATAAGGCTTTATCAAAAGACTTTGCTCAGCACACACACCCAGCCATGTCGAACTGTGAGTCAGTTAAGTCTCTGTCTTTTACAAATTATTCAGTGTCTGACAGTTCTTTACAGTAGTATGAGAATGGACTAATACAGTAAGGATCACTGGTGTATTACTATATAAATATGTGTGTGTGTATATATATGTGTATATACATATATATTGCACTAAGGATAAGAGTACTTCAACTGTGATTGACAAAATAAAATTATTGTTAATTATTTAATAATCTAAGTTACATTGATGCTATCAGAACAGGTAACCCTGATTCATGCTAGGTTTAGAATGTATTCAGGTTGGGATCTTATTTTTGTTATTTTGTGTTTTAGCTCTTTTGTGAAGTGATAAGTGATACAGTTTGACTGTGTCCCCATCCAAATCTCATCTTGAATTGTAGTTCCCATAATCCCCATGTGTCGTGGGAGGGACCCAGTGGGAGGTAATTGAATCATGGGGGCAGTTACCCCCATACTGCTGTTCTCATGTTAATGAGTGAGGTCTCATGAGATCTGATGAGTTTATAAGGGGTTTTTCCATCTTTACTTGGCAATTCTCCTTCCTGCCACCATGCGAAGAAGAATGTGCTTGCTTCCCCTTCCGCCATGATTGTAAGTTTCCTGAGGCCTCCCAGCCATGTCGAACTGTGAGTCAGTTAAGTCTCTGTCTTTTATAAGTTATTTAGTGTCTGACAGTTCTTTATAGTAGTATGAGAACGGACTAATACAGTAAGGATCACTGGTGTATTACTATATAACAAAAGTTTTCTAAAGACAAAAAAAATTAAAGAAAAAAAGAAACACATTATCCTTAGACAATATTTTAAATCCCAACTCCACCATGTCCTTGACAATTCCTTGAGACATTATTAGGCTCGTTTTATAGGTGAAGGAACTCAATCTTAGAGAGTTTAAGTAATTTCTTAAGGATATCCAGAATAGTTGAGTAAGAATTTCAAACCTGCTATCCTGCCTCATCTTTTCCACCTGAAAGCACTTGTCTCAGGAAGGATCATAATGCCCTCTCCATATCTCTGTATTTGCTTGAATAACTCTTACTGGCCTTGGAGGACTAACTTAGATATTCCCTTCTATAGGAAGCCTTCCCTGGAACCCTACATCTGGATTGGATTCTTCTTGTATCTGTACCCATGATACTCTAGGTATATCACCCTCTGTCACAGCATTTATCATGGTATAATATGGTTGCCTATTTCCTTATGGGTCTCTTCTACTCACCCCAATCACTGACTGTAAGTATCTTGATTACTAGGGACTATGGTCTATTCAATATTCTATTGCCCCAGGTTTAACATGATGCCTAGCACATCAGAGGAACTCCCATGTTTACTGAAGAAAAAAATCAATGGTCACATGAGTGAATGCAGACTCCAAAGCTCACACACCTGCTGCCACAGGTTAAGTGGTATCTCAGCCTACAGCACACTGCCTCTTAGATCAAGTGTGTGGCAGCACCGAGCACAGGACCCACCAGGAAGCCAGCACTCAATAAGCATTTTCAACAGTTAAATTCAGGTAAACTCCCCAGGGTCTAAGCCAATTATTTCAGTGAAGGGCATCAGCTTTCTCATATTTCAAATCAATCAAGACTTTGTCAATAGCACAGCAGTTTAGTCCTACTATTGAAAACATAATTCATTTCTCATTATTTAAGTGGAGGAAAAGGATGAGCTATATGTGAGTGACTTAGCAGTAGTGCAACTTCAATGTTATTGTATGAAATTCAACCTAAGCAGATATGACTAAAGATAACACAAAACTAGAAAAATAAAAATAAGGACTCCCTTTGCATTTAAAAGAAAATGTTAGTGCTTTGCAAGGCTACAGGTAAAAATTAACTTAAAAAAATAAAATAAAATCACTCTCTTTTAGCACCAGAGTTGAAGCCTTTGTGGGTAAGACACTGGAGGGTAGTCAAAAGAGTGGGGAGGGAAATACAGTGGGTGACAAGAATTAACCCTGATACTGAAAAGAGAAACAGGAAGAGGATATAGGAAAACAAAATGAGAAAGTTTTGTTCTTTAGCACTCTGGACTTCTCTTTTTACCCACATTCTCTTGGGCATAGAGAATAATAAAAAGGTAAATTTAATTATTACCTCTATATAAATGCTTCCTGTGGTAGACAGAATACTGCCCCCCACCCTCACAAAGGAGTGTATGTCCTAACCCCTGGAATCTGAGAGTTAGTTGTCTTACATGGCAAAAGGGACTTTGCAAGTGTGTAGATTTTCCTGGTGGGACCAATGTAATCACAAAGATCCTTATAAGTGACAGAAGGAGGCAGGAGAGTAACAATCAGAAATATTCGAAGACACCCAACTACTCGCTTTGAAGATGGAGGAAGGGGCTGCAAGCCAAGGAATTCAGGTGACATCGAGAAGCTGGAAAAGACAAGGAGACAAATTATTTCCCTGGAGGCTCCAGAAGGAATGCAGCCCAGCTGACAATTTAATTTCAGTGAGACTCATTTGAGATTTCTGATCTCCAAAACTATAAGAGGATAATGTGTATTGTTTTAAGCCACTACATTTTTGATAGTTTTTTTTACAGCAGCTATAGGAAACTAACACACTCACAAATTTTGCTTTGTGAACCTGAGCTTCTGACATTAGGCTGTTTGAGTCTCTACTTCAGTTTACCCCTGACAATCCCAATGCAACACATCCAATACTAAGCTCATCATCCTCTTCCCAACTATGATTCCTCTCCCAGACTATCCTACATGGTCTGTTACCCTGCCTTTCTTCCAGGTTGAGGCTAGATGCTTGTGATTCTTCCATATCTTTCTCCCTGCTCCCCAATCTGTCTCCTCTCTTGCCTGTTCTCTGGATAAAGGTCCACTGAATAACACTGTTTTCTACTCCCATTGTCATAATCCAGAAAAGAATTCTAATTCTATAAAGAATTAATTCTAAAGGAATTTAAGGTGGCTGGCATGGGAAAAGAATAATGAACAAAGAAATACCAAAAGAAAAGAGAATGGGGGAGAGACCATTAAGTACATCTTCAGGAAAGAGGGAAAGGATTTTCCAACAGGCAGTGAGTCTTCATCATATAAGCTGATATAAAGATCTTTCAAATCTGAAAATATGCAGTTCCTATGGTTAAAAAAAGTGGAGAAGACTTGTACAGAAATCAAGTGAACCAGTCTTTCCAAAATACTCCAAAACTGGTGGTTCTACTTCACCATGCCTCAAGTTTTTACATGGTACACAACTATGATTTTTAGCAACCCCCTGCCCAAGATGTGATGATGGTATATACGAGGTGCTCATTCTTTCCACAGCAGAGCAGAATCAGGTTTCAGGATTCCAGTCATTCCCTAAGATAAAAGTATCCAGCAAGAAAGAGTTAGTTCATGGAAGGTCTGGCTGACCTAGTTAAGATAATATTTCATCCTGTGAAAGTTGTTGAGAGAATAAAATATGTCACCAAAAGCTCAATTAGATAAGGAGACTCTCTAAAGGGCCAAACTCTTAGAAACCAATAAAGGAGAACGGTTCACTTTCTAGTGACAGCTTGTCACATTCCAAGAGAAATGTCTCTGCTTAGGCAGTCTCAGGACACCAGATACTGACTCTGTCCTGACATGCCCTACAACTCTAAAGTCATTTAGTTCTGGGTTTTGGAAAACCGCATTTATAGATACATATATTCTATTGTGATCTTTATAATATTTGGGGTTTTTTAAATAAGCCATCCAGAGTGTGTAATTTCCCAAGACAAATGAAAACAACTGACCATCCCCAAAAGGTCAGTCCTCAACAGGATCACTGCAATGGACATCCGACATTTCTTGGTGGCAGTAACCAATGACATGCTACAGTTACTGGAGTCTCAATGAGGATCTCACAGTCTCTGCAGGCAGTTACCAACACTGTGCTACAATTCTGCTCCCTAAGCCTCAGTGGAGAGCCTGGTGAAGACTTGCCTACCAGAGTATAACCCAGATTCTATCCTAAATTGTGTCCACTTTTCTTGCCATTTTAGCCAACGACAATCTGTACTTCTTAAAGCCAAGCAATGTCTTTAACTTTGATTTACACGTAGTTCAGCTTTAGAAATTTAAAATTCTTGGAAATGCATGTAAATAAGTGTTCAAATATCTGCCTTTTGTCTCTCTCCCACTTTCCTTCTTGCTCTCTTATGTGAAAAAGGAATATGAAACCAATGAACAATTGTATCAAACTATGCTTGTCTCACTCCTGCCCAGAAGATAGAGTTGAAATGAGCACAAATTTAAGTGGTATAAGTATCCGAAATTTCAGTGTTCTTACTCCCTCCAAATGGCTATCCATGAAGTAGTCCAACCAAGCCCAAGGTGAAGCATTCTTCCTGGTTCTGCCAGTAAAACTTCATCAATAAATAAAATCACCAAAGAAAGATACAGCTGACATTCTATAAACTATATCCAGTCATATGGGAAAGATAAGATCTACCCTAATTATAAGAATTACAGGAAAAACTCTCTTTTATAAGAAAATTGAAACCAAAGAAAATATTTCATTAACTAAATCCCATTCATGAGATATTCTTTCTTAAGAGTATACTTCTGATTGTTTTACTCTCAATCTCGACTTTAATTGTTGAGATTAAAGCCTTGGGCAAAATCAGGACAGCAGAAATAATCACTTCAAAAACAGAGTGTTCACTTATAGATAAAATGTCTAAAACTAGGGCAGTGAGCGAGTTTGCCGTGAAATAGGAGAAGATATGCTGCAATCAGGCTGACGCAGACAGAATACAGAGATCCTAGGGATTCAAACAGTGCAGTCTTCTATGTGACTGTGTCACAGGTCTGTAAACAGTCATGGCCAAAATGCCCAAATAAAGAGTTGTAAAAGATGTGCTCTTAGCTAAATATTTCACGAAAACATGACTTTCAGGGTTGCCTTGTGTAAATGGGTCACAGAGAGTTAAGGAGACAGAAAATGCAGTGGTTTTAACTGAGTTGTTGAGCATTCCTTTAAATTCTGAAATGGTTCTCTTGAGAACTGTTTCAGTGCTCACTGAATTCCCAGCGTTTAAAAATATGTCTGAAACAATCATTGTTTAATTTCATCCCTCGAGACCCACCCTCCAAAAATGTCCTGTGGCACATGCATTGTTACTTTCTAAATTAAAGTAATCCAAAATTGGCTTTATTCCATGAATACAGGGAAATATTCCCAGCTTCCTTTCAGACAACTGCTTTAACTTTAAAAATAATAATGTGAAGAGAAGAAAGAAATAACATTCGATGTAATCAGATGTCTTGTTTTTTTAAAAGGAAACTTAAAGAGATGCTCCTGTGTACCACACAACTTGCACTTGTGACTAGAGTCATTTTCCTTACCCAGAATTTCCACCTGAAATAGAAACTAGGCACGAGACAAATACTCTCAGCATAACAGAACTGCAGCCTGTCTATGATCATTGACAGGAAATGAGTCTGTGATCTGCACAAACATAAGCAGAAAGAGCAAGGCAACATCTTTCTAAATACATTCAAACATATTTGAAGTCTCAACTGTGATGCAAACTGTTTCATGGAAAGGTGGATTGTTTTCAGAGCTGAAGTCATTCTTCCAGAATGCAATAAGTAAAGTGCTTGGTCAATAAGTGCTTTTGAGCAGCCAAGGTAATATTTTCCAAACTTCACTCCAAAGAGTTCTTCTGAAATACTATAGATACTTCTTAAAAGTTCATTTAAGTAGGCATGGGAGCTTAGGAAATTCCCACTTTACCATAGACTTTGCCTTTGCTATGCTAAGGTGTGTTGAGACTCTCTAAGAGTGAATCATATTTACAACATACTTATTTGACCAAAAAATCTTTTCACAGAGTCTTTTAGCATCTCTTGGGTTCCCTGGTGCTTTAAGGAACACAGGTTGGAAAACATGGCATTCGTGTAATATAACAAGGACTATGGAGTAGTGGTTGCAAAGTTAGAATGAAGTGACAGTCATTCTAAAGCAGTCTTGTTACGTGTAATACTGCCATCTAACCCAAGCAAAGGCATCAAGTACTTTGCTACACCAACTCTCAAACTTCTACCAGTCATCTGAAGTTGCAGATTTGAGCCAAATGATAAATAATTGTATTCCATAAACCATTTGGGAGCATTTCTCAAGATCTCTTTATAGTTTGTTCCTGAAATTTTATGCAATTGTACATTTTTGGTGCCAGGACTATCTGGCTGTACATTTAATTTTCAGTTTTGTTTCGGAGCCTTGTCATTTCATCAATCAGAGCTATTCCATCTGCTGAAATGCTGACAAATCCAGCTGCTTTGTCACTTCTAATCAATTTCATTAATGTCTCCACGTTCCTTTTCAATTAGCGGCCTATTCTTCGCACCGTTTGATGACTTGATACTACCTACTGTCTGCAGATTAAAAATCAAATTACAAATTGCTTTGTCCTTGACATTAAAAATCCTTCCTTCTTTATCATATCATTTCCATTTAGCACGTTTACCCCTCTTAAGTTAAATTATGCTCTACCACATTGTGAAGTAAGGGGTTCAATTGTTGTACAATAAATGGATCCATACTGGGATGTTCTTCTTGACATTCACTTAATCCTTCTGCTCTCACTCAGAATTCAATCTCCTTTCATCTAAGTCTTTCCATTGTTGTGATTTTTTCCACACATTACTTTGAACACCTACTTGAAGTGTTATTTGCCTGGTTATAATCTTTACTTATTTTTTTAATTCATCAGACACAATACCGACATTGTCTATGTTCTGCAATTCTTGACTTAGAAAACTGTCAAAGAAGAACCAGTTGGACAAAATCATCCTGTTGCTGATTGTATTACTACCCAAACCCAAACAATGAGGAAGTAGCCTTTGAATGTTATTTTTCAAGTAGATATAATACCTCTTCACTGTTTCCTGTCTTTCTTTAAAAATTAGTCTATGCTTACTTATTTTAATTGTATAGAATTGTACAAATTTTCACTTTTGTAAAAAAAATCCAGAAATAGCATTGAATTTTGACTGTCCTTTCCCATGCTTTGTGTCATAACTGACAGCATGGAGCTTTAGTAGCCTAAAGCAATACAGCAACAGTGCTGTGGGTCATGTTTTTAACTTTAATGATAATCTGTAATTGCCTGCAGCCTGCCTCATTTCTGGCCCTGCTGATTTCTTGAGGATCTGTGATAACACAGCTCCAACTTGGTTCTCTAATCTGGCTCATGTCCTCTTTTATGTGTTTTTTATATTTTTTCAGGGTTATCAATCTTATCGTAAAGTAGTCAGAGTCTACAATTCTACCTCCTTCTTCAGGGCATTCCAAAAAATTAGAATTTCCTTCTATCCTGCAAGCTTTCACAACCGTCTGCTTTTTCCTGTGGCTGGGAGTGGTGAGAGTTTGAATAGCAACAGCTTTGCTACAAATTGAACTGTCTGATACCAACCATGAAATCCCCTTTAGCTTTAATCTTTTTTTAGACATTTGAAATTTTCAAAATACTACTTGTCAGGGTAAGTTCCCTTTGCCTCCAGTATAGCTGGTTCATATTTGACTTGCACTTAAAAGATATTGCAGTTATTTCATTCTTCTTAGAAATATTACCATCCTTGACTGTTTACAGAAACATATGTGTGCTCATTTATTCAAAAAAATGGTTTTTGACCACCAATTATGTGTTAAACATTGTCTTAGAAGGTACTAGAATTCAACAAGGAACAAAGCCTCCATCTCATGGAGGCACAGTGGTTGAGATAGACATGATTGCTAGAGAGAGAAAGGGGGCCTATGACATTACCACTAAACAAGGAATCAGCATAAAGTAAGAGCCAGCTGGATGTGGTGGCAAACAGGCTGGGAAAGAGGATGTCAGGGGCCAGAATCCCTTGTTCAAATCCTGCCCCCTCATTGATTAGCTGAAACCTTAGGAAAGTTCATTAACCTCACTGTACCTCATTAGCCTCATTGATAAGATCGAGACAGTAATGGTTCTACCTCAAATACTTGTTGTGAAGATCAAATAACTTAATACTGTAATGCCTTAAAGCAGTGTCCAGCACATAAAAAAGTGTTATCAAGTATTTGTAAAATTTAAAAAAAAACAGATAGTAGGAAAGCATTATGATCTGTGAAGTATATTTTGCTCTGGGAGTTCATTGCAAGTGTGCCTCAGCTAGTGTAGGAGGAGTCAGGGACACTCTTTAGATCTGAAGGAGCAAGGATAGCCACTACAGAGTGAAAGAAAAGAGAATAGAGTGGTGTCTGTATAGCTAGAACTTAAAATGCCCATGAAAGACAACTAAAAATATCAGGGCAGCAGTAGGGACCAACTTGAAAAGATTGGGACTTTAAAATTCCAGAAAGCCGGAGGTCAAGAAGATATATATTAATAATGTAGAAAACTATAAACATCATGGATAAAACAGAGTAATATCCCAAAATGCAAAAATTTAGACGATCCCCTGGATACTTGAAATAGTAAATAGAGCCAATAGAAGAAAGTGCAGTCACTTCCCTGATTGTAAAAGTAGGAAGCTAATTTCCCAATGAAGTAACAGATTCAAAATAAACTGTGGCTTCCTGGAAAAACAAAAACAAACAAACAAACAAAAAACAAAGATATTCTGGAGATATATCCCTACTTTTGAAGGAGGTGCACCTCCCCCAACCTCAAAAAGAAAAAAAAATAAACTGATAGAGTTGGAAGAAAAGATCATTCTTAGAATAGCAGCTCTTCTCTTATCAAGTCTTCTTAGCAGTTTCCAGGAACAAAATACAACTTTGTGGTTTATACAATCCACACTGCCTACATAGAGAGAGATGGCAACAGCTTAAGTGCTGCCCTTCCAATCAGTGATCTAACATAGACTTCATATTCTATTCCAGGGTATTATTCTATTTCCATTAGATTGAATCACATGAAATTGCCATTTTTGTAAGTCAAAAATGATTGAGTAACAGCATTTTCATATGGTTAAACCTAATATATGTTATGGGAAATTTTTGGTTTGTTGTGATGTTTTTTGCTGAAAGATAAAACCACAAGAGCTGGAAGTGTGCTCTCAATTTCCCAATGAACAGTAAAGTAATGCAGAGCTTACCGTTTCATGGTGAAAGATTATGCACATGCTCCAGTTGCTGGAAAATGTGTCTCCTTATAGAAAGCAAAACTGTGCCTCTTTATAAATTCTGCCCATTAGTACCAGTTCTTTTCTCTGAAGTACCTGAAATAAGCAATATTTCTGTCCCACTAGAGAATCCTGGATACTTCACACATTCTCTAGTCTTTCTAGTTATGTGTCATCAGCACATGTGATTAGCACGTCCTCCATATTTTAACTCTAGTCCATGAAACAGCACTCTAGGTACACTATGTCAGCTCGCTGAGATTCAGCCTACTCACAGAAGCATTCTGTTTACACAGCTTTCTGTAACTCCTTAGCCTTGGGATACCATATACAGATATGGCATGTATATCAGAAAAATGCTTCGCATTATTTTAAGGATAGGCATTATGATTTGAGTACCACAATTCTGTGAAGACATTAAGCCTATGTCACCATTTCAATCATGCAAGAGGGTGGCATGGTGGTTTGAGACAGTTGGTCACTGTATCTGGAGTGAACACTTTGGCCACAAACAATAGAAAATAGTAAGACATGGTGGCTACCCAAAGGATTACAAATCATTCTACTATAAAGACACATGCATACGTATGTTTACTGTGGCACTACTCACAATAGCAAAGACTTGGAACCAACCCGAATGCCCATCAATGAAAGACTGGATAAAGAAAATGTGGCACATATACACCATGGAATACTATGCAGTCATAAAAAAGGATGAGTTCATGTCCTTTGCAGGAGCATGGATGAAGCTGGAAACTATCATTCTCAGCAAACTAACACAAGAACAGAAAACCAAACACACTATGCTGTCATTCATAAGTGGGAGCTGAACAATAAGAACACAAGGACACAGGGAGGGGAACATCACACATGGGAGCCTATTGGGGGGTGAGGGACTAGGGAAGGGATAGCATTAGGAGAAGTACCTAATGTAAATGACGGGTTGATGGGTGCAGCAAACTACCATGGAATGTGTATACCTATGTAACAAACCTGCACATTTTGCACATGTACCCTGGAACTTAAAGAATAATAATTTTTTAAAAAAAGATGTTTCAAATTACCTCACATAGCAAGATGCATGGAGACAGATGGTTCAGGAGCTACGTAATGTCAGGATGTAGGATGGTATCTCTGAAATCCTCTTAGTTCTCTTTTATTGTCACAAGATGGCTGCAGCAGCTCTGATAACCTTGCTCTTGCATGACAACATCTAAAGCAGGAAGCAAGGAGGGAGAGAGAAGGAAATAATGTCTTTATTACCTAGTTGCCTTCTTATTAGGAAGGACAAACTTTGCCAAGTATCTCTTACAACTCATTGACCAAAATGAACCACACGTCTACACCCTACACCAACGGCTGTTAAAGTGTGGTTCCTGGACCAGCATCATCCTCACCTGGAAATTTGTTAAAAATGCAAATTATCAGATCCGGCCCAAATGTACTGAATTAGAGACTCCAGAGTTAGCGCCTAGAATTCTGGATTGCAATAAGTTCTCCAGGTGATTCTGATGCACACTAAGTTTTGAAAGCCTCTATCCCAATCTCTGACAAAGTAGAATCATATCATAATGACTGGCTTGGACTAATCATTATTCATTCAGCGGAACTGGGCAAATTATTGCCTAAGTTAAAACTGGGCTTTGATGGCCATAAAGGGAGAAGAGGAGAGCAGCAGTGAGGACTGGCCGTGAAATAAAAAGAGGAAGGGCAAGAGTAGAAACAGAAATAGGAGCAAGGGAGCCAAAATTATCATGGTAATAGGAACCAGCAGATCTTAATTCAATCTGAGCCTGTTGCTTGAGGAACATCTAAATAATTACTGAATTTTGCAGATTATAGGAAGCTAATAGAACTAATAAAGTGCTGGAGAAAATCAGTGTTCTAATGAAAAACAGACTTGATTATTCTACTTCATATGTAATTTAAGAGTACGATAAATACTATACTATAACACATTTACCAAAAAGTGATACACATTGCAAAAAACAGTAACTTGTTAGAACTTCAGTAAAATGCCAGATTTCATACACAGTGTATGAGGTGAGATAAAGAATGTCATTTAGGTAAATGCAAATTAGTGGTCTTGTGTCTCATTCTACTGATGAAGAATTAGTTTTACTTCTGCCACACATTATTAGAGAATGCACAAAGTTGAATTTCCAATCATCCATAGCTATGCTGCCCAACACAGTAGCCACTAAGTACAGATGGCTACTGAGCACTTGAAATCTAACTAGTATGAATTGAGACTTGCTATAAATATAAAATACACACTGGGTTTCAAGGCATAATACAAAAATAAGACTATAAAATACATCATTAAAGATTTCTATATTGATAACATGTTGAAATGACAATATTGTGACCTATTGAGTTAAATAAACTGTGTTATTAAAATTAATTTCACCTTTTTTCTTTTTACCTTTTCACTGTGGCTACTAGAACATTTTAAATTACATGTGTGATTTGCACTACATTTCTATTAAGTAGTACCCATAGTTTATATCTTAGATTTGTAAATTTACTTCAATTAATTCATGAAACCTTTTTCAAATACCAATCAGGCAAGTTTTTTAAAATATAGGTGAAATTTGCAGTTATCTATGTGCCCATGTCATAGGATCTGAGAGATTCTGATGGGAAAACACTCCATCCACAAGTTATTACCTTCAAGAGTTAACATATGTAAATTAACCACATTTCCCTAACTATCTGCACTAATATGTAAATGTACTTATGAGAAGACTAATATATTAAGTATGCATCAACTGGGAATGAGAAAAGACTTTCCAAGATCTCAGTTTTTTATTTGTTCCCTTTCCTAAAAAAAAAAAAAAGAAAAAAGAAAAAAGAATTCATCTGGCCAAGACCACATACAGTCACATGTTGACCCAATGTCAGGTTCTCTCTTCTCCTTTTGTGATAATTTCTCCAGCCACTTTTTTAAAAAAGAGGTATTTCTTATCCTTCACAGATATTACAATGGTACATTCCTGTGGTAGCATTAGGGTGATATCTAATAATGGATCTATTTGGTGCTGGTGTTGAGAAAAATAATGGTTCATTCAATATATGAATAAGAAATTCCTTAACAAATTGTTCAGGTGGTTTTCTTGCTTCCAACAAAATTGAAGCAAAAACTTAATTATTTCTCACTGAGGATTTATTTTTAAATGTTTTTAAGGAAAAATCACTGAGTATTTTTTTGCATGTAATTCAAAAGTTGTTCAAAAAATTCAGTGACATTGTCATAACAATATTTTTTCCAATGACAGTCTTTGTTTGTGTGAACAAGGTTTGTCAGTATTTCCATCTATAAAGTGAAAAACTGAGTATTATTGATGCTTTAGCATCAATGTGTGCCATTTTGCCATTAAGTGCTATACATTAAAAGAAACTAAAGCCCCATACATCTCCTTTTAAAATGCATTTCAAATAAAATTATAATGTTTATGTTTAATAGTTACCAAAAGTTGTAATATATTTATGTCAAGTCCATGACAATAGCACTTTCCACTGGAGGGGAGGGTCATTTTAATTTGGAGCCTTATGGAAATTTTTCAAAATGTTAAATTTTAATTAATAAACATGCTTTTGTTGCAGAAAAATATAAAAAGGTAATCAATAAACCTAAAATTATGTGAAAGAAATAAAATGAAAGTAAGAGTTCAATAAGAAGAAGGAATAATGTAAAATGTCCAACTGCTAGAAGAGAGTTTATTTCTTCAGTGGATAATGGTAGGTAGGTATCAAGTCCCATCGTCTCTGGTTTCATTACACTTATTTAATAATCTACTAGCTTTATTTTAAGATATCAATGTATGTAACATGTAGAAAATTACATTATTTGAAACCACTTAAACTTATGTTGGAACATTTTAGATGTCAAGCTAAAAATATACAAAGTGAAACAGAATTTTTCTAAATTATGTATGTAATTTATGCATGTAATTTATGTATGTAATTTTTCTAAATTATGTGTGCAATTTTTCTAAATGACATTAGAGTGTATGCGAGGGGGAACGCTTGAAGACCACTTGGTTCTCAACTTTGCCTGAATCAAAGCGATGAATACCCAGACCCCAGACTTCACGAAAAATGAAGTCAGAATCTCCAGAAGCAAACCTTCCCCCATCCTGCCCACCCTCATGAAATTAACAGGCAGCCAGGGTTAAGAACCACTGCCACAGGGTGTGTTAGTGTCTCCTCTCACATTCCTCCAGCACAGAAAGGGTCTGAGAAAGAAGACAGGTGCAGGACAAGAAAAAGAGGAAATCCAAAAGAGAAGAATAAGCAGAGAAAAACAGCAGGAAACAAAGGGCATTGAAAGCCATCTCATCCCAATTTTGCCACAGGATGGCCCCACCTCTAATCAATAATAATTTAGTTATTACTGGTGACTCTCAGAAAGTTTTATTCCTTTTTTGTATTATTGTAATGCTTTACAAAGTAAATGTTCAGTAGATGTCATTTGAATAAATTAATTCCTGTTGCTTATCTGATAGTAAAACATCTTTTATCTAATGAATATTGATTCTCACCATTTTTATGCCAGTTCCTCCTCCACAATCTTCTTTATATTCAGTCCAAGAGAGTGGCCACATCCTTGTTTCAGGCTTATTGCTACAAACACTAAGAACTTGGAATAGATATTTTTCTCTACTTGTTAGAAAGTGCCTGCTACTTTGCTACAGTATATTTCATTTTAGGGGTCCACAATGATGCATCTTATACATGTATTTTAATTCATCCTTTTTATTTTCCTTTTTAACCACTTTGTAAGTGGTAAATTGCATAATTCTCTTTTGCTGACATCACTGAATTCTGACACTCCATAAGTAATTGATATTGTTGTTTTCATCCCTTGGATGTTGACATTTGTGGCAATTCCTTTAAATAATAGCTCACCTGTGGGTACTGAATAATCCTACAGAGGCTTCAAAGGCTGCCAGAATTGCTTCCTTGAAATTTTACCATTTTATGAACAAATGTGAAATCCTTGGTAAAGTCCTGAGTTTCTTTATATTTATTATTTTGGAAGTCATTCCCAATTTGACAAGTTACAGTACACATGTGTATGAATGCTCCCTTTCAGTTCATGTAAGCATGATGCTGATTATAGCAACCAAAATATTTCCTCACTAGGGGAAAACAATTTATTGTGAAGTACATTTCACTGATTTCATACAAAACTTTTCAAGTCGAGAAAAAATAGAATGCCCTTAAAGCAGTCAGCATATGCCTCCTCATCATCACAAACCTCAAATAGGCAAATATTTTAAAGACATTATTGAATCTAGGTGTCTGAACTTGTTATTTTGAAGACAAACTCCAAACCAGTAAGCAGAATTTCTAGACATAATTGATACTTTAATTTCTTATCTGAAAAATTTGACAGGAGCCACTGTGTTTACTAACCCCTAATCCTCTCTTTGGAGACCTTCATTGTTCATACAAATGGCTCTGGTGTTCAAGACTCCTCAAAAGTTTTCATCAGCTGGGTGTGGCGGCACGTGCCTGCATTCCCAGGTAGGTAGAGGATCACTTCAGCCAGGAAGGAGTTTTAATCTAGCCTCAAACTGGGCAAGGTAGAGAGACCCCATTTCTGTTTAAAAAAGGTTTTTATTAATCACAATAACTTGGGGATAATATCAAGCTGTTGGTTTTGTCTACCTTTTTTTTCTGAAGGCTCACGTTTCATGCCAGACTTCATTAACGAGAGAGATATTAGAGAATCAAGGCAGCCTATTTAATTACATAGAAGTGGCAAATTGGCTGAAAGGTTTTCAAGTAACCTGAGTTTGATAGATAACTGCAACTCCAAGCCCTCGCTTTCATTTTCTACATTGTCTGCATCCAAATGTTACCAGATCTAAATGAGTTTATTCCTCTTTCTATTCCCACAGCCTCTGCCCCCGTGGTCCAGGCTCTGCACCCGTCACTGAGACGTTCGTGACAACTGCTGACGGGTGTCCTTGCCTTGGGCTTTTCTTCTCTCTGATTTGTTCTCCTCCATGCTGTTGCTTATGTGATCTTCACAAAGCATGGCTCTGATCATATAATTTCCCTTCTTAAAAAGTTTCAAAGACTCCTCACTGCATACAGGACCAAACCCAAACTCCCTTGCCTGGCTTACAAAACCATAGGTAGCTGGGTTCCCTGCTTATCGGATTTAACACTCATTTTCTAGGCATTCATGTAAACACCAAGGTTACAAAAAGTACCAAGAATATTAAGCATTTATTGGTATTAAGGGGAAAAAAGAATAAAATATGATTCTCCCAGAAAAAGTTCTCACTAGCTGGGAGGCAGACACATCAACAAACACTACGCTACAATTCAGTGAAGACACATAACAAACTCTGCAGAGCACCATGGAGCAGCACGAAGAAGAGGCTGCTTCTGCTCTTGGCCTTAACGCTCACTTATATTCCACCCTCTTGTCCCCAACACACCACAGACAGAAATGCTGCCCTCAAGCCATCTGGGCCAATCTGCAATCTTTAACAGTACCAGCACTTTCCTACTCTGTGCCTTTGTTCCTCTAGTCCTCTTCATCTGGAAGTGTTTCCCTCTGCCTCCTTCCTGTGAGCACTCCCTCTTCCAGCTCTGATCAAATCCTAAATTCTCTGTTAGATTCTCAGATTTTCCCAACTAGATTAATCCTCCCCCTCATTTCTTCACTGTGTCTTTAGTGTCATTGAAATCACAACATCTTATATTACTACTTAAGGAGTCTTTTTCCCCCACTAAATTTTGAAGACCTTAAGAGTAGGGATTACACGGTTTTTTCCTTATGTTTCCCATGGTTCCGAGAGGCTTACTTACGACTAAATAATTCCCAAGACATATTTATGATATACAGTGGATGCTTCCCAATAGGACCTTAACAAAGTAGTACCTGATATGTTGTGTATTCTTGTTGAAAGTTTACATCACTGTTGTGGAGAAATAGGAACACTTTTACACTGTTGGTGGGAGTGTAAATTAGTTCAACCATTGTGGAAGACAGTGTGGTAATTCCTCAAGGTTCTAGAACTAGAAATACCGTTTGACCCAGCGATCCCATTACTGGGTATATACCCAAAGGATTATAAATCATTCTACTGTAAAGACACATGAACACGTATGTTTATTGCAACACTATTCACAATAGCAAAGACTTGAAACTAACCCAAATGTCCATCAGTGGTAGACTGAATAAAGAAAATATGGCACATATACACCATAGAATACTATGCAGTCATAAAAAAAGATGAGTTCATGTCCTTTGCAGGGACATGGATGAAGCTGGAAACCATCATTCTCAGCAAACTATCACAAGGACAGAAAAATCAAACACCACGTGTTCTCACTCGTAAGTGGGAGTTGAACAATGAGAACACATGGACACAGGGCGGGGAACATCACACACCAGGGCCTGTCGGGGGGTGGGGGGCTGCGGGAGGGATAGCATTAGGAGAAATACCTAATGTAAATGTCGAGTTGATGGGTGCAGCAAACTAACATGGCACATGTTTACATATGTAACAAACCTGCACGTTGTGCACATGTACCCTAGAACTTAAAGTATAATAAGAAAAAGAAGTCTACATTATTGTGTTCTATGTCATATTAAGATTTAGTTTCAAATACGTGCTAGAGGTTTTTTTTTTTATCGTTTCTCTGACTAGATTGCAAGGCAGTTCTCTTTTAGCCAGTAATATACTGTGGGGGAAAAAAGAAAGACAATGTCTCTTTTCTCTGTGCTCTGCAACTGCATATTTCCTTGGCTATGTCTCTCTCTGATGATCCTTGATCCAAATGGTGATGCTGTATCTATAGTAGACACTGAGCCACAAAGCAGCCACAACTATAGAGATTGGTTGGCGGAAAAAAAAAGTTTTCATTAAATACTTGCTAATTAAGTAGCACGGATAAATTTCAGGTTTGTGAATTACTACCATCTTTTGTTTCGGATAGAGGTATTCTTGGTCTCCGTAACGCAGAAGCTGTGTCTATGCAATGACAAAATAGCCGTCAATTAAGTTTTTGAAAAAAAAATCAATTCTCAATCCAATAGAGGAAAAAAATCAAATAGGTTTTGGACTCACATACACAATGCAGTTGGCTACCTTTGACTTTTTCCTTTTCAACTTCGTGCTTTGTTATCTTGTAGACAGGACACATTTTAGGGGTAGCTACAGGATTTCATGCTAAACTCTGCTGGATACAAGAAGAATATGCTAAGACCTTCAGCTTTCAAGATTACTCAGTATTTAGGAAGATAAATACATAAAAAACTGAAGTGAATCCATCATTGTCAAATATTATAATGCAAAGATGTCACAAAAGAGCACCTCACAGACTGATTTCTAAATATTATCCATAATCAAAGCTGTATATTCAGCTGATGGGAACACCGCTAAGAACTGATGTGTCCAGCAGTATGGGCTGGCAGACCAATGGGAAGTCCAGTTTAAATGAGGAAGAGATTTCAATTGGGAAACTAACTTTTGTTAAGCTTCAAAGTTGTATCTGTATCCCTTCCAGATTGCACAACCCCTTAGATTTACTTGTAGTGTTTGGAAAGATGCAGGTACAATTTGTGACCAGAAAGAAAATGGCGTTACAGTCAGATCACCACAAATACTCATGGGGTCCCAATAACGTGTGTAGAATGTTTCTTTACTTTTTTCTGCCCATCATCATCAGCCTGTACCACATACCTCACTGAACATCCTTCTTCCAGTCTTCTGCTTCCTCTTCCCGCTCAGCCTCTTCCACAACTCGCTCAGTCTTTTCTGCCTTTATGCCATCTCCAATGAGCCCCAGTTTTCACAGTATCGAACTTTGCTTCTGTTTTGACCATAGATTAGCCAAAGCAAGCCTTCCTGTGGGTTGCTGGTGAAGACTTCATTTCAGACGTTGCAAGGTGGTAGTCCCCCTGTTGAAACCAGCCTACTAACACACTTTGTGTTGGCCTACACAGTGTGTTGCTGTTTTAAATTAGTTGCCATCTTTAAAAATCAGAAAATATTGAGCTTCTTTCTTTATTAGAATATCCACATTCCAACAAGAAAATTGACAGCTCGCCTTTAGATGGATATATGCTTTTTTGATTCCTCAGACTAGAGTATCTGTGAGACAAATAAAACTTTATTGTTAGTGACCACCTCTCCTAGTATAATACAGACTCATTATGTTTTTTAAAAAATCCCTGTCTCTACTCTGCCTTTCTGAAGACCTTCCCAAGGCCTTCCATAGCGATTGAATAGCACACACTTATTTTGTCAAATGACTAGATTACCACAGAAGTAGTTACTATGTGATGTACCAATCACTTACTAATGTGTGTTGAAACAAATGTATCTTCCACAGGGAAAAAAAAAAGGTGAATGCTGGAAAAATCTAAATCTGTAAATACTTTTTATTTGCTTTTCAGTCTCCAGAATAAATTTCAAATCCTCAGACTGAGGAAATGCAAAGCCCTTCACCTGTGACTTGCTGTCACTCGAGAATTAACTTCCATCTCCATTTGCTACCACCCTAGTCCTGATTAGCTGTAGTAAATTCCAAGAGATCTCCTTAATTTGTGTATTTTCCCTCCACACTCAACAGTTCCTTCTCCACACAGCAGCCTAGGTGTTCTTTCTGAAATGTAATGTAGATAACATCACTCCTCTGCATAAACCCCCCCAGTGGTGTCCCATTGCATTTAGAATAAACTCCAAAATGTAGCCATAATCCTCAAGAACCCATGTCATCTTGCTTTCATCTGTCTCTGCCCCCAACTATTATCATTCTCACCACTGGCCATGGCTATTCTGCCACACTGGCCTTCCTGTCCATCCAACAAGCCTGTTTTTTCAATGGCCTTGCAGCTCCCTCTCCCTAGGCCATCTCACGGCTAGATCCTTCTCCTTCTTCCAGTTTCACATCAAATTTCACTTCAGAGAAGACTTTCCTGACCTACCCATTCTAAGGTAACTTCTCCCAATCCTGTCACTTCTTATTTCATTCATTATTTCATTTTTATTGTATAGCACCTCTCACGGTTATCTTATTTGTGTACTTACGTATTACCTGTGTCCACTCTCTAAAATGCATGCTAGACTTGGGTGCCTAGTCTGCTTGTTCAGCTCTGTATGTCCAGAGCCTAGAGCAGCCCCAGGAATATAATAGACGCTCATGGTTAAAATTTGCACCCTACACCTTGTTCACCAAACTGAATAATATGTTCTTTCCCTAAAAATTTCCCTACTATTTCCCATCTCTCTACATTTATTTACTCATGCTACTCTCTTAGCCAAAACTTCCCTTTGCCAGTTTCTCTCATTGTCTAAATTCTTCCTGTCCTTCAAGACTTAACTTAAATATCATTTAATTCATGAAAATTTTGCTAACTCTTTAAACTAGTTTTGCTGCCTCCCTCCTCCAAACCTTTATGGCACTCCTCTTATCTTTTTGATGTGCCATTATTAAATTATGTCATATATTTTAATTATGCATATAGCATTTTATTCCCAGCTCAAAATGTTTAACCATTTGTCTCATTTGTCTAGCACCTAGGATATTTGTCCTAGTACCTAGGACAGCGGCTTGCCTTACTCAGACACTCAGTAAAGGTTTTATAATAAATAAGTTGAACACACGGATAAATTCTACTCCTGGAGACGTAACTCTATGAGAAATGAATAAGGTACCTAAACTTCATGGTCATGGAAGATGTTCAATTCATTACCAATTTTTTGAAAGACAGAGAAAATAAACAATTTCCTTCAGATTTTTCTATCACTGACTTTAGTAACCTTATTCATAATTTTTAGTGCCTTAGAAGCCAACAAGTTTTGTGTCCCAACTATAAGGAAATTCTTTTTAAAAAAATTAGCAAGTGACTCTCAGAAATGCCAATAAACAACAACAACAACAACGGGCAGAGCCACCTGCGTGGATGTTGCCAGGAGCAACTTACTGACTAAATCAATTGAGTTATATTGAAGTAGTTAGTCAAAGATCTTCATTTCTATCTTGGCACAAGAACAAAAATGTGGAACACAATATCCAGATGGCAAGTAAACAACATCGTTGTCACTTTCAAGTAGAAAAAGTAAAATTAGGTTTCTGCAGAAACATGGGAAATATTAGGGGAGTGAGGAATACCTTATAAGACAATCTTGACCTCATGTAAACCACATGTTACAGAAAATAGCAAGTATGGAATCTGTCTCTGACACTTCTGAATTTATTACTTAATAATAACAACTAAATTTTAAAGCACTTTGTATACATCAGACACAGTTCAAAGTTCTTCTTTATATATACCAATTCATTTATTTTTTAACTTTTATTTTAAGTTCAGCATGTGCAGGTTTGTTTTATAGATAAATTCATGTCATGGGAGTTTGTTGTCACCCAGGTATTAAGACTAGTACCCATTTTATGGGTACTCAGATTATTTTGTCACCCAGGTATTAAGACTAGTACCCATTACCCATTCTTTCTCATCCTCTCCTCCTTCTTATGTGTTCATGTATTCTCATTATTCAGCTCCCATTTATAAGTGAGAACATGCAGTATTTGGTTTTTTGTTTACTGTGTTAGTTTGCTAGAGATAAAGGCCTCTAACTCCATCAATATTCCTGCAAAGGACATGAGTTCAATCTTTTTATATCTGCATAGTATTCCATGGTGTATATGTATCACACTCTCTTTATCCAGTCTCCCATTAAAGGGCATTTATGTTGATTCCATGTCTTTGCTATTGTGAACAGTGCTGCAGTGAATATGCATATGCATGTGTCTTTATAATAAAATGATTTACATTCCTTTGGATATATACCCAGTAATGGAACTGCTAGATCAAAAGCTAATTCTGTCTTTAGGACTTTGAGGAATTGCCACACTGTCTTCCACAATGATTAAACCAATTTACACTCCCACTAACAGTGTATAAGCATTCCTTTTTCTCTGCAACCTTGCCAGCATCTGTTGTTTTTGGACTTTTTAATAATAGCCATTCTGACCAGTGGGAGATGGTATCTCATTGTGGTTTTGATTTTCATTTCTCTAATGGTCAATTATGTTGAGCTTTTTTTCATACACTTGTTGGCCACATATATCTCCTTTTATCTCTTCTTTTAAAAATTGTCTGTGCATGTCCTTTGCCCACTTTTTAATGGGGTTGTTTGGGTTTTTCTTGTAGATTTAAATTCCTTATAGACGCTGGATATTAGACTTTTGTCAGATGCATAGTTTGCAAAAATTTTCTCCCATTCTGTAGATTGTCTGTTTACTCTGTTGATAGTTTATTTTGCTGTGAAAAAGCTCTTTAATTAGATCTCCTTTGTCAATTTTTGCTTTAGTTACAATTGCTTTTAGTGTCATCAACATGAAATCTTTGCCCATTTCTATGTCCAGAATGGTATTGCCTAGGTTGTCTTCCAGAGTTTTTATAGTTTTAGGTTTTACATTTAAGTCTTTGACCCATCTTGAGTTGATTTTTGTGCATATACCAATTCATTTAATCAGCCAAAAAAACCATAAATATTATTACTATTTTATTATTATTTTAGTAATATCATATACTACATTATGGGACAGATACTATCACATTATCGTCATCTCCATTTAATGGATGAGGAAATAAAGCACAGAAAGGCTCAGCTCTTGTCCAAGGTCACCCAGTTGGTCAGTGGTAGCTCTGGGAGGTGAATCCATTTAGTCTGACTCCAGAGTCTACACCCTAACCATTTCACTGTCATTTTTCTCCAGTTTGTTCTATAATTGTTCCAAAATATCTCATTTACCTAAAGCAAGCCTATGTCTTTTCACAGTCAAGATAATGGATTTGCTAAACCCATAGAAGAAAGTTCACTGCAAAATTTCAAAGATGATAAAAAACATCTTTCTCTTCTGCTACGGGACCTTTGGGAACTACACTGGCAGTGAACCGAGAACCTTGGTTCACTTGAGAACATCCCACAAACGGAGGAGCAGCATAGCCCCAAGTTTCCTCTAGTCTTATTCTGAACAACTTCCAGCAGCATAGGAAGAACCAGTCTGCATCGAGACAGGCTCTTGTGTTTTAATTTGGGCTGCCTTGAAAAAAAGAAAAAAAAAATGAATCTGGACAGGTCCAATGGAATCACTCTTTTCTGTAAGGACTATTTCCAGATTGGAGAGTGTATTAGTCCATTTTCTCACTACTGATAAAGACATACTGAGACTGGGCAATTTACAAAAGAAAAAAGGTTTAATGGAGAACTCACAGTCCCACGTGGCTGGGGAAGCCTCACAATCATGGCAGAAGGCAAGGAGGAGCGAGTCACAACTTCTGTGGATGGCAGCAGGCAAAGAGAGCTTATGCAGGAAAACTCCTCCTTATAATAACCATCAGATCTTGTGCAACTTACTCACTATCATGAGAACATCATGGGAAAGACCTGCCCCCATGATTCAATTACCTCACACCAGGCCTCTCCCACAAGACATGGGAATTCAGGATGAGATTTGGGTGGGGACAGAGCCAAACCATATCATTCCACACCTGGCCCCTCCCAAATCTCATGTCCTCACATTTCAAAACCAGTCATGCCTTCCCAACAATCCCCCAAAGTCTTAACTCATTTCAGCATTAACTCAGAAGTCCACAGTCCAAAGTCTCATCTGAGACAAGGCAAATGCCTTCCACTTATGAGCCTGTAAAATCAAAAGCAAGTTAGTTACTTTCTAGATATAACCGGGGTACAGGCATTGGATAAATACAACCATTCCAAATGGGAGATACTGGCCAAAACAAAGAGGTTACAGGCCCCATGCAAGTCCAAAATCCACTGGGGCAGTCAAATCTTAAAGCTCCAAAATGATCTTTGACTCCGTGTCTCACATCCAGGTCACACAGATGCAAGAGGTTGGTGCCCATGGTCTTAGGCAGCTCCATCCTTGTGGGTTTGCAGGGTATATCCTCCCTCCCAGCTGCTTTCACGGGCTGGCATTGAGTGTCTGCAGCTTTTCTAGGCACATGGTGCAACCTGTCAGTGGATCTCCCCTTCTGGGGTCTGGAGGACAGTGGCCCTCTTCTCACAGCTCCATTAGGCAGCACCTCAGTAGGACTGCTGTGAGGGGGCTCCTTGCATATCTTCAAATACAACCTGATGTTTATACTAAATAAAAACTTTTCTAGCATTATTGTTGTTATCATTTCCCTTCTGCACTGCCCTAGCAGAGGTTCTCCATGAGGGCCCCACCCCTCCAGCAAACTTTTGCCTAGTCATCCAGGCATTTCCATACATCTTCTGAAATATAGGCAGAGGTTCCCAAACCTCCATTCTTGACTTCTGTGCACCAGCAGGCTCAACACCATGTGGAAGCTGCCAAGGCTTAGGGCTCCTACCTCTGAAGTAACAGTCCAAGCTGTACCTTCGTCCCTTTTAGTCATGGCTGGAATGGCTGGGACACAGAGTGCCAAGTCCCTAGACTGCACACAGCATGGGGACCCTAGGTGGGGTCCATGAAACCATTTTCTCCTAGGCCCCTGGACCTGTGATGGGAGGGTCTGCCATGAAGACCTTTGATATGCCCTGCAAACATTTTCTCCATTGTCTTGGCAATTAACATTTGGCTCCTTGTTACTTATGCAAATTTCTGCAGCCAGCTTGAATTTCTCCTGAGAAAATGGGTTTTTCTTTTCTATCACTGTGTCAGGCTGCAAATTTTCTGAACTTTTATGCTCTGATTCCCTTATAAAACTGAATGCCTTTAACAGCACCCAGGTCATCTCTTGAATGCTTTGCTGCTTAGAAATTTCTTCTGCCAGATACCCTAAATCATCTCTCTCAAGTTCAAAGTTCCACAAATCTCTAGGGCAGGGGCAAAATGCTCCCAGTGTCCTTGCTAAAACATAACAAGAGTCACCTTTGCCCCAGTTCCCAACAAATTCCTCATCTCCATCTGAGACTACCTCAGCCTGGACTTAATTGTCCATATTGCTATCTGGCTTTTGGTCAAAGACATTTAACAAGCCTCTAGGAAGTTCCAAACTTTCCCACACTTTTCTCTCTTCTTCTGAGCCTTCCAAACTGTTCCAACCTCTGCCTGTTACCCAGTTCCAAAATTGCTTCCACATTTTCAGATATCTTTTCAGCAGTGCCCCACTCTACTCATGCCAATTTACTGTGTTAGTCTGTTTTCATGTTCCTGATAAAGACATACCCAAGACTGTGCAATTTACAAAAGAAAAAGGTTTAATTGGACTTACAATTCCACATGGCTGAGGAGGCCTCACAATCATGGCAGAAGGCAAGGAGGAGCAAGTCACATCTTACATGGATTTCAGCAGGCAAAGAGAGCTTGTGCAGGAAAACTTCCGCTTATAATAACCATCAAATCTTGTGAGATTTACTCGCTATCACAAGAACAGCATGGGAAAGACCTGCCCCATGATTCAATCACATCCCACCGGGTCCCTCTTACACCACATAGAAATTCAAGATGAGATTTGGGTGGGGCCAGAGTCAAACCATATCAGAGAGCAAAATTGAGCCTAATAAGAAAGGTTTCTAGAGAAAGAATATTATGCTGTGCTTAAGAGAAACTACATTTCTACTTGAAGAAAGACTGTTTCTTTGGCAACTATAGGGACTATATTATATTACTCAGATGATGGCTTTATATGGTAGGTCTATTACACTGTAGAGTAATAGTCCCCAACATTTTTGGCACTAGGGACCGGTTTTGTGGAAGACAATTTTTCCACATAGGAGTGGGGGCATGGAGGAAGAAGGTGTTGGCAAGGAAGGTTTCCAGATGGAACTGCTCCACCTCAGATCATCAGGCATTAGATTCTCATAAAAAGTGGGCAACTTAGATCCCTCACATGCACTATTCACAATAGAGTTTACGCTCCTATGTAGCTGCTGATCTGACGGGGCAGAGCTCAGGTGGTAATGCTCTTGCTTGCAGGCTGCTCACCTCCTGCTGTGTGGCCTGGTTCCTAACAGGCCACAGACCAGTACCTGGTCTGGGGGTTGGTGACCCCTGATGTAGAGAGTAACTGTGAAGGCCTTGGGCCTTCAGAGATGGCTCTGCACAAAAGAACCCCATTAGACCAGTTCAGGGGACTCCTACAGACTCTTCCTGGGTCCTTCTCTTTCTTCGTTGTCAGCCCCTCTTTGTTCTCATCTAGGCATCTCCACACACTGACCTTCACACTGGTGTCCTCCTAGGTAACCTGATTTCCAGGCACCCTCACCTTATGTCTAACTTCAATCATCCAGTTCCTCACCCTCCTCCTTAGCATAAGCAAGGGCGAGGTTTTGAAATCACACCTTGACATCTACATTTTTATTCTTCTTTTCTCTCATTAGAAACAAAAATGGCTTTCTACTTTGTTTCTCCAAGGGCTTTCTAACCTCCCCCCACCCCACCACCACATTAAAAAAGAAAAAACAGCCTGTGTAACTGATTCTTCCCCTGTAAAGTTTTCAGCCATATATAAATCACCACTCCAAGAAATATTATCTTAAACTTAAGGGCTTAATAAAATATAAATAGCTACCTTGAACTTTAGATTAAATTTTATTACTCTGAAAGAAGTATGCAAATTCCAAGTAACAACTCAAGAGAAAAAAAATGAAAAAAGCCATTATTTTTTCAATTATTCCAAAGAACCTTATATCAAAGTCACTTTGATTTAAAAACTTCAAAGACACAGAGATTTCATTTATTGAAGGGCCAACCAGTCAGTAATATTGATAAAATTATCCTTATCCTTAGAAGAGATTAACCCTGGATTTTAACCATCCTACAACTTCTTAAAGTGATCTTGGTCCATATTTGTCATCAGTAGCCAACTCGTTTGCTCTTGGATATTACATGCTAACTAATATTGAATAGGCCTTTATCACCACCTTGAACATGCTATTCTGAGATGAGACTAATTCTGGTTTTTTATCCTAACTTCTACCAAGTTCAGTTTGTTCAATTTGATTAATGTATTCAGTTTAGTATGGATAATATATTTCAGACAAAGACTAAAATTTATTCCTGCACTTAAATCTCTTTCTTTGTATAACTTCTGTCTGCCTTTCCTTGCATATCTTCAAATATAACCTGATGTTTATACTAAATAAAAACTTTTCTAGCATTATTATTGTTATCATTAATGTTTTTATTGTTCACTTAATCCTTTTTACTTTCTTTCAAGCAGCACATTTCTCCTTTTGCTGCACAACTAACCCAATGTGTTATTTTGTATCTACTGGATATTACAATTCCCATGTAATATCTCCCACCCTCATTGTAGCTTATACATATTAAATTTAATCTCCAGCATCTCCAAAAGTGTGTTTTATCTCCATAAGACTGTGTCCTCTGATCTTCTTCACTTGCATTTATCCTTTTGATGGACTCATCAAGTCCAGGTTCTGGTCAAACCCACCTCTTTCACCCCTATTCCTCAGCACATTAGTTTCACATTTCAAACCAACTCCAGGCATCCCAAGTGGATGTCCAGCAGCAACCTCAAACTCAAGAGGCTTAAAATTCAATACACTGTATTTCATCTTAAACAGAACCCTTTTACAACCATTTGATTTTAAGTATTTAAGAATCAAAACTGAGAGATGTCTTTAATCTTCCCCCGTGGTTCTCTGATTTTCCATCTGCCACCTCTCAGAATCACCCTTTCATCTGTATTCCAATGGTCACTAAGGTCACGTCCTTACCACTTTGCACATGAACTGATTTTCAAGGTCAGGTCTCCCCAGTCCAATCCAGCCTGAATACAAAGCATGAGAAAAGAATACTTTCACTGGGTCACTCCCCATTCAAGAACCTTCAATGTTTCCCTACCTTTGACTGCACTACCACTACAGTGCCAACTCTACTAACTTTCAGATGCTCAACTCATTCTCTAATTATCCACAATGTACACTCTCATCTCCTAGGCTGTCTCCACACTGCCCTTCAAATCTTTTGCATGTATTACTGAGCTCTTAACTTCTACCTCCTTTCAGACTTATCTCAAATTCTACCTTTAGAAAGCTTTTTCTGCTTATCCCAAATTGTACTATATTTATTCTTTGAATAGCTACTACATACTTAGCTGGCTTTTGTCACCAAATGCTCAAAGTTTCTCAGCTCCTCTTGCATGCTCTTGGTTGCCCCTAGGATGATGCTGCATTCATAACACTTGAAGCAACTCTTCTACAAATACTTTATAATCAAAGACTGGGTTAATCAGCACAGATTGTCTTCACAAGCAAGTGGACTCTGGGCACCCTCTAGGGTAAAATTGTTCATACAGTATATAACTTATTCTAGCTGTACAACCACTAACATCCAGTGATTCCTGCAAAAACAGAGGCTTTTCAAAATAAAGCTTCTGTTTTTGCATGCATGGCCCTCCTTGATCCTATGTATACCAGCCTTCCAAACTGATATCTTTATCTACCCCTGCTCCCATCCTTTACCTTAAGCATTCAACTCAACTCAGAGTTCTCCTATTATTGTTTGAAATTAGTTAAATACTAAAATCAAACCATTAGAAAGTATGCAACAAAAAAGTCTAATCTAGTATAAAAGATATAATAAAAGCAAATATAACCAAATTAGTAAACAGAATCATATTAAAATTATAAATTAAATCCAAGAGCTGATTCATTGAGAAAAATATTATAACAAACATAATTTTAGAAATTTAGACTGCATGTAAGTAAATGTAAAAAGCATAGAGAATATAAAAATCGATAAGGTGAGTTTTACAATTATTTGAAAGTATTACGTTTTTGTGGCCAAAAATCATATTTAAAAAAAAATTCAACATCACTGATCATTAGAGAAATGCAAATCAAAACCACAATAAGATATCATCCCACACCAGTCAGAATAGCTATTATTAAAAAGTCAAAAACTAACAGACGCTGGCGAGGTTGCAGAGAAAAAGAAAGGCTTTACACTGTTGGTGGGAGCATAAATTAGTGTGACAATTCCTCAAAGGCCTAAAGACAAAATTACCATTTGACCCAGCAGTTTCGTTACTGGGTATATACCCAAAGGAATATACATCATCCTATCATAAAGACACATGCATGTCTATTAGGCATGCCATTTAGGCAACCTAAATGCCTATTAATGGTAGACTGGATAAAGAAAGTGTGGTACATATATACCATGGAATATTATGCAGCCATAAAAAAGAATGAGCTCATGTCCTTTGCAGGAGCATGAATGGAGCTAGAGGTCATTATTCTTAGCAAACCAATGCGAGAACAGAAAGCCAAATACCGCATATTCTCACTTATAAGTGGAAGCTAAGTAACGAGAACATGGGGACACATAGAGGGGAACAACATGCACTGGAGCCTACCAGAGGGTGGAGGGTGGGAGGATGCAGAGGATTAGGAAAAGCAACTAATAAATACTCAGCTTAATACCTGGGTGATGAAATAATCTGTACAACAAACCCTCATGATACATGTTTACCTATGTAACAAATCTGTACATCCTGCTCATGTACTCCTGAACTTAAAAGTTAAAAAAAAAAAAAGAAAGTATTATGTTTACCTCAAAACCAACCCTTTTCAACCAGTCCAACTTCTCTCCTCTGCCTCTAGAATTGTAGCAGTTATGCTCCATCTTAGGAAAATTGAAAACATAGCCACTGCAATCTTTCTTTGGAAGCCTCATTTATCTAGATCTCAATGAAATGATAACATTGTAAAACAAATAAATAAATAAATGACTTAAAGGAAACCTAGTTAGAAGAAATCATTAAAAAATTGAATAACTTCAAAAAAAAAGTAACTTCTGAAAATGATCCAAAGCAGCTAGTTTTATGAGTGAGTTCTTTCAAATCCTCATCCAACGTAAGCTCCAGAAAACAGAAAAAAACTGTAAAGCACCCAATATATTTTAGGTAGCTAAACACTGTCCCATAATGAAATCTGATGGAAGAAAAAATATTAAAACTACAGTTTTGTTTTATTTGTAAATATAGATTCAATAATCCTAATTTTTTAAAAAAACTAACCAACTAGATTCTGTGGTGTATTGCAAAGAATGCCCAATAATCAAAGTAGAGTTTATCATAGTAATATAAATTGGGTTTATCACTCAGAAAATAATTCATATATTAGTTCCACAGATCCAATTGGAAAAAAATGAAAACTCAAATAATTTCAATTCATGCTTTAAACTATGAAGAGAATAATTTCTTAAAATGAAAAATAAGGCCAATCTTACAATAGCCAGCACTATACTGATAAATATGATGAAGACACACTGTTCTACTGTTAACATTCAACATGGTTCTGGAAGGTCTAGTCAGAATGTTAAAATTTTGAAATCAAAAGAAAGGGTAAACTTTAGGATGTAGAAAATAAAACCACCACCATTTGCATGTGATATAATTATACATCAAAAAAATACTGAAACCATAAATAGCAAAGTTCAGTAATGCAGAAGAACTGTAGATAAAAACGGAAAGCTTTCCAATATATTAGCCAAAATTAGTTAATAGGTACTATGAAGAAAACATTCTAATCCCAAACACAACAAAACATCTAAAATGCCCAAAAGTAAACTTATTGAATAATTTCTGAGATTACATCAATAAAATGACCAAACTTTATAGAAATGTATTTCTTTAATTTTTATAAATGGAAAAACACCATGTTCTTCCCTGGTAAGAGCTGATATTTAAAAGATGCCTTTCTTTCTAAATTAATTTATAGATGTATTGCAAATTTAAAATTCAAATACCAATAAAATTTTTTGACTTGTCTAAATGATTCTAAGATTCATCTGGAAAAATAAAATACTGAGACCAGCTTTAAAAAAATTAAAGAAAAGAGTAACGAATAAGGATTTAGCTACTAGACATAAAAACTTTTATGAAACTACAATAATTTAGATGATGTGGTAATAGCACAGGCCTTGACAGATTAATAGGACAGACTAGATAGTCCTGAAATAGGACTAAAAATATATAAAAACTTAATGAAGAATGATAAATGAAAAATCACATACCATAAAAATGTTGAAAGTAACATTGGTGAATATAAAACTGATTTAAAAGCAATAGAATATGTCACCAAGGAAAAGATACAGAGATTTAACTGCATAATATTTAAAATTTGTATATCACTGAAGTAAAGCTTATCTAATGTAACATCAATGATATTTTAAAAGTTAACAACAAAACTCTTATCAGAAAACACCATAAAATTATTTAAAAGCAAATGGCAACCTTGAAAAAAAATTCGCAATACATATGACAAGTTAATGACTTTACTGCATGTAAAAATATTCACATATCAATAAGAAAAATAAGAACATTCTGTGTTTTCCTTTCCTATTGCTGTTGTAATCAATTATCACCAATTTAGTGGCTTACACCACACAAATTTATGCTCTTATGTTCCTGACAGTCAGAAGTCTGAAAGCATTCTCACTGAGCTAAAGTCAAGATTTCAACAAGGCTAGCTTGTTCCTCGCTCTAGGAGAAAATCCTTTCCCTCCAGTTCCCAGTTTCTGCGGGCCACCTGCCTTTCTTGCCTTACAGCGTCTTCTTCCATCTTCAAAGCCAGCAATGTGATCATTCAAATCGCCCTCCTGTGACCTCAGCTTCCTTTGTCAACTCTCCTGCTCTGACTCCAACTCTTCTGTCTCCCTCCAATAGTGACTCCACCTAAATAATTCAGAATAACCTCCTCATCTCAAGGTCCTTAATTTAATCACATCTGCAAAGTGCCTTTTGCCATGCAAGCAAACATATTCACATGTTCAGGGACAAGATTGTGGACATCTTTAAGAGCCCATATTCTTTCTGGCACACATCAATAGAAAAATGGATAAAGAAGAGACAATACATAGAATAAAAAACAAATAAATGCCCAATAAACCCATGAAATACATATTCAATCTCACTAGAATTCTAATGTCTAGAAAAGAAAGCAAGAGTTAGATACTTCTTTTGCCTGACAAATTGACAAAGATTTTTCTAAAATGTGAATTCATTTTCCAAAATGTGAATGCAAGAGAACAGTTTCCAAACCATTAGGTGATATGTGTCAAAAGCCTTAGAAAGTTCATGTCATTTAATCCCATAATTTTATCACTCAAAATTCTTCTTAAGGAATTATTTAGAGAGAGATTTAAAACATATCATATGACTATTATCCACAGGATTTTTTTTTTTTTTTTTTGAGACGGAGTCTTGCTCTGTTGCCCAGGCTGGAGTGCAGTGGCCGAATCTCAGCTAACTGCAAGCTCCGCCTCCCGGGTTCACGCCATTCTCCTGCCTCAGCCTCCTGAGTAGCTGGGACAACAGGTGCCCTCCACCTCGCCCGGCTAGTTTTTTTGTATTTTTTGGTAGAGACGGGGTTTCACCGTGTTAGCCAGGATGGTCTCGATCTCCGCCCGCCTCGGCCTCCCAAAGTGCTGAGATTACAGGCTTGAGCCACCGCGCCCGGCCTACCCACAGTATTTTTAAAGAGAAATAATTAGAAACTACATCCAACAACAAGGTATTGGCTAAATAAAATGTGAAAAAACTATATGATTGAATATTATGCAGCCATTAAAATTTGATCTTTAAAGATTTATAATAATATTGAGAATATTCTCACAATAGACTGCTGAGGACAAAATATAAACAGGATCTAAAACTGCATGTATTATAAAACATATGCAAATAGAAGGCTAACGATGGTTAACTCAGAGTCATTGGATTATGAGTTATTTTTATTTTCTCCATTATACTTTTTATATTTGCTAAATTTTTAATAAATAATATTACTGTTATAATCATTTTTTAAAAGGTAATTTAAAAATTTCAAAATGAAGGATGACAGATGTTGGCCATTGAGCCTTAGAATTCTAAGCAGGATGGAAAATAAAGTGTTTTATGCCCCCAAATGGCAGCTCCCACACATCAATCAGAGACCAGCCATGCACATTATTCCTTTTAGAAGCAAAGCCAGACAGCACTGTGTGCAAAATAGTATCTCACAGTTACGTTCGGTTGCCAGGAGGGAGACAACACAGAACAAGTTCAGCACAGAACCCCAACTTCAAGTAGAAACAGGTTTTCCTCCTTGCTATGGGCCTAGAAAGGATTACAAGCATATTGCAGAGCCCTCCAGAGTCAGAAGGGAAGAATAAAACAATACGAGTTTTAATTAAATTCTAACATAGGACATAGAAACTAGCTGGAATAACTGAAGAATACGCCAGATAAACACATCAGCCATAGCACAGTTCACAATACAACTTTCCGTCGGGCAAAAAATACAAATGATAATTTTGATACAGACTCCTAGAAGGAACACCCATTCCAAATGTGAGTTAGCGCCTTCACATTGAAAAATATCATTTTCAATAAGCTAATGGAAAGTTAGCTTTAGGATAACAGAGACTTTTTAAAAACCCTGTTGTTTCATTACTATATGTCTGTTGACTTAAATAGTGCCTGTTGCCTAATGGGTACTCAATCGATAATTATTTAATTAAGGTTGGATCAATAGAATTACTATAAACCGTGATAGTCTAGGTTAATTGACATCACTTTCATAGGATTTGAACTCATAGCCAGTCAGAGCCAGCAGTGAGGAATTAATGAACACAACTTGTACACTGAAGAGGATATTATGTTAGGAAAAATCCTATCTCAGTATCTGAAAAGGAAGGTAAATCTCTTCCAATTCAGGTCTGTTGAACATGAGAAAAACAGTATCTGAGTCTAAAGTGAGTCACCCCAGGACACTTCCCTAATTGATAGCGGAACCCAGTCACTGCCTCCTAGCGGAGGGCTCTGCTCCTCTCTCGCCCTTTCGCACACTGACTAGAGGGGTAGGTGGAAGCATATTCGGTGGGGCCCGCTGTATGGCTCCTGCCTCACTCTCCTCACAAAACAGGACCACTCCCCATGTTACCGCACACTCTACACCTGGCACCTGCCATTCTCATATTACTAACTCTAAAACTCGATGTGGGCTGCATTATTTTTGTCAAGACATGGCAAAGATCCTTTTTCAGATCAGTTGCCAACTGATTTTGAAACCAGCTCAAGGAATGTCCTTTCTGAAGGCACTGAATATTGCAAGCCTAGTAGACTTCCTTCTCCTTGTAATTGTGTTATCCATCCTCGAAGTCTCTACATTTGACATTTTGCCATTGTCGGCTCATTAAATAAATTACTTATTAAAATAAGAGAGCATCCTGCATTAAGCGCCCGGCCTGCTGACATTGAGCTGAGGAATGATTCCAATCGGTTTTCAGTGTCATCTGATTGCCTCGAGCCAGCCTGGCTGCCAGCCCCCAAGCAGCCCTAGGGAGCCCAGGAACACACAGAAATTGAGAGTACGGGATAAACAGTAAGGCCGGCTTCCAGCGAAGGGGGACACTTTTACAATCTGAGGGTCAAAAACATACTGTGATGCCATTGTGGGCCACTTTGTGTTCTTAGCGAAAATCTTTAATTTGCAGATTTCTTTTCTTATATTCAAGGAAAAGACCTGGCAGGATCTCTCCTAGATAGAAGATGACAGTAACCAGTAACCCACCAGAAACAGGGACAACACCATTATGAACGAACTTTAAGGCAAAGGAAAGACTTGAATTCCCTTTCCTCTCACCTCAAAATCCTTTTCCAAAACGAAAATTCAAGCAGCAAACATAACATTTGAAACATGAGATGCTCCCTCCCCCTCAGTTTTCATCTGTTCCTGTGGAATGTGAAGCAGCAAATGTAGATTTCTGTGATTTCTGTGCAAGGAAAATTGGAGCAGATAAGGTCTTAGCTGAGCTGGGAATGTGATAAATATTTTCATGGACTGCTGAATCTCACTAATTGGATACTTTAATGAAACCTGAGGTATCTCTTCCTAACTTCTAACACCCTTTTAACCCTTACAACTTGAATGGACCATTTTTTAAACAGAAGAATGTGTGATCCAAGAAAATCTATTTTTTTCTTCAAACAGAAAGTCCAGTGGTAAATTAATAACAGCTCCTAACAAAGAAAGGATGATTGGTTTTTTTCTGCTGCCTTCAGAACAGCTAATAAAGACTATTTCTTCCCAGTGTTCTCTCAAAATGAAAGGAACATAAATTGGACGTTAAGTACTAAGGAAATGCCCACTAGTGCTTTCTCACTTCTCCCCCACCATCCTCATCCTACCATTTCCTCTGTTAACAAACTAGGCAGAAAGATGTCTCCTCCTATTGTACCTAAACAAATCAGTGTACAGGGAAGTGATTTATCATTCATGAAAAGCAATCAGATTGCTTGGGGCTGACAGCTGTTCCCAAAATGCAGCTGAGAAACAGACCTTTGGCAAAGTGTAAAATTTGGAACAAAATCATATTACTGTACTTCAGCTGGCAACACAAAAGGCTGACAGTGAGCTTAATAAACAAAATACCATGCAGCTCGAAATATATTAGCTAGTCTACATTTATGAACAAAAATGGTCACTTCTCCCATTTTTTTTCTAAGTTACTTTCAGTCAAACTAAATACCTAGCAAAAGCAAAATGCTCTCTTTAGGTTTTTTTTTCTTTTTTTTTTCTTTTTAAGATTTAGGCAAATTTTTGGTAAAGACTTTTTTCCCACACAATTCATTATGGGAAATGGACCAGAGGGAGGGAAAAATGAGGAAACATGCACAAAGGTTAAAGAGGGACACAGCTTTTACTAGAAAAGGAAGAATTCCAGTATATTCTGGCCTCCGAGCCATAATTCATTTCATTTCCCGTGTT
This sequence comes from Colobus angolensis palliatus, assembly GCF_000951035.1. Classification (NCBI taxonomy): domain Eukaryota; kingdom Metazoa; phylum Chordata; class Mammalia; order Primates; family Cercopithecidae; genus Colobus; species Colobus angolensis. The sequence continues at coordinate 1,594,542 of NW_012114633.1, forward strand.
GAGAATGCTTTCCCATATCTCTCTGCCTGCCTAAGGTCTAGCTATCCTTTCAAACAAATTTAGATCGTCATCTAACCTCAAAAATGCTACAATTCTGAAATGATTTCCCTGACTGCTCTGGCCCCCAATGATCTCAGCCTCCTTTGAATTCTGTAACATTTCTTTCAGTACCCTTGCTCTCTTTCCCCTTCTGTCCCCTCATGTCTAACCTCTTTCTGCACAGCCCCCACCACCAGTTTAATCACATTGAACCCCTTGCTCTATGTCCAATGCAAAATATATTTTTTCATACCTCTGTGTTTCTTTAACCACTGATTCCTTGGCAAAGAAATCTCCTTCACCTCTTCTTCATGGCCAATCATATTCACAATTTAAGACTTACTTCAGGGCCAGGGATCAGTGGCTCACACCCATAATTCCAAAGCTTTAGGAGGTCAAGGCAGGAGGATCACTTGAAGCCAGGAGTTCTAGACCAACCTGGGCAACATAACAAGACCCCAATCTCTCTCTCTCTCTCTCTGGCTTTCTCTGTGTGTGTGTGTGTGTGTGTGTGTGTGTGTGTGTGTGTGTGT
>NW_012114633.1:1595513-1608763 GCF_000951035.1 Colobus angolensis palliatus
AGAAAGAAAGAAAGAAAGAAAGAAAAGAAAGAAGAGAAAGAAAGTGCAAATGTCCTCCATTTGATAAATATCAGCTTCTATGCTGATTCTTGCCCTGAACTAATGGCTTGGGGTAGAGATATTTAAAAGACACAGCCTCCATCATAAAGACATCCATATATTCTTAGTATTAAAGACCCAAATCCTTAACCTGTTCTAAACATCATGGTGTCATGTGGTCCCCAGCTACGTCACTAGCCTCACCTGTGCCACTCCTCCCCTACTCCTCTGTGCTCCAGCCACATTAGCTTTCTCTTGTTCTCAAGACTTCCATGCTCCCTCCAACCTCAGGACTTCTTTACTGTGCTTTTCATCCCATCATGCATGCATCTTTGATTAACAGACTCCTGATCTGCCTTACTTCTCAGCCCTCACACTCCATTCCCAGGGAAATCTCTTTCGAGTCTTTTATCAAAGTCCAATTATATGATTAAGAACTCTCACAGCACCCATGTAAGTTTTCTTCAAAACAGTGATGAAAATTCTGATTTTTCCAAGTGTTTATTGGCTTATTTGTTTAATGCCTGCTTCTTCCATAAGACTATAAACTACATGCAGCATAACCTTTGTATGAGTTTGCCAGTAAGTCTTCAGAATCTCTTTTCGTGTCTGTACATGTTAACATTCAAATGACTTACTTATGGAATACATTAAAAAAATCAATGTGTGAAAAAATAAAAGTCAAGTTGGTAAGACAACAAAGCCCTTGATTCCAATAGAATGCACTATGGAGGAAGCTGTCTGTGATGTAGGACCCCCACGAGGCACCTGATTTAACAGAAGGCCACTGATACCTCTCATGCAAACAATTTTTCTGACCACCAGATAGTAAAGTCAGATTGAAATTGGCCAAAGGGTGAACGGGAAGTGAAGCTGTGGCCACAATAAGTGAGGACTCTCCTTTTAACAGGTTTAATTATAAGGTGTCTAGAGAAAAGATGTAGACTGGAGGGGGTGACTTTTTTTAACATAAGACTGAAAAAATATGTATGTATTGATGGAGAAGAGCAAGAAAGGTGAAGAGGTTGGGTAATTGTTGGGTCTACATCCCTAAAAATCTAGAGAGAATAGGAAGTGGAACAGAGGTAAGAGGAATTATTCTTAACAGAAAAAGGGATCTCTCTTTTATCAGGTGGGAGAAAAGAATGTTAAAATGTGTAGAGATGCAACTTTCATTTAACAAAGATTTATTGAACATATACAATAAGCCTAATACTTATCTATGTTCTTAGGTTACATTGGTAAATGAAGCAAAGTTCTCTACCCCAGTGACATTTATATTCCAGCAAAGAACAGACATAGGATATAAGCAAATTATAGAGTACATTAGAAAGTGGTGGTTGCCACAGGATAAGGGGGCTAGACTGTGTGTGGAGAGTGGAATGGGATTTTAAATAGGATGCGCCTCGTTGAAAAGATGACAAGTAATCAAAGCCATAAAAAGAAAGGTGAGTTAGCCATGCAGATATCAGGAAAAAGAGAGATCCAGGTAAAGAGAACAACTAGTTCAAAGGCTCCGAGCTGGAGCATGAATATTTAGAAGGAAGACAAGAAATTGATGATATTGTATGCTAATGGCTCCAACGTTTTCTTTGTGAAGCAAAAGGAGACATTATCTGCTGGTGGAGGAACTGAGGCTGAATTGAGGAAAACTGTGAAAGTTTGTACTAGCTGCTGTTGAGCATAGAAGAGGGAATATATATGAGACGTGTCAAGGACTTCTGGCAGCATTGACAATTGGAGAACAGAGTTCCGGGTTCATGTATTTGCACTGGCGAGATTCCCATTCCATAGCCCAAGCCTAATAGCGAAGAAAGCAAAGAGGCGAACTTGTCCAAAGAGAGGGCAAAGTCCCAAGAAAGTGGGGAGACAATTATTCCTGTGACGGACTGTGGAAAAGAAAGAAGTGGTGCCAAAATACAATGGATGCACCCAGAGAAACAGAGACAAACTTCTCACTTCCACAGATTCTCCAGAGGAGTTAGCCACTCCTTCTTGTACTTCCATAGTAGGTCCTACTATATTAAATACCATGTTAATTATGTCACACTTGATTATGTTCATATGTAAGAATATCTTATTCTCCTTTGGATCTCCCCCATGGCTTTGCCCAATGCCTGGCCAAGAGTAGGCATTTAGAAAACATTTGTTGAATTAAACAACAAATTAAATAATATAACATTTATGCTTTGCTACCTATTATAATTGTTTATTTTTCCAGGCATATAATCTATCTTCTCTACTATAGCAGGTAGGTTAAGAGCAGGAATTATGCGTTGTACTTCTTTGTTTCCCTAGGAGTGTGCCCTAGAAATAAAAGAAACTCAATAATTTTTTGTTATTGTTGTTGAAGGGAAAAAAATGATTAAGACAGTAAAGCAAGGTCAATTTCTAGAGTTCTGTATCCCTGAAGCAATCATAAACCTGTAGTAGAGTAATTGTAAAGTTTTGAGACTAGAACAGAAAAAAATGATGTAATCAGAAGAACTGCAGTGACAAGTGTTCAAAAGGATGATTCCGGAGATAAATGATTCCTTGTGTCTCCAACACAGCCAAGTACTTCCAGAAAATTATTTCCCAGGATAGCACCATCCCTGGGGTTAAAAAGAGCATTTTACAAAATCATCACAGCTTGATGGAACTATCCTTCAAGACAGCGATTCTCCAATTGTGGTATGAGTATCCTCAGGGGAATTGAAGGTGATTCTGAAGATATGAGAAGCACCAGAGTAAACATGGTACACTGTTAAAATATTACTAGATGTCAAATTAAAAGATATTATTAACATCGAGAGAATGGCAGATATCTTATGAGATAGAATGTAAGTTTTGAGTGAATGTTAATGATAAAAATTTAACTGTACATAAAGTAAGCCAATTTGATCTCTGCCCCTACACCTGGTACAGGATGTAGAGATCAGAGGTGGGGAGGACAGGAGATGGGTATTCACTTTCATTAGCTATTCTAGCACTTCACTAGGTGAATTTGAGGAGGACTGAATTATAGCTACTCCTTGCTGATCTAATTAAATATCAAGCAACTTCTCAAGTCAATTGAATTTTTAAGTGAATCTTACCACGAGACAGAAAGCACCCCGTGAAGATAACTATTCCTAGTCCCAGGCCAAGTGTAGACATTTCATTAAAGACATAAATTTTCTTCCGGGTATAATATAATTTTGTGTGAATATAGGCAATAAAAAATAAAACACAAAACAATTCATTTGCCTTTAAATGTTATTTTCATTTACTTGTGTCCCCCCAAAAAGCTTTAATAAAACATTCATTTTCTTGACCTTATCTAGATGCAGGCCTAGATCCACAAATTCACCTAATTGGAAAATAATATCTAGAGTTCATGCTTCAATATTAGCACTGCAATGGTATTAACCCAAGTTATCAGTAGACTTTTTCTCTCCTTCTAGTTCTATGTTCATGGTCTTAGGGTATATATGCCCTCTATTGTAAGTTTAAATTATACTTTATAGTAGGTATGGTATAAATTGTAAATTGAAATATAATTAGAAAGGCTGAGTCTTCTAGATGGAGAATAAAAGGGGACATGCAAAGTTATCTTCCTTCTTCATAATTTGTGCTTCTAGAACCTTCCATAACTACCCTTCAAAACACTCTCTCCCCAAGACTCAGGAGAAGAGCGTTCAGCAAGTATGAGTACACATTCTGAACTGATTTTATCTGCTCAGAGGGAAAAAAAATGTTTAAGGGAAACAAAGTGTGAGAGAGAGAGAGAGTTTTACAGTGTTATTTTGTATGCAATGTACCACCAAAAGCCAAGAATACAGAATAAAAGATACCTGGGGACAGCTTCTTAGAAACTTATAATTAATAAATTATGTTTATTCTCAAACTCCTGCTTTCTCCCTAAAATATTTACATCATTAAAATTCAGTATTCAAACATGTATGTAGATTTTAGCTAAAGTAAATTAAATTTAGATGAGTTTGCATTTATGTTTCTTTAATCCACTTATGTATTTATTATTTGATCATCAGAACATTAGCTAATGATTTCCAAGAATTGGACTGTACCATGAGGCTTTTTATGAAACACATGAATATTTTTTTACTATCTTGATTATTTGAATGTTAGTCATTTTAATCAAATTACCCTCCTTCAATTGCCAAATGAGCCATTTTTATGGAAACAGCTAAAATGTATTTAAAGGAAACCACAGTAAACTTTAAAAATGGTCCCATTGATCTTAATATGGAAACAATTTAAATTCAGTTTTGTGTTGGTTTGGATATTTTTCAATCAGCAGGATAAACCACATTATTCAACAACAAATACCCAGAAAGGTTTCCTTCTGTACAATTACCCAGGTTAAGCAATCAAGGCACAGAGCCCCAGAGATCTCCTATCCAATTTACACCAAGATTTGCTCTCTGAAAGTCCACTTCCTTCATGCTTTCTCTCTCCCAAAAGCCCACAGCAAATTTTTCAAGGACTTTCACTGCCAACTGCCTCTCCTTATTCTTAAAGTACACTTCTTCATGGAGTACTTACCAGTATTTTTCCTCAGTTATCTTTCCCTATTTCAGGTTGACCTAGAGGGGTTTACTACCAGGTATTCTTCTTCTTCGACAAGCACAACATAATCTTAACAGCTCCCTTAAGAGCCTAGCCAAAGCCCAAGTTGTTTGGAAGGTGCCTGTGTGTGTTCAGTGTAATTTGAGTTACAATCCTTGGCTTTGATGCTCCACTTTCCACACAGCACCAAATACAAAGAGACAGGTAGAAAGTATGCCCATTTAAGCTAATTTCTCTATGTAATTTCACCGGAATTATTTTAAATTGGATTTCATCTTAGCATAAATTTACATATTTATTATTGGGCCTAGAAGTCAATAGTTTTAACTGCCTCTGAACCCCACTTACTCACCATCAAGGAAAAGTGAAATAAAACTGGGTTTTGACACAGATGAATTTATTCATACTTATTACAGAATAATGTGAATGGACACAAAAGAATCCCAAAATTAAATATAAATCCTAACTCCTATTTACAGGTAATATATGCAATGTGCCACAGCTTAACTCTCACTCAGCCTGTTCTGCCCTCACCCTGACACAGACAGGCTCTGGTCGATAATGTCCTCAAGCACCACAAAAGTCCTAGACAGGAAATGCAGTTGTCCCCACTTTCCTCTGTCATCTTCATGACAAAGATTGGACATGGATACACACCTTCAAAGGAGCATGGCCCAAGAGATGTGCAGAGTCTCCAAGGATACCAGAGGAGAAACATATGAGACTAGAAGAGGGAGAGAAGACTTTTCCTCCTCTTCCCCTCATTCTTCTTTTCCCACACTAACTCACATAGTATCCACTATGCCTTGTACTTAATAGACACTCAATAAATGTTGAACTAGTAATATTAGCAAGTAAAAGAAGAACCACCCCTAGACCTAGGTAAGAGGAACCCCAGTTTTGTAGGATGCCATGTTTAAGATGGGTCCCCCTCTGCCCCTGCCATAGCTGCACTCCTCACCTTGGAGCCAAGGAGACATGTCTACCAGGAACCTATATCCATCCCCCACTCTGTCCATGCTCTGGGCGTAGAGGACCTTAGAATTCCCCACCCAGGCCAGGCATGGTGCCTCATGCTTGCAACCCCAGCATTCTGGGAGGCCAAGTTGGGTAGATCACTTGAGGTCAGGAGTTCAAGACCAGCCTGAACAACATAGTGAAACCCCATCTCTACTAAAAATACAAAAATGTGCTGGGCGTGGTGGCATGCACCTGTAATCCCAGCTACTCGGGAGGCTGAGACAGGAGAATTGCTTGAACTCAGGAGGTGGAGGTTCAGTGGGCCAAGATCGTGCCACTTGCATTCCAGCCTGGGCGATGGAGCAAGACTCAGTCTCAAAAAAACAAAAACAAAAAAAAAAACAAAACAAAAATTCCCTGCCTGAATGACCTGAGCCACTTCCAGGCCCTATGTAGTCCTTCTCCCAGGGTTTCCCTTCCCAAGGGCAAGCCAAACCGGTGCACACTCTTCCAGGGGTTGCCAGGCAGCAGCTGTTTAGCAGGAACCCAGCAATGACCATGGACACAGATCCTGGGCCTGGGACCTCCTGTGAGTGTATGTGAGGCCCCTCTAAGAGTTGGAGGAGCCAGTAGTAACGAAAGAAAAAGGAAGGAACTGAGTCTGGGGTACCAGATGTGGACTCTCCCAGAACCACCATATTCTAGTTCAAAATTCTGAGGAATCTGAGAATGCTAAATTTGAACATAGCTCTGGCTTATTGTAAGGGTATATTTGTCAATGTAGGAGGATGGAACATATTTTATTTAACAGTTTGCAAGTTTGTCTTATGATTTTTAAATACTTAGACATAAACTAGACAGGGCTCCATTGTATTCTTGCCCGAGGCCCCACAAATGTTAGAAGCAGGTTTGTGTAGAAGGAGGGAAAAAAGAGGTAGGAAGGAAGAGTGAGGGAGAAAAAAAAAAAAGGTAACAAAGGGCTAGATATGATATCTTGATATACTGTACTCAGTATAAAGTAAGATGCCTGGAATATTTCAGATGTTTAGTGTAAATTTGCTGAATGATGAAATAATTAGTCAATCGATCGATAATAAGAAAATAAAGCCAACGTTACTGCAGACACAGTTATGACCAAACTAGGGATCACAACACTTTCCAACATGACTTGCTAACTCCTTCAGGTACCTCATCCCAACCTTAGTCATAAAAAAGACTGATGGCTTTAGTGACTCATGCATTGCACTATGCATAGAACCCTCCTGACAGGTCGACAGAGGCTGAGTTGATGTTCAGGAAACATCCTCACATCTCAGGCTTCAGGCAGATCAAATAATCAATATAAAAATAGGAAAGCCAGTGTCAGGACTTCTCAAATTGTAACCATTCAAGATAAAAACCTTAAACTTGTCAAGGTTAATTAAGCTGAATAGGAAGGGTTCAGATGTATGCAAGCACAGTGCAAATAGAAAAATCAGTTTGGTCCCCCTGAAAGTGGTTAATAACATTGTTAACCCGGGTTTACTTGTTTAAACTTATTTTCAAGTTCCATTTTTGTAGCCAAGCATACTTGAGTAAGAAAGCATGTTTATCTCTCTCTCCTTGCCACCTCCCATACCTGACCTCCACTTATCTACATGGTGGTTCTCAATCCTTAAAATATCCCCACTACCTAAACTCCACCTGCAGAAATTCTGATGAAGCTAGTCTGCGGTGGGCCTGGGAATCGGGATTTTTTAAATGGTATTCTCTACCTGGAGCAAACAAAATAAAACAAAACAACAACCAAAAAATCTAGAAGAAGTGAAGATCCTCTGAGGAGGTAACCTAGAAAGTCCGCATCCAAGGGAATAGCTAATTACGACACACAGACTACATATCTCTTGCTTTCACCATTGAAATTTACTCTGTTTTTGAATAGCTCACTTCCAAATGTTTCAAAATCACTGATATGTATTTCAGTTTTCTAAAGTTTTCTAGACTAATCCACTCAGACTCATCTGAGTATTGATATTCTCAATTATTTGTGCCATATTCATATTAAGAATGCTTATTACATATTGAATAATACCATTTTTCTCTGCAGATCTCAAATTTCCATGACTATTAGAGTCTTCACGGTGTTTGATAAAATTCACATTCTGAGTTCCACCCCAGAGCTTTCATTCAATAAGTCTGCCAAGGGGCTTAGGGGCTTGCATTTTGAACAAGTTCAACAGATGAGTCAGCTATTGGTGATTAGCAGGCAACCCTTTGGAGAAATACTGCTCTCAGGGCACCCAGATCTATGAATAATCACCAGACATGAAAGATTTCTTCTCCTTCTGCTGCACTTTGACATTCTGTAAAACAATGACACAGTCATTCCAACTTTGTCATATAAAACTAATTATAAATAGCTTGATTTCCTTTGCTCTTGATAATGCTATTAAATAACACCATTTCAGAGTCTGTGGTGTAGTCAAATCAACTCTTACGAAATCTTGGCAAATTGATCAACCTTTTGTGAAATCCCTGAACTCATTGCTTATCCCATTACCATTCTCTAACACAGGGCACACAATACAGTATATTACCCATTAATGAATATAATCACATATATCATGCCAAAAATAAATAGATGATACTTAGAGTTTTGAACAACTTAGCTTGCATGGATAGTTTGACAATCATGCAAGATTCCACCTGCATGATTTCTTATCTTTTGGGCTGTTCCTCCATTAAAGAGGGCAACAAAGTTGGAAAGATACCATTTGATCTTAAAGTCATATGAGTTGCTTTCCAACTTCTTGGTTCTTTTAAATCGTTGCTAATTAATTGCTTAATGATTTTTTCCACTAGCTTCCCAGGTATCAGTGTAAGCTGATACTCCACTTGCTATCTTGCAGAGAATTGTCCTTCCTGGTTTCTCAAAACCAAAGACTGGCAGCTGTGCAGTGACATCTGCAACTGTTCAATATTCCCTAGGTCCAAATAGTACTTCATGATTTATTTCATTTTCTCTGTAGAACAGTCCCATGAAGAAGGTAATATTATTCCTGTTCTGCAAGGATGGAGGGCAAGGTTCAGAGGCCTTCCTGTCCCAAGGTCACTCTATTAGCAAGTAAGGTGAGTTGAGATGGAGCCTGAGTGTTCTGAAGATTCATCCAATTCTCTTTCCACTGCATTACACTGCTAGTCATCTGGCTCTGCTAGTTCCACTGTACACAGACATCCCAGGTACTCTTTAATTACCTCTTTGCCTGTCCTAGTTGGCCTTCCTATCTCCTCTCACAGCTGAGACTTGTTCTAGCCAAGTGTTCACATCTGACCATTTCTATAAAAGGGAGAAATGAAAACTACATAAAAAGTTTCTGCCATTTCTCTGTCCTCTATCACTACCTTTTCCTTTGCTATTTATCAAAGGATGGTATTTTCCCGGTCATCTTCTTTGTCTATTATATTCATCATTGCCAAGTATTAGTTGGCCACAACTGTGTGTTTGGCACCATATTAGGTGCTACTGTGGTCACACAATGAAAGGACAGTCTCAGAGTGCCAAACTCATACTGGCTACGGCTGACAAACAGGAGAGGAATTACATGTGGGCAGGAGGAGTTGAGCCAAAATTAACTCAAATAAGTGCGAGCTTTGACAAGGACCAGGTGCAGAATGGATGGGTGGGAGGTGGAGGTAGAGGATTCTGCTGTCCTGTTCCTCAAAGCCTGGCTGCAATCCTGTACAATCCCTGGGGAGTGGAGATGGTTGCTCATCAAGGTGATTACTACATGTGCTGCTGATCAAAGGTACTCAGTAATGGTTGTTCAGATGGACACTTATTCTGGGCTTCTTAAGGAAGGCCCCCTCTGACTCACCTGAACTAACTTGGAATAAGTCCCCCCTGACTTCACCAGCTATCATTCATCTCTATCATCACATATGTATTAATTTTAACCATTGTTAGATAGACTGGATTTCATGTACAGTTGTTAAATTTCATTTGTGCAATGAAATTTCATTTGTGCAATGAGCTCAACATGTGAAGCCAATTAAAGTTTTAGCCAACAGAAACTAGTTTCTCAATACATAGTAACTGCGCATCCATAATATGTATGGAAAGCACTGTGCCCAGGGCTAAGGGAACAGAGGTGACCAGACACAGACGTTTTCTGCTCTCGTGGAGCCGGAATTCTAGCTGTATTGGAATTCCAGCTATCATTCACAGTATCTTTCACATAGTGATTTAATCTATTTCTCCTCAGTGTGTAACGTGAAATAACATAGTCTACAGAGGTGGAATTTTTTTTCTTTGAGACAGAGCTTTGCTCTTTGTTGCAAAGGCTGGAGTACAGTGGCACAGTCTCGGCTCACCGCAACCTCTTCCTCCTGGGTTCACGCGATTCTCCTGTCTCAGCCTCCCGAGTAGCTGAGATTACAGGCACCTGCCACTACGCTCGGCTAATTTTTGTATTTTTGGTAGAGATGGGGTTTCACCATGTTAGCCAGGCTGGTCTCAAACTCCTGACCTCAGGTGATCCTCCTGCCTTGGCCTCCCAAAGCATTGGGATTACAGGTGCGAGCCACCGCACTTGGCCTGGAATTTTTACTTTAATATTTCAATGCCCAGGTCCCAGAGAGCCTTTGTTAATTGGTCTTTGAGGAGGACTGGGCATTGACATTACTTGAAAACTTCCCCAGATAACTAATTGAATGTGTCCCAGGAGTTGAGAACCAGCTCTGGTCTAGTGTTTTCCATCCCTGCTAGGTCCTAAGAATCACATGAGGATATTATTAAACCTGAGCTCTTGACCCACTATATTAGAATAGAGGGCTGAGAATCCATATTTTTAACAAGTGTTCCAGTAATGTTTATAATCAGACCAATTAGGAATATACTAATTTTGTCACAAATGAAGTAAATATCAATTGAAATGCGAATTCTGCCATAAATTCTGATATTTTTAAAGTTATATTTTTAAATGTGTAATCAATTTTTCATCATTAATGAGGCAGAACTTACCTTTACAATAAATCTCGTGCCATTTGATATGATTTGGCTGTGTCCCCACCCAAATCTTGAATTGTCTCTCTCATAATTCCCACATGTCGTGAGAGGTACCCAGTGGGAGGTAACTGAATCGGGGGTGCGGGTCGTTTTGGTGCTGTTCGCATAATAGTGAATAAGTCTCACAAGATCTGATAGCTTTAGAAAGGACAGTTCCCCAGCACACAAGCTCTCTTGCTTGCCTACATGTAAGACATCACTTTGCTCCTCATTCCCTTTCCTCCATGATTGTGAGGCCTCCCCAGCCATGTGGAACTGTGAGTCAATTAATCTCTTTCCTTTATAAATTACTCAGTCTTAGGTATATCTTTATCAGCAGCATAAGAATAGACTAATACATTATTGTTTTATGAAATATCAGAATAAAGTAGAATTAAAATAAATGTGGCCTCATATGTTGTTGACTTTTAAAAGGCCAAATTAACCATGGAGTTTATCCTGGGAGCCTTAATACAATTACAAATCAGTTTGCTAAAATATGAAATAAATTAAGCATTGTTGAAATGTAATTCCGATTACATTGGATTCAGAATATCTGATTTCTTGTTTACAAACTAACCTAAACATTTCTTATTAAATGAAATGTACTCGTGACTTAAAATATTTGAAGAAAAGCAGTCATTCAGAAAATTAAGGTCAACCAAAAATAGATGGCACCTATAGAATAGGCTGTTGACTTCTGTGTTATGCCAAGTAAAAAAACAAAAACAAAATCTGTGTTAGAAGGCAGCCCTTCTTTAAGGTATATGTCTCATGTAGGAATGCATATGTATTTTTTAATAACCCAGACCTTTTTGACAGTACCAGCCTTTCACATTTCCTTGCAAGGCTTCTGCTATTTAAAAATAAAGTTCTGGCAAGCATGGATTTGAGAGGAAACATATTTTCATGTCACATAATCTGTTAACTCTTCTCAGGACGGTCTCAGCCTTAGCTCTAGAGACTCACTGCATGACCCTGGACAAATTCTTTGATATTTTTGGGCTTTGTCTTATCTGACAAGTGGGGCTACATCCACTCGGCCTCATCTCTAGAACTGAGAGGAAAGAGTCCTCTGGGGTAAAAGTGAAGCGGCTTACCGTCCCTCTTCCCATGGGGGCCCACAGTGCTGCTGCATGTGCCACTGCGTTTCTATTGACATCCATTAAAAAGAAAACATCTTTTTGCTACCTTTCTATCTTTCAAAGAACTTCATTTTCACCCTAGTGATACTTTTGAAGAAAAACTTCCCAATTATGATGCATAAGAAAAAAAACATATGTTCTCAAGGTTCAGGGGACTAATCCACCTCCACCACTAAGATAAAGTTTGGAAGAGTAAATGACACTGGTGAGGGAACCACATGATTTTGGTGAAGACAAAAGCAGCAGACACTATTCCAGGGCAGCAAACCATGATGAAGCACAGAGTTGCTGTTGTAGAGCTGTTCCATCACTCATTTCCATTACATCCTTCCATCTTTCAGATGTAATGAGCAACCCAGAATTTTTCATTTGAAAGCATAGAAAGTCTCTTTCCAGGGCACTGAAATGTGAAAGACATGAATGAAGATGAAGAAATGGGCATTTTCATTTTGATTGGAGCTAGTTTAAAAATGATAATGGGATTGAAAGTGTATTTAATAAAAAAATTATGCTGTGAATAATAAATCAGATTTTGTAATTCTGACATTTAAACCATTTTCCACAATATCCTAGATTTTTAGTAGAATATGAGTTCAAAACTAAGAACTAGAAAATACATTAGTTATTTTTCTACCCTGAAGGACATTTTTCTTCTTTGTTGAAAAAATAAAAGGCAAAATCGTGCCCTAAACTGATATTTATGTATAATATAGTATATAATTTTAAAACTGAATGTTTTTTATTGCTTTACAAATATTAATTTATTAATCATTACTAAATTCCACTGTGAAATATAGCAAAAATGCTATTAAAAGAAGCCATACCCTTGTCCTGCCTTCCAAATGGCTTCTCCTACATTTCCTACTGCAGGCTTCACCTACAGCAAAGAGCTTTATATTTTATTATTAATCAAGTTCCTAGGAAGAATTTGGTCATTTTCTCACTAATTATACCATTTGTTCCAAACATCTGATTTCCAAGTTACAGAATAAATGATTCACAGTATGGATTTATTCCAACATAACTTGTTCTCAAACCACATTTGCTGAAATCTCACTGAAATCTAATGATGTGGAAAGATATTTGTGTTATGCTATTAAATAAAACAACACTTTATCAAAAAGCTGCATGGTGCTAAAATGTGTAAATACATACCTACAGCTATAGCTATCAATACGTCTCAAAGGAATTATAGTTTATTCACATTTTTCTTTCCCTTTTGCCCATCTGTGTTATCTAATTTTTCCACAGTAAACACAGCTTCCTATTATAGTATTTTTTTATTTTTTATTCATTTAATTTATGGTATATGACTTATGCGATATACCATAGCCTTAGTCATGGTGATAAGAGAAGATGATAGTTAAGATTATCACACTTGGCTGGGCGCGGTGGCTCATGCCTGTAATCCCAGCACTTTGGGAGGCCGAGGCAGGTGGATCACAAGGTCAGGAGATCAAGACCATCCTGGCTAACATGGTGAAACCCCATCTCTAATAAAAATATTAAAAAATTAGCCTGGCATGGTGGTG
>NW_012114633.1:1608836-1639982 GCF_000951035.1 Colobus angolensis palliatus
TTGCAGTGAGCCAAGATTGCACCGTTGCGCTCCAGCCTGGGCTACAGAGTGAGACTCCGTCTCAAAAAAAAAAAAAAGAAAAAGAAAAAAGGTTATCACACTTGATTGTATTTAAATACACTATTCTTAAATAAGCAGACAGCAGCAAGATCTGTTAGACTTGGATTATACCAATTGGATGATACCAATATCATCAAAATTTCCAAAAAATACTGGAGTTAGACTTTTCATCAAAATTTTCAAGACATGACTAAGTGTTTCACCCTCTGCTCACCCAACAGCCAGGCTTCCTTGTCTCCTCCCACTCACTTAATACTACCCAATGCCCTTCTGGATGTATGCTGCGTGACAACCAACAGACAGCTGGGAGTGTGTGAGACTCACCACATTTTCCACAACAAGGGCAAACCAAACTCAGATCACACCCTCAAGGAGCTTAAAAAAGAGAAGACATGTTCACAATCCACCATAAATACAATATAAGAAAGTTTCTTAAAAGGACTAAACCATGATAGTATAAAATTTGAAGGCCTTTTTCGTGTGTGTTTGATTCCAATGCCCCATCCTGCCCTCCTTGGATGTCGTCCTCATCTCTTGTACCTTCAGTCTAGTCTTTGCTGACCCATGACCTCAATTGTGACCCCTCCTCTAGTTATGTTTTGCTGTCTTCCTTCTTTCATATTGACAATTTATCTTCGTCTGCTGTCAAAGTCAATATACATCTTCACTGCTCCATTGTTTTACTCCTTCCCCCACCTGACTTGGAACTGCCCTCCCAAATTTAGGTGTCTACTTAGTGGGGCAGTCAACAGTTTCTCTCTGTGCCAATGCACCACCCCAGAATCAGGCTAACCCCCTCCTTCTGAAGAGCCATTCAGGAGGCCATCTTCTACAGTAGCCTCCAGCTCTTCCAATTACTTTCCCCAAGGAAATTGCATACAGCAAAGCACATAGAACAAGAAGTGTCGAGGGAAAGGTGGTAGGAAAGGAGCAGAGGTTGATAGCAACCAATTCTTCTTAGGCAGAGTTCGAGTTCTAAATGTGTATTGGATTGTGTTTGAGTCTGTTTGACAGAGCTAAAAATATTGTATATTGATCATCTTTCTTCTCTGCCAATTTCAAGAGATGGCTTGATGGCTGCTCCCTTCTCAGCCCTTCCTTATGCTCACCCAGGGCACTTGGTAAAGAGAAAAGAGCCAAGAGGGCAGACAGCTGCAGACCAAGGAATGGAACAGAACAGGAAGGCTGGAGGAGGAGCAGGGGAGGGCAGGCAAATCTGGGAGAAGGGGTGGTTTGGATGGACTGCCTTGGAAAAAGAATAGAAAGTTGAGAGGACGGGCAGTATTGTAGCCATGTGAATAATGGGAACCCCATGTCTTCCCGCAACATAAATTCTCTTTGCCTTCTCTTAAAGACTGCAGTAAAAACATACAGGAATTTTAAAGACATTTTATAATGTATTTGCATTTCCTTTAAATTTGACAGAAGCAAGAAGATCAAGATCTATTTAGGTTTCAGTATGTGTGAGATGTCAGGGTTAGTGAGGAATGTGACAAGTGAGAGCAGGCAAAAAAGAAGGAAATACAGCAAACTCATGGCACCAGTATGACCAAATGGAACCTAGTCTTTCAGTTGCCAAAGCTTTAAAAATACTCTTTATTTGGGAGATATACCCCTATTTTTGCAAGACGCTTATGGCTGCCAATTTTTCCCCACTAACAAGAAATGTTCTACAGTGTCACACTAATCTATTTAAAAACCAGAGAAGCAGAGAACCGTGAAAAATCTGCACAAAAATCCCAAGCCCATGACGAAACAAACAGAAATGTGTATGCTGCTATATCTAGGTCCTTTAAAAGCTGTCAAGGTTCATTATAAAATATTAAATGACTGAATAAATATTAGCACAAATTCTTTTTTCATTTCAATAGAGACTAAAAGGGCAGCAGGAACTGTTTCACTGATGAGAATGACTCATTCTAGCCTAAGTAAACTCCTATGTAATCAAGTTCATTACATTTCTCTGTATCATCTATTTGGAAAAAGTAAATCTGTTAATAGGCCATAAACCTAAATTCTAAAAATTAATGTTGTATATTAAAAATATTATCATATTTTAAAAAATAAATTTTTTCTGGGATTAAGGAATTATGGAAATGCAGATAAGCCCAAGAGCAAAAAAGAGAGAAATCATTTTAAAAACTGATACCATGAGTGTTTTGGTTCATCTTACTCACCATAGAACTTTGTTCTATTTAACCCTAATTTTGCCTTGATCAGAGGCACTAGAGGTATGGTCTGGCTTAGCTGCACTTTTGCAGTATCATAAACCAAGGGTAATTCTCAGTGTTAACAGGACACGTTCCATACACAGGCAGCTGAAGTTTGCGTCTCTCTGATTCATTAAGCTCATTTGTTACCAGATTTTAACTTCACAAGTCCAGAACTTTTAGTACCTGTTGCCAAAGGAATTCATATGGACACCAATCTGCCCAGCAGTTCCTCTGCAGGCTATGTCTGCATAATACTCTCTGTTCACAGTAAAGCTTCATTCCGTAAGCTGAAGGTCTTCTGAATCATTGTGAAGATGTCTGCTGCTTGACTTCTCCTTTAGGAACTTCTAGGAAAGCTTCGTAACGCCCCATCATTTCCAAACAGAAATAAATGATAAGCCAAGAATACACACACTCTAGTTTCCTAAGATTTCAGTATTATATAACCACTACGTCTTCCTAAATTCCTTCTAGACAGCCAGCTTTAATTCTTCCAGCAATCATCTCCTTCACTCATTCGCCATAACTTAGAATCTTCTACTAATCCTAGGAAATAGAGAAATATGGTCATGCCATATGTTTCTTTACTGGAAAAAAAAATTTTGATGAGGTAATTCTATTTTCATTCTATTTTGCACAGGTGGCAGAAATCATGCTTGTATTTTTTTTTCTTTTTATGTGCCCTGCTAAGCCTTGGAAAACAAAGATAAAATTTGAGCTTCCTGCAAGTTTTACCTACTCAGCCACTTACTTTCCAGGATCCCTCATCATGAAAACAGTTGTGTGGGATAAGAGATTGGAGTTAGTGCAGGAAACAAGAAAAGACAAAACTAGGGCCTTGCCAAGGGAACAGCCCCAGACCAGCTATATTGGAGGCAAGAAGAGGAAGTAAAAGATGAAAAGGAGTTTAAAGACAAGTGAGTTTTAGGTGCACAGTGACCATGCAATTGCTCCAAAGCCAGGCGAATATGATATAACCCATTAAATTTTCTCTTGCTTTGGTTGTTAGGAAGCTGAAAATTATACATTTATCATGTATTACCATAAATATCTCTGTATTTCCCTTCCCAGGTATACAGGATGCATGGCAGTGGTGGTTGGAGAAAATTGCCATGGGATTGACACATGGATTGGCACTGAGCACAGGGATATGAAACTTCATGCTCATGATTGCAATTCAGGAAGCCAAAGGGCAAAGGAAGCATCATATGGGGTTTGTGATCTAAGTATCAAGAAACCAAAATGCAAATACTAATAAATATGGAACCAAAAAGACTTTATGTATGGAGCAGTGCAAAGCTGGTACAAGAGATGTGAATCCTCAAGAATGCAACCTCTACTGTGAGCTTGCTGGAAGAAATTAATGATGCTAAGGTGGAAAGTCCTCCATTTGGAGACACTTACTCATTTTCTGCTACTTTTCATGGGATTTTTTATCATCTATGCCATGCTGTACCAGGAAGCAAAGGGAACTTTCATCCACACTGTTGACAACTTTTGTGCATGAAGTTGGCAACTTGCAACACCTGGCAGCTCCCAGTGGCCCTGACACGTTGAGTCCCTGCTGGTCCTTGCTCACATACTATTTCAACAGTTTGTCTCTCTCAGTGACAACCTTCCTGGGGTTCCAATAGCTTTCATTTTTTAATGTAATTTTTCAAAACTCTTTATTGTCAGCCTTATCAAATAGTCAATATTTTCACATCAATAGTAAAGTTGACTCTCTCTAGGTAACTTTTCAGCTATTTTCCTCCCAACTGTTTGTGTTTATGGACATCTATAGAGCTGTATTTACAATCACCTTTAACCTAAAATCTCATGACTACTATTGGGCCCTACAGTAAATATTTACTGTTGATGAGGATATGGGATGCTCCAAGCCCAGAACTCAGAGGATGTAAAGTCATGATCCAGACAGCAATGTTTTGAACTGAATAAGGTCATTGATGATTAGGGCAATTACAATAGTAGTATCTGCACTATGTTTTATATCTTATGAAATACTTTTACAGTACTTATGTCTCTTGAGCTACACAACTTACTAAAGTAGTGGAGCACAAATTTGTATTAATTTCTATTTACAGGTGGGAGAAATTGAGGCCCTAGAAGGTTAGATGACTTGCTCAGGATCAACAATTTTTAAATGTCAGAGCAGGGATTCAGAACCAGGACATATGACTCCAAGTCTAATATTCATTCCACCATGTATCACCGTGGCCTTTTCCTGTCTTGAGCCTACATTAGAATTGAAGTCTCAAACTAAAGGGCAGTCACCATTTTGCTGGCATAACTGAGCAGCTGAATGTCACTCTTGATGCTTTCAGTCTTGTGTCTTTATAGTTGTTTCACAATTGCCTGGTCTTTACATCTCCTAAATGCCTTTCATATATAATAAATGTCAGAGACAGTGGTTGGTCATTTTCATTTGACTTCTTAATGATTTGATGAAGAATGTACAAGTGGCCTGTGTATACTGGCTTCAGAGGTCAGCTTGAAGCAGCAAGTCACTATAGAGATAAGCATTTAGCCATTATATTCATTCATTTTAGGCAAGGATAGTAGTTTATCATTTACTCCTCTTCTTTGGAGCTAATAAAGAAGTAGATGACTCATTGGGCTTAATTATCATGAAAGAGGGAGATATTGTCCCTCTATAGGAATCAGAGCTATATGTTGCAAGGGCTCTGAATAAACTACCTACTCCAGAAAGTCTGAACAGGTCCCTAAGACTATCTCCTTTTGTGTGTATTTAAGACTGATTTGGGGCCATCCTTTGAGAAGGCTAGGATGAGGATACTTTGTTTTACACCAGACTTGGGCACTCAGAGCTCATATTAACTCCAGCTTCTTCCAGTACAAAATGAAATGAAATATATTGACTAAACACTGAACAGTTCTCTATTAACCCCCTCACTTTCATGCATGTCCTCATTTCCTCCAAAACATCTTTCTTCCAGACTAGATGCCAGGGTATGTTTTTTAATATAAAGACTTCTTTCCAATTAAGAAAAGGGGGGGGTAGGCTCCCACATGAAAATAATTGTAATTTTTGGAATTTTTGTATCTGTTCAACAAGAAAATACAGAATAACAAAAGGCTTCTGTGAATTCAATACTGTGTTTTAAAAGACAATTTTGTGTCTTATTCACCATGATATTATCAACACACTTTTGAGAAAAAAGTAGGTAGTATATTATGCAAGACATATTTATGTTTCGTCTACATATGGATTCACAACCATCCTCCCACCCATATCTCCTTCCTCCCTTGACTCACAAGTTGGAAATAACTGATCTAGATATTTTGCTTCTCAGACTATTCCATTTTCTGAGCAGTCTTCACAGCCCTTCTCTAGGTATAGAGGCCAACCTTTGGGACACACAGAGCGAAGGGCATCTGCCTGGGCAGATGGAATAGTTTGAGGAGATTTCATTCATCTCGTTAGCAAACACTTCAAGCACCTTAAAGTGCCAAGCTAGGACTAGGTGGAAGTGATTTCTGGGGACTTCCCTACCTACAGATATCTGAAATTGCACTAGTCAGAACCACATTCCTTTGCTATAAAGTTTAGATTTCTCAGTGTTCCAATTTCCCTGACAAAGGTAATAGTAAGTTATTAGTTGTTTATCAATTCTAGCTACACAATAAAATTACCTGGGAAACTTTGAAAAGACTAGCAGTGTCTGAGTCCCAACCCAAGCCAATTAAATTAGATTCTATGGAAAATGGGAACCCACACACTGTTTTTTTGTATTGTTTCATTTTGTCTTTAAGTTTCTAAAGGGTAATGATCTAATGGGTTTCCAGGTGAGAATGTCTTGTTTCTCAAAGTCTCTAAATGACTTAAAGGAGGAGAAAGGCAACAAGGAGAATGTGGGGAAAGCCTGTAAATATGAACAGGCCCTGGAACTTGGATCAGTAGAGCAGGGTAGAGGAGGAAATCGTGAAGGCAAATTTCTTCGATCTCATAGCTCCACCCTCAACTTGTGGCCCCTCCCTGAACTGAACATTTCACTTAGGATATTTTTATCCAAACACTTTTCCTTTGGTTGAACGTCATTTCTTCATTCATTCAATAAATACTTATATGTGTTGGATACCTGATGTTGAGTATCAAGCATTAGGCAAAGTTCTCCATTCATAGAATTTACGTTCTAACTGGAGAGAAAGACAATAAATTCACAATAAATTTTGCATCGGCTTTGTGCCTCTGCTGATTATTTCTTTCCTTCTGTTTGCTGTCAACTTCTAGGTACTTGGTATTACTCTGATCAGATGTCAATGTCTCTCATATTGAGTTTTTTCCATGTCCTCATGCATATGTACCATGCTGAGGTTTTTTGGAAGAGTATCTATAATTGCATTCCACAGATATATGCCTGAGATGACTAACTTCCATTCCACCCCTAAAAAATTGAAGAACTTTGGTTTCAAATATCTCTGTTTACAGGAAAAATGGGGAGTTAGGGTGGAATCTTAAGTCAGGGGACCTGAATTCAAATTCTGACCCTGCCTACTAACTGTGTGACCTCAAACCAGTTACTTAACCTCCTCTTTAGGTCTTAGTCTTCTCATTTATGAAATGAGGATAACAACATGAAAATCAAAGGTTTAAATAAGAAATAATATATACAATCAACAGGTATCCACATAGAGCTCACACATAAGACCAGTGGCCAAGATTGAACTGACCCTGTGACTAAGACCACACTTTCTAGGCTTTCTACTCCTACCATCAAAAAGAAAGCTCCTCCTCTTCACCAACAAACACACACCTTCACCACCATTATCTGTCTTGATAATTGCCTCATGTTTTTATGTATCCATATTTATGTCAGACACCACAAAACCCCCTGACTTTCTCTTTCCTCACACACTCTGTCCCCTTAAAGCTCTATACATACCCTGTTCTGTCAGCTCCACCCTCCTGCCACTGGTTCTGAAGCCTACCCATTGGGCCTTCTGAAATCCATAACCATTATTTGCAAAGCCCCCTTGTATCATCAATAGATTTGCTGCATAGAAATTTACTCTAAAGATTAGTGACCTAAAACAAAATCAATCATGTATTATATAACATAGTTTTCACAATTGAAAATTAGGTAAAGCTTAGCTAGACAATTTGGGCATGGAGTCCCTCACAAAACAGCCGTCAGATGTCTGAGGGGGCTGGAGTCATCTGAGGGCCTGACTGGGAATGAAGGATCCACATCCAACATAACTCACTCCCATGCTGGCAATTGGTGCTGATTGTTTTGGGGGAGTCATCTCTCCCTCTCCACTGGGACCTCTTTACAGGGCTGAGGGAGTGTCTTCATGACCTGCTAGCTGGATTCCCCAAGAGCCTGTAATCTAAGAGAGTAAGATGGAACATACAGAGTTTATTATGACCTTGTCTCAGAAATCACATGCTATCACTTCTGTAGTATTCTATTGGTCACACAGGTCAGCTCTGATTCCATAAGGAAGGGAACTAAAAAAGGCTTAAATACCAGGAGATGAGGGTCATTGGGTATCATCTCGGTGACTGGCTATCACACCTCTATTTTCATGCTCTGAACATTCCCTTCACCTTTTTGCTCTCATCAAAACTTGACTTTTCCCTGAGAACACATTATCAGCCTCCCAAACTGGAGAGTGCCTTTTCTTTTGTAGCCCTCAGATCTTTGAGCCTGAAGATAGTTAGGTGTCATTCTTGCTTCTCATTGCTTCCCTTCCTTCTCCCTCATCCCCCAAAACACCAGCTTTGAATCTCACATCATTAGATTATCATGAACCAGTGATGCCTCTGCCTTTCTCCTCTTTTCTCTAGATCCTGGCTTCTGGTTCAGTCATACTCACCAATACTATTCTGTCTCAATTCCCAGGGCTATGGGCACACAGGTAAACCATCATGCCCAGAGCCAGGCCTCTCAAATCCATGAATTTCTGTTCTCCATTGATCATGTCAACCATTCTACCACAGCCTCAAATCCCATGGTCATAGCCCCAGCAATAAATGCAAAAATGCATTAGCAATAAGGGCAACATTTATTAATGTTAATTTAATGCATTGTACCCTCTGGCCACCAGTTCCAGTCTTTTCTTTCTACTCTCTCTGCTATCCTATCCCCAGGTATCTTTCAAAGCCCCTGGGACCCCCAATCCATTGATCTACCATCATTCCACTGTCCCTCACTTCTTGATGTTATTATTCCCCTACTTATCAAGCTTAACTTCCATGGCCAATCTTATAATTAATCCCATACATATACTTTTGCCTCATTTGTCTTCTTTGGATTTATTGTACTTACTTGGAAAACTGAAATTCTAGTTAAAATCCAACTCTGTGCCTATGTCAAACCTCCACTAAACAACTGAATATTACCAGAGAAAAATATGCAATTATGCTTAATGAGCTCACTTCCAATTTATGAACAGATCCTAAAATGTGCTCTTAATGCTACCAGGATATCATACTTAATTTCCCAAGACCATTCACTTTCCACTCTCCTGGACAACTTTTTTACACTTTCAATCTTCTAGAATACCCTAAACTTTTTTCTTGTCTTCATATTCCTACTTTACTGAAAAACTTAAAGCAATCAGAAGAGAACTTCCATAGACTTCCACCATCATATTTATTCACCTACCAGCATCTTCATCCACACACTCTGCCTCCATATTTGTTACTATTCATGACGCTAACCAAAGCCAACTCCTCCTCTTGTATATTAAATCACACTAAATCCCTTCCCCTATAGTCTACTCAAGGACATCACCTATTCCAACATTTCTAACCTCTTTCTCTGGTGCCAATTTTCCCTATTGGATCATTTTAATTCAAATGCAAACAACATGTTGATATTACTCCCATCTGTAAAAAAAAAATGAAAGATAAAAAATAATTTCTACATATTCCACTTGCCCCACCAGCTACTGTTTCATTTCTCCCCTCCTGTTTGCACAAAAACTTCTCCAGAAAGCTATCTATAGCTGCTTTTTGTGTTTTCTTTTCTGCCATTCCCCACTAAAACCAGTTCAATCAGATTTTTGATTCACTACTCCATTGAAACCACTGTGAACAATATGAATAATATCCACCATGCTGCCAAATCCAATAGCCCAGTCCTTCCCTTGCTTGTCCTATCAGCAGCATTTGGCACAGTTGATGACTTTCTTCTCCTTGATACACTTTCTTCCCTTGGCTTCCACATTATCCTGTTTCTCTCCTATATCACCAGCTGCTCCTTTGTAATCTTCGTTGCTGGTTCTTCCTTTAACTCTTTTATGTTGCAGTGTCCCAGGGCTCAGTCTTTGATCCTGTTCTTTTCTATAACTACAATTACTCTTTTGGTATCATAGCAGTATTGGGGCTTTCAGAACCAGTGATATGCTACTGACCTCTAAATTTACAAATCCAACTAGAAGTTGCTGATTTGTATGTCCTTGGATATAAAATAAGCATCTCAAACACAGCATGCTCAAATCTGAATACTTAATCTTACTGCCAAAACCTGCTCCACCCTCAGCCTTCTCTATTTCAGCGGATGGCAACTCCACATTTATCAGATGAAAAACCCTAGAGTCCTCTTTGACTTTGCTCTTTCTTTCACAGCCACACATAATTCAACCACAAACCTTGCTCGCTGTTCTTTCAAATCTATGCAGAATCTGAATGCTTTTCACCACCTCTCTGCTACCATGTGGTCTAAGCCAGCATCTCTCACGTGGCTACTGCAATAGTCTCTGAACAGTTCTCCCATTTCCAACCTTGCCCCTTTACAAATTAGTCTGAACAAAGCATCCAGAATGGTCCTTTTAAAACATGTATATCACTCCTCTGCTCAAAATCCCCTACTTTCTCCCCCATTCGCACAGAGTAAAAGACAATGGCTTACAAGACCTTACAGGCTGACAATACCACCTCACTCATCTCTCTGACCTCATCTCCAACTATTGTTTCCCTTAATCACTCAACTCCAACCACACTGGTCCCTTCTTACTCCTGGAGCATGGACCAAGCAGGCTCCAGTTTAGCCACTATGCTCTATCTGTTCTCCACTCCTGGATGTTATTTCCAGCTTGGTTAACTCCCTCACCTTCTTTTCATGTCTTTGCTCAAATGTCACCATAGCATGAAGTCTTTCCTTCGCCACCTTATTCATTACTTCAGTGGCACACTGCAACAACACACCTGTACAAACACACACACACACACACGTAATGTCAATCTTTACTTACCATATTTCATTACTTTCTATTGTCTATGTCATTTATCTTCTTCTAAGATAATTGTTTATTTATTTATTCCTTTGCTGTCTACTCACCATCTTTCACTTCCCTACCTCTCTATCCTATATTGCAATACAAAAGCTCTTTAAGGGCAGGGATCTTTCTAATATTCACTGGCCGATTTCAAACCTATAAATTCATGTAACATGTTCAACAAATCAATAAACAGTGTCTCCCTGCAATTTACAACTCACAGATTTTAGGTACAATTTCAGGCTATGTAGCTAATTAGAAGAGCTTGAACTCAGACATTCTGAATACAAATTCATTAATCTTTCCACGATATTGCTCTAACTTCTGGACAAGAACCTTCCTCAAACCCTTGAAACACCAATACTTTTTGATTTTTTCAAGTTAATAAAATAAAATATGTTATTTTAATTTGATCATTGATTATTAGCACAGATAAAGACTTTTTCATGATTCTTTGTTGAATTAGTTGTGAATTGATGGTACATTTTGCACTTCTAAATGCTGTCCTGTGGCTTAGAATCATTGCTTTCGTAGACCTCTTTACTTTTTCTTTACTACAATTAGCAACACTAGCAGATGATTTTCTTTTATAGCCCATTTTACCCAAAGAAACAAAGTTTTTATCACTTCAGGAGAACTAGTGTGCATGATAATGAGTGTAGAACAACACAGCCAAGCTGACATTCAGAGACTGTTGCTGAACCCCTCCCTCTTACTTCTGTGAGTCATTCCAGACACATCAGTATTGCAAAGCCTGCAACCGAAATTCATTCCTCAGCAAAACTGCAAATCATTACATGTTAAGTTGCTTGAAAATAGTCAAAACTGCAAATGTTTAAGCCTCAAATCCCAATAATCTACTGTAATTGGACTCAATCATTACAACAGACATCCATGAAGTAGGGGGTAGGACACAGATGAAGAAGAAAAATATATGGAAATCCAAATAACTAGGAGCTTAGTGCTTGGAGTTAGAATGTTTTCTGCTTTGGGCAACCCTATACTCTTCCAGGTGGTAGCAGTAGGAAGGTAGCAAAAACAATGAAAACTGTGAAAGGAAAAAAAAAAAAAAAATTAAATATTGTGACTATGACTCATAAATATAAAGTCTGTCAAAATTTACATAACTTATCAATAAGGGAACCAGTAGGATGATAAAGCTCCAAAGAGTATTTGGAAAACTAAGCAGTTACAGAAACTGAAGGAAGAATGTTGCAACAAGATTGCCAGGGTAGATCTATAATTGGTTGATATTTTACAGAGCAATAAAACCATAACCTTTAGGTTATATTGTTCTACTAAACAGAAATCATTTGCTTCTCTACCAGACAAAACTCTACACATTAACATGTAACTTCACAGAACCTGAGCCCTAATCAATAATAAATCATCTGTTAAACAAAGGATAATCTCCAAAAGAATTAAGTAGTCCTGTTAGACAGTGTTGTAGTCTTACACAGAAAGGACACACAGCCATCCCTTTGCCTTATTTCTAATTTGTTGATACTTTTTTTAAAGAATTAAAGTACAGGAGCCTTCTCTTTGGGTTGCCTTTGGAGAAATACACTATTCTATTATATTAGAAATGTGTCTGGTCTGTTTGGAAAGAAAAATTCCTCCTAGTTCCAAGCTCCAATAAGATCCCTTCATACTACAGCCTATTTTAGTAATAGAGTATTTTGTTTGAAGAGTGTATTTCTCCTGTAAAATAAGAACACAATTAATAATTGAATGAATTCCCTATTTCAGTCTGATTTGTGAATTCTCTACATTCAAAGAATTCCTCAACTGTATTTTAGAAATGGAAAGCACCTTAATGAGGGATCTTGAAATAAAACAATGTCTGAAAGGTTAAGGAATTTGCCCAAGGTCATATTGTGAGTCTGACGCTGAGCTGATAGAGAAATTTGAAGTTAAAGCAGAAAAGCACAGAGGGCTACAACAGCTGGAGAAACTCCAGCTTCCTGTGGTTGGTCTACGGATACCCTTGATCTCATAACCCTCAAGTAACACTGTTGGGCCAGAATACAGGCTTTATAGCAAGAACTCAGGTTTAAGGATTGTGAGGGACATTTTTGACTACTAGTAATTGAGAGAAAAAGTAACAACCTTTCCTCTCCCATCACAAGGTTCATGGCTGACACTCCTGTGACCAAACAGATTAACCAGGGAAAAGCATAACAAATTTATTTAATATAGGTTTTACGAGAAATGGAGACCCAAAGACCCAGGAAAACTGTAATTTTGTGCTTAGGTTTGATGAGGAAAGGACAGTTATGTAGAAGTAAGAATGGACAAAAGAGGGTATGATCTAATAGTAATAAACTCAGAGAAATTTAGCAAGGCCTCTTTCGGTTCAGATTCTTCTTGGACTCTCTGTGTCTTTGTTCCTTTCCTCCAGGTACAGGGCAGGACACCTGTCACATGGGGGCCTTTCGTGGAGAAGGGAGGGAGAAGGTCAGAGAGTCACCTTCCTGCCTCTGTGGTTTTTCTCAATTTCCGTCAGCTTAAAATACTCCGTATGTGAAGGGCCCACAATTTGAGGTATTGTGTTCTGAGTCCCTACAGTAATTTTTTCCAAGAAGATGTACCGTGAAAAAACTAGGCTAATTCAACTGCAGTAAAGAGAGAGAGAAAGAAGATTGAAGCTTACACACACGCTATTTAAATTGGCAAGTCTGAAATTGTTTTATCTTTTATAACTTCATTTTCTTCTTTTCTAATTTTTTTCTCACAAGTTTATTTTTTTTCAAAGAGAAATCTGCCTCCTTGAGGAACAGAGACACTTTCATTTCAGAAAATAAGGCTGTATTGTTAAAATAATCCAATTTTAGAAAAGATAGAGTATATAGTATGTACTATGAAACAAACAAACAAAAAAAAACAAGACAATGACTACTGAATAACTTTTGACAGCAGATTAGAATGCATGCCATTTCTCGGCTCCTTTTTAATTCCTATTTACAAATTGAATTTTAAATACAGGATGGGCTGATAGTGTTGACAGAGGCAGTTTTGTTACTTATTTTAAAGCCTTTATGTCAGCCACAGTAATTATGTTTGGGCAATAATATTCTTCCATTATTAATTTGCGAAATTCTGATTCTTCCTCTATCAAAGTACCTAAAATTATTCACTTAAAACCTAGAATTTAGGGTTGGAAGGTAAGCCTCCATGAGTGTTTAAAATTGTTTGCTAATTGCCATCTGGATTCTGCAATTCTTAAAGCATGTCTGAACAACAGACTTCACATAATTTTAAATTAATGCAAATCTACATTAATTTAATATATATCCATGCTTTTGTTGATGGAGACAGAGAAAAGCTGTCAGAAAAATAAGATGAACTAAACTAGAATACTGAAATTCTGAAAAGTTTAGCAATAGCGGTAATATCAAGAGTACACCCTTTCAGTTACATTTCAAGGTTAAAACCCACATTTTCCTATAATTAACTTAAATCCAAAGGGCAGGCATAATACTATCCAACCTAAACATTCAAAACCTGTTTATTAAAATATCCTAAATATCCTATCCAAAGTACTGAATAAAAAGCTTTTTGAATGACAGCTGGCCATTCCTGTTCTGCTCTCTCAAGGTTGTTAATAAACATTCACCCTTGTTTTTGTTTTTGTTTTTGGAGACAGAGTCTTGCTGTGTCACCCAAGCTGGCCTGCAATGGTGCAATCTCGGCTCACTGCAAGTTCCACCTCCCAGGTGCAAGTGATTCTCCTGCCTCAGCTTCCCAAGTAGCTGGGATTACAGGCGTGTGCCACCATGCCCAGCTAAGTTTTGGATTTTTAGTAGAGACGGGGTTTCACCGTGTTGGTCAGAATGGTCTTGAACTCCTGACCCCAAGTGATCTACCCGCCTTGGCCTCCCAAAGTGCTGGGATTACAGGTGTCAGCCACTGTCCCTGGCCAAACATTCACCTTTTAAAATAAATGAATATATCCTAATACTGAACAGATTTTTCAATAAAACTTGGAAAGTTTAAGCTGTCCAAAGAAGTATTTCCCAATAGTTTTCTTGGCACATTCAAATAATTTTGTATTCTCCTTCACTTTGGCTAAATGTAAACTAAACAAAGAGAAGTATGACTGGTTTGACACAAGTGAGTGACCAGAGTTGGTGTCTTCTTGGAACTGACCTTTTGTTACCATGACAAATCAAAGCCTTCAAAGGTCAGGGATACTTATGATTGAGAAATCACCCCTGGAATAGCCCAACCCATTCTTAAAAACTTTAATCTTCTATGAGTAGTTATGAAAGAAGGAGGTTTAAATTACTATCTGCCATCCCAGGAAGTAGAAATACCTAGTCTCTGGAAAAAATTCTGTTACAAATCAACTTTTAATTATATTTTTTCTCTAAGTTGGGAAAACTCCAGCATCTCCATTACCCTAGGATTAAAAAGAGTTTCCAGTTGTTCTTAAAAATATGACAAATGAACAATAGTTCTGTTCTGTTTTTTCAGCATCTGAATTAACTCTGTGTGTAAGGGTATGCCTGGGAAAAGTAGAGAGCTGAAATTCCCCATGATCCCAAAATCCAGAAATCTGTTTTTTTAAGTTAAAGTCACAGTTTCAAAAATGTCCTTTGGCCATTGAATCATCTCTGTGTTCCAGGTGACCCTTTTTTTCCCCTTTAGACCTTCTTAAAGTTACTAGAAATGTATATCTTGAGAGATATGTATCATTTTTAAAACAAAATCCCTTATCGGAACTCATATACAAGGTCACTAAGATTGTGCTTTGACCTACTCTAGTGAATTGATAGATTGGGCTGACTGCACCATGCTGCCCTTCCCTGGTACTCCTTGAATTTCACAAACCAAGTGGTTATTTATACAGATTTCAATGTGAAAGCTAGTGGAAGTTAGCTATGATTTTCTGCCCAGGGCATGAAAGGCTAGCTAAATGCTACCTTTGAACATTTGAAGGTTTTGTTTTGTCCACCAGCTTCACAAAGAAGATGGAACAGAAATGGCAAAGAAAAATGATTTTTTGTTAAATAAAGAAAAAAGCTCTAAACTAGAAATGTCAAAGATAATCTAAGCCAAGGAGATATTCAAAAGCCAAGGGTGACATCATCACCTTTCACCTTACTATTATGTCAACAGACCCTAGATATTTTCAAGTGGAATTACATTAAAATATATTTATGTGATTTTAAAATAATAAAATATTATTATTTCAAGAGTTAATACTATTTCCCAAGGTACATAAGTTCTCAGGGATTTTAGATTAGAATATGATATGTGCCTTACGTATCTAAGCAAGGTAAAAAAAATGTTAGCTTAATGAAAAAATTGAGCAAATACGCTGGGAACATGACATGCCCTAAAGTTCACTTATAATGAAAAGAAAAATAATCTGAAACCAAATACTTTGGAGAAATAGGAGAAATAAATTCATAATCAAGTAGACAGTCAATGGTGAAGCTAGAAATTAAATTTACAAACATACTCTATGCCCTGTTTGGAATAAGTTCCAGAAGTCACAGGTTTCCATATTACGTTTAGTATTTTTATTATGGTTTTTTACTGTTATTTTAATGAATGGAAACATTTTATATATAAAAGCAATGATAAATTAATGAGTATAACCTATTAAAACAATATTGATAGCACGTGTTCAAGATAGAACATAAATCATTTCAAATGTGTTTAAACTCAAATTCTATTGAAAAAATAGACCCACAGCAAGGAAAACGCATAATCATACAGGAAGATGTGGAAAGTGGTAAGTAGTTTTAGGTAGCCACGTATATCCTTTGTTCCTCCCCAGCCTCCCAGGCGGAGTAGGTTTGTGCTATATTATTCTATTATTTCCTGGGGAGGACTGGTGTTCTCATTTTTGTAGTTCACATGAGCAAAATCAAGCTTGAATTCACTTGACTTTTTTGCTTGTAAGAGGCAAGTCCCCTGTAACCAAGGCAACTGATATTAGCATAATGTACAGCCATAATTTTCAGCCATAATGTACATCTTTGATGACTTCAGAGCTCCAACCAATATTGAGAATCTTGAGAAGGCCTTTTCTAAGTGAGAAGGGATTCTTTCTCCTAGTGTCTTGTTTTAATTAAATAAAGTTTTTTATTTTAGAATAACTTTAGACTTGCAGTAAAGTTGGAAAGATAATACAGAGAGTTTCAGTATACCCCTCACTCATCATTAACATCTTACATTACCACAGTATATTTGTCAGAGAAAAAAAAAAAGCACCAACATTGATACATTATTAACAAATCTCCAGATTCATTTGAATTTTACCAGTTTTTCCATTAATGTTCTCTTTCTGTGTCAGGATTCAATCCAAGGTATCACATTTCATTTACTCGTCATATCATGGCTTGTCTTCCTTGTCTCCTCTGGTCTATGACAGTTTCCTCCTATTTCTTTTTCATGGCCTTGATAGTCTTGAGGAGTACTGGCCAGATATCCTGTATAATGTCCCCCAATCTTGGTTTGTCTGATATTTTTCAGAACTAGACTGGGATTATACATTTTTGGAAAGAAAGGTGGATAGAAATGCCCTTTCATTTCACCTTATCAGAGGATATGTGCTATCAACATGACTTCTAACTACAGAATCTTCATCATTTGGCTAAGGTAGTGTTTGCCAGGTTTCTCCATTATACAATTACATTTCCCCCTTTCCATAGTCTGTTAATTTGGAACTACTCACTAAGCCTAGCCTACACTCAAGGAAGAAAGAGTTCTACTTCCTGGAGGGGAGAGTATGTAACATATACTAAATGGAAGGCTTTTGTAAGTAAGATTTGTCTCTATTTATTTATTTATTCATGACTATTTATTTCTATCAGTATATATCACATATGATATGTTTATTTCATACTTTGGGTTTTTGATATTATGATTATACACACACATACACACACACACACACACACACAGATTTTCATCCACAGTTTCTAGTTCATAACTCCCATAACCTTTGTTACACTCCTTTGTTTTAATGTTGGAGACAAAATCTTTCTCTCTGACCTTCCTTTGCCCTACTTTCACCTGCCCAAGGCAGAACTCTAATCTGATTGTGGATCATAAAACCCTCATTCCAGAGAAGGTCCCTGCTTCTTACTTTCAAGGAAGGAAAGCCTCACAGAGAGATCAAGAGGAATCCAAACAGATAAGCCTCATTGTGTGTAGATAATGCACTTTTTGGCCAGCCACGTTTCAACAAGGTTGTCCATCAAAAGACAGAGTTCAGGGAGCTTCCAGAGAGCTGAACACATAGAGGCTGACAGGAAGTGAAGAGCAACTCGTCCATGAGCTGGGAGGGTGGTGCACCCCAACTCCACAGGGACAGAAACTCCTGCACTTGGGACCCCTTTGACCTTACCCTATGTATCTCTTCACCTGACTATATTCATATCCTTTAAAATATCCTTCTTATTAAAGCAGTAAAGATAAGTAAGTGTTTCCCTAAGTTCTCTGAGCCACTCCAGCAAATTAATCAAACCCAAACAGGGGTCATGGGAACCCCAACTTGAAACCAGCTGGTCAGAAGTTCCAGAGGCCTGGACTTGTAACTGGTGTTTGCGGCGGGGGGCGAGGAACAATCTTAGGTACTGAGCCTTCAACCTGTGGGATCGGATACTATCTCCAGATAGATGGAGATAGTGTCAAAACTGAATTGGAGGACACCCAGCTGGCATCTGCTGCTTGGCGGGTGGGAAAATTACCCCCCACATTTGGGCATAGAAGACTTCTGTGTCGATTGCTGTGGTGTTACGCCAGCAGAGGAAAAAACACGGTTTGAGAGAGTTTTATCCTGTACAGGGTTAAAATCCAATATTATGTTATCTATTTTGTTACTCAAATTGTTCAGATCTTTCAGGTTGGCACCTGTGTTGCTTTGATGTGATCCCATTCTACTACTCAACTTATTTGATTTCGTTGATTGAATCTTTTGTGTAGCACACCATCAAATATGCTGTATATTCTGCTCATTTGTCTTTTTACTGTCTAGGTTTCCCCTTGAGAATGTAAGCTGCTAAAAGCAAAATTTTTCCTCTTGTGTTCATTTCTGTATCCTCAATTCCTAGAACAATGTCTGCCCTTTGTAGAAACTCAAAAATGCATGTTGAATAAGTTTCTTTCCCCTTGGTCATTTCAGGATCTCAATTCAGTCATTTCAAGTTTCTGGGCCTTGCTCCCTTTCCCTGGGGGCTGCATTTTTGTTCTACTTGGGCATATATGGAGTTATGGCAACAGGGGAAAGGGTACCTGGTCCATAGTTGTCAGACATGATAGTCATAAGGCAAGAGGAAGTAAATAACAAGAAATACCTGTGTACTCATTATGATTTCCAGTTGAATAGTCCATGCACTTTGCAGCCTCCTCATTCCTGTTGTGTTGTCCTTTTGGATTTTCTCACTCTCTGCCCCAACTCCCAGTACTGTCTCAGAGACCTGGAATGCTTTGCTCCCTAAACACAGGAAGCTGCCTGCAAGCCCATTTGCTTGCAAAGGTCTCACTGCCCAGCCACCACACCAGCCCCTAGCCAGCCAGTGGATTCACAGAGAAGCTGACAGTCTCCTTGGGCTACACTTGAAAAGGAGTCACAGGCAAATTTTTTTTCTGTGGGATCTTCTATAGGATCTTTATGTAGGATTGTGATCACCCTTGCTGTCTTGAACTATGGAGAGTTGGCACATAATCAACTCCAGAAGTTTCTTTTCCTCATCTTCCATGCAGAAAGAAATTTTATATCTCTGCCTGGGGGAGGTAGGGGTGGGTGGTTGTATTATCTCACATTTGTGATTAATGGATCAACTTTACTGAAGATTTCCTTTGATGCTTGATGCTTAAAGTGAAGATTATGGAATTCAAAAAAAAAAAAATCTTTTTTCTCTCAAAAAGCTCTTGCAAAACAAAAGCACCCAGGCTTTCAAGATGTAGTTCTACCATAGATTTTTCAATGTATTTAGAAAAGTAAATAACTTTTTCTTCTTTCCTTACTCTTCTGTGTGTGGCCATGCCAAGGGCAAATGAATATCTTGAAGGGCTTTGGCTGGGTGAGGGAGTGGAGGGGGAGGGAGAAGAGTGTAGGAAGGTGGAGCAAACCCAGGTCAACAAACCCACCCTGATAGCTCCAGAATGTGTTCTGCCACCCAGAATATGCTGCTGGAAGTTTTATAAAAACTCGGAAACGCAGGTCTAGCAGATCTAACTTGTCTCTAAACAAAGCAGCCAGATAGAGCTTCTTGTACCGCACCTGGAGTCAGGAGATGAGGCAAACCTGGCCATGGCTTACTTGCTGAAGGGCATGAAAGGCAGTAAATGGCTTCACTGGTTTATCTCAGGAAAAGCTCTAGCAGCAAAAATGTGACCTTTCAGGAACTAAGTGCCCCGGAGTAGTGGTCTCCAAAGAGGGGGCACACGGTGCGGGAGTTCTAAAAAAAAATACGGCAAAAACTATATTGTGCTTATTTCTAATTCTATTATTTATTTATTTATTTATTTATTTATTTTTCGAGACAAGAGTCTCACTCAGCTGCCCAGTCTGGAATGCAGTGGCGCGATCTCAGCTGGTCTCCAACTCCTGGCCTCATGATCCGCCAACCCCGGCCACCCAAAGTGCTGAGATTGCAGGGGTGAGCCACCGCGTCCGGCCACATTATTATTTCTAATTCTATTCTATCTAAAGAAAGACAATAAAGTAGTTAAGCTTCACTATTATTTCGTGTACCAATTCACCCCAGCACTCTGCCTTGTTCTGTCTATCCAGTAGCCATGAGCACATTAAATTCCAGATGTCTTGAGGGAAGGTGAGAGAATCATGAGGTCGGCAGTGGTGCCCGAGTTGTTCATTTGCTTCTGGCATATTATAATAGATCATCATTAATCTGTGCCTGATAGAGCAGCCAGGTTGGTCTGAAATTTGCTGACATGGTTATTCAGTAAGGAAATTGGCCCTTGGAAATTAATGCAGCATCATGTATCAACCATCACAGAAAGCGAGCTCAAGTCTCAAACAAATGGATAAATCCTAAGGTTTTACCTGACTAGCACTCCAGCCACATTCCACTGTATTATGTTATCTTGTTTTAGCTAAATGAACCCTCAAATGTTGGGCAAGTAAGTTAAAGGCATCGCCACAAAGAAAACCCGGATCAAAGATGACGCTAATAAGGCAAGCAGGAATAAATTAGAAAATGGCAGTGGTGACAGGAGAGAGCTCTGACTCAGCCACATGCAGACAAAAACAAGCAGAGTCTTATCCAGAGGCTCCCAGACTTTCACAGTTTATAACATTCTTGGTGTCTCGGTAGTTTTTTCACAGCACCCCTAGACAAAAAGTTTTAAAATACTCAAGAGTTTCATTTATTAAGAAGTTCAAATAGCTTGTTAAGTATTCACTTCCTAACAAGTGAGTAGCCATTTAAAAAAAAATACATATAAATTGGAAAAAAACTTATTTTCTTCTTTAACAATGACACTTACTTAACAATAGGATATATGCATCTGTTGGGGACTGCACAGCTTCTCAGACCTTAGAATCCAATTGGACACATCACCTTCATTTTCTGTTCTACAGTGATTTCCAGAGGCACTTGGCTTTTATCCTGGTAACCACAAACACCTAATGCTACAAATACATGCCATCACTAAAAATATTAAAGTGCCACCTAATGTTGAAACAGGAACTACCTTGTGCCAGTAGGTCATTGCCTGTCGACAGATATTGAGTATTGCTGTGTTACACTCAAATATTTAAATATCTCACTGAACCCCTCTGAGTTTGCAGTAGCATCCTTGAAGAATATCTGAGTCCATGTCTAGGGTAGAAATACACAAGATAAGCCTAGAAAATTTTCTCATACCAAATTTGTGTGGGAGTGGGGGGATAATCTATTAAAGACTGCTAGAGTCATATCAAAGTATGGCATGGAGAGGGCCTTTCTAAAATGTTAAACCCAAAATCATAATAGAAAATACTGAAATTTGACCACATACAAATCTTAAACTTTTGTAAATAAAGAAGTACCACAAAAAAGTTAAAAGATAAACAACAAATTGGAGACAGATATTTGTAACATACACATCAGAAAATCAGGTAATTTCTTTAACATTTAAAGAACTCATAAATCAGTATTTAAAAACCACTGCAATAAAAAATGTATGAAGACATGAAGCTTCAGTTTCCAGAAAAACAATTACAAGATCTATTGCAGCTTTCTTCATAATAAACAAAGTCTGAAAATACATGTTTATTAATTATCAAAAAAAGAGGGGAACATATAGATTAAAATAAAATTAAAATATATATCGATCAATTGCATTGTGTGGACATTACTTGAATCATGATTCAAATTTAATATTTTCAAAGAAAAACATTTATGAAACATTGGAAATTTGAACATTGAATGATGATGATAAAAATTTGTTTTAATTTTTTGGCCTTATATCATCGATGTTTTTAAAAGTACTTATCTTTTTGAGAGTCATGCTGAAGTACTTACTTATAGATAAAATTAAATAATGTCTGAGATTTCCTTCAAAATAAATAAGGAGAGAAAAGCATAGAAGAGATATTAATGGCTAAGTATTGATAGTGGAGCTGGTTGTTGAGTACATGTTGATTCATAAAATTACTCTGTCTACTTGTTATTGTATATTCAAAATTCTCCCAAAAAAATGGAGCTTTCTGCTTTGTAAATAAAAGCCATAGAGGAGACAGTATAGTCGATATAATTTTAGGAGTGAAAGCTTCAGAGTCAACTGCCTAAATTCAAATTTAAGCTTCATGAACAATTACCTGAGCAGACATTTTCTCAGTTTTCTGATCTGCTAATTGGAGAAAATAATGCTCGCTTCATTGGATTGTCATAAATATGGCTTTGAGGTACTATCCAAAAATTGGCCAACATAATGCCAGTGACTTTGATTTCAGAAAATCATGACATACAAGTAATTCCTTTCATTACCTACATTATTAGTTCTAATTTTTTCCCACGTCATACCTATCCGTATAAGGAAGTAGTCTATCAGAATCTCAAAATAGGAGGTGATATTTGAACAATTCCACATGGAGATTCTGGTACATTTGCCATAGGGAATCATGCTCCTGCATGAGACCATTACTCAAGCTGTTTTACGGAAAGGCTCACATAGCAAGAAGCCACATGCCAGCTATGTAAGTGAGCCACTCTGTAAGTGAATCCTCCAGCCCCAGTTAAACCTTCACATGGCTGCTGCCCCAGTGAACAACTGACTCAACCTCAGGAGAAACACTGTGCCAGAACCACCCAGCCAGGCAACATTCCTGATCCACAAAAATAATAAATGCCATGTCAGATCAAATAACAAAGTGCTTATTGTTACTTACAGACACAAAAATGTTGGGGCAATTGATTACACAATAATAGATAACTAATACACATATAAAGATAATGTGAAAATTAAAATTCAGCTATAAAATGCTACCCTAGTTTGCAAAATTCTCAGAAAAATATTCTGAAATGAACTTCAGAGAAGTTTCTTGACAAAATCAGTACTCTTCATGGTAAATATATGGACCAAATAATACAGCACAGTACGTGTTGGCCCCAAAAATCTTTCTTTTGTGGGATATATAATTCACTTGCTTGAAAACGTAGTATGTTCTTGAAAAAATGAACATTTGGTTAGACATGACCCAATGTAAAGCATAAGATGCAAAACGGATTGTCATCAACAAACTGCTCCCCACGGCATGTGTATTTTTGGTTTGTGGTTAATACATTTTTCTCAAGCAATCCTAGTAGTTTTATTGGAACCATTTGGCAATATTACTTTCAAACATGCATTGAAAGTCCTAGTGTGGAACTTTGCGTGGTGCTATGCAAATAAAGTCAGGGGTGGTTGGAGCTATAAACTATAATTGATGAACACTTTAGTTGAACAGAAGGTCTTCTATTAGCCAAGCACTGTGCTACATGTTGGAAACAGAAAACTTATTCATGTGTGGATTTTTAAAAAACTCAAAGACTCTGACAATTCTTTTCCAGTAATTAAATGTTTGATATAAGGGACTGATCAATTCAAGAAAGATGGGAAGACCAGAATGAAAATCATGGGCCACGGACAACCAAAATGATCAAAGAAAAAGAATAAGGCCAACCAAGAATTATAAGACTTGCCCACTGAAAAGATACTGGAAGTTCAGTTAATTACATCGCAATGTGTGTTACTTTTAGATTTTCTGTAATGTAATTATATTAATTGTTCAGTAAACTCAACTCTCAATTAACTCTCGTTCTGTGGGGTGAGTTCTATCATTCCCAGCACTTTTAATAACTATGTAAACTGTACTGGGAAAATATTTACACAGAAATATACATAAGTCACACTATATTTAAGTTTTTAAACCTTTAAAATTAAAAAAGAACTATTTAGTAAATGAACATATCCTTAACCTACTAATTCCCGTTCTAAGGAGATAACTCAGAGAAAAAGCTTGCACGCATGAACATGAATACATGTAAAGAATGCTCTATTGTTTATAACAGGTAATATTAGAAACACTAATGAGACAATAAAGCATGGTTTGTTTCATTACTCTTTATTGTAGCATTTACCTATTTCTTCTTCTTTTGTTTATTTTCCAAATTATCTTTAGATTCCATTTGTCCAGGGGAAAAATTCAGTGGCAGTTTGGCAGGGTAGTGGGGGAAAGCCTTAAATTTATATATTAACTTGAGAATTGACATTTCTGTGAGGTTAAGCCATTGTATCCAAGAACATAGAATGTCCTTCCACTTGTTTACATTTTCTCTCCTTTTTTGTGTGTTTATTTTGTTTGTGCTTTTGTTTTTTTCCCCCGTGGAGTTCATAGAACCATCCCTCTCTCACTGTCAAACCAGTGGTGTGGGTGGAGTTGAGATTAATCTGATTGAGGGGAAACAGAAGGTATACGACCCAGGTTCTGTTAATCAGAGTAACAGTGCTGGGTTCGGGAACGGACCACTGAGGATTCCAATCTGGACCAATGAGCACCAGCTTAAGAACTGTTTCTGGATGTAGTAGAAAAGAAAGATACTTCAGCTGGTGTTGCTAAGATGGTAGATTATAAGTGTTCAGCTGCTCAGAAAGACCCTAAAAACAAAGCCAACACCAAGAAAAAAACAAGTCAAGTTAATGGAGTGAGTCAGGTTCTTGATAGCAATCTCTGTATAGAAGGATCCAGCTTTGCCTGATCATACACCCTGGAGTCAATATTTTATTTTCTTTGTTTAAGATAGTACAAGTTGAATTTTTACTACTTACCACTGAACGAGGAAACAAGACTAATGTAGTATTTTGTATTATTGTCAGAATCATTTCTGTCTCCTACCAGAGTCACTCTCATGTCACTTCATCTGGATTAAAGTCTTGAAGTGGGGGAAGGATATAATAGGAAATATCCAAGCCCCTTCCTTTCAGAGACAGAGCTCATACAAGCACACATCACTTTCTCTGGAAACTCTTTTGCCTATAGCTGGATGAGAGGGTCTCTGCTTAGGGTCATGCAATTACTCTTATAGTAAGTATTTCCGTTCAAGGAGAAATAGCCTTTCCGGATCTGTCTCTTTCTACCTACTACACACCGTTCCATATGCATAAGATTCCTGGTAACAGTGTTTCTGACATGTCCCTTATTTTCTGAACATAAAGATCAGCCTCCTAGTTATTGCTTTACAAAGCAGACATAGGCTTTCTAACTGATTAAACACATATAAAGGACAGAAAGTATGAACCTGGAGCCACTGTTTCTAAGCAGTTTAAATATGTGCAACCAAAGCTACAAGATATCTTTAATATACCTGTCTTCATTTTGCATATTCTGCTGCTTATTGCCTGAACCACAAAATGCAAAGAGCCTATCAATACAACAAACCCAGCAAATGTGCAGTACACCATTTCACAGCAGGGGCCTCAGCATCTCACAGCATGTGGTTCTGCCTCTCAATGATGTGAAAAGCCTGTCGCAGATTCACTTTCCAGCTGATGCTGCAGCCCCCTTACACTCTGGATAAGCAATTTCTATGCTGTTATTCTCTCACAGGGATTCCAGAAATGGTTAATATGAATTTGGCTCAACCTTGCCATCTGAAATTTCAGAAGAAATGACATTTCTATCCCTGGAAATATAAAGTAATTTGTAAATGTATTTGAGGATTTTGCTTTAAATATTTTGTTACATATTCAAGCTACATTTTGTCTCTTGGCAATGAATAGCCTTGTTTCTCTTCAATCATTCTAAAATGGATGTTATGTTTACATAACATATACTCTCTTAAAAAGTATTAGAATCTCTGGAAAACTGTAAATCATTACTTACTATCATCCATTCCTCCTCTTTCATTATTAAGCATTTATTATGTACTACTAGACATTTTGAATTGTGCACTAGTAATTCCTTCTTTATTCTGTTCCTCCTCCTTATTTCCCTCCCTCTTTTCATTACCTCCCTCTTGCCCTTCCTTTTATTATGCAAGGTCCTTTTCTAGGCCCTGGATTAATTTTCTGTATGTATGTGTGTATATATATTTAACAGAATTAAATTAATCTGTTACAGTTGCATTGACTTGACCCTGAGGTGTGTTTACTGAGGGGTTTAGGATATCTCCATATATGTAAAGGAATGGTGGAACAGGCAAGCCAAAATTCTATTTGCAGCAGGAAAAATAATTACTTTCCAGAGGAGAAAAAAAAAAAAACCCTCATCCTAAGGGAAAAAAGAGTCAATATGTACATTTTGGTAGTAGGATTAGGGGGCAGTGAGTCCTAGACAAAGCGGCTACAGTAAGAATGAGAAATGCTAGAACAGCCGGAAGTTTGGAGGAGCAGAGTGGTTAGCACTGAAGACATCAGCTTCAGCAGCATCAGAAGATGGCGCCCTCAGTGTGCATTACGCATGCTCTCATAGCCCTGGCTGCCCTCAGCCCAGACTTATGGACAAACCCAGCTGCCCACTAGCACCCTCTGGCAGCCAGGGACATAGGTCCATGGAATTACCAACAAGAGAACCAACCAACACTGACAGACATCAGTGGGTACTCCCAGAGGCGTTGCCATCTGGGGCTCCGGCAGCAACAGGAACTATCACAATACGCAGGGATTCGAGGGAAATCTCTCTCAGTATTCATTCTTAGAAGCTGTGAAGAACAGGATTGTGTCTATCTTCAATTATTATCCAGCATCTAACATAGTACCTGACACATAGTAGGAATGTTTATAGAATGAATGAATGAACTAGAAAATATCCACATCAGTGGATATACCTTTTCGACTATGGGAATACACACCAAAGGTGGCCTTTAAAAATGTATAAAAGGAATGTTTGTGAACACTTAAAATTCCAGTCAAGGTTACTGAGAGAAATCTCAGGGAGGCAGAATGGGCATTTGCTCGTAAGCAGAATCCTAATCAAGCACGTCAGACCTGAATTTGGAAGAAAAACCACATGAATAGAAGATGATCAGTCACAGAAGGAGGGGAAAAACAACAGGGTCCCAGAGGAAGAAAATGTTGACAAATAATTATGCAACTGTTGCCTAGAGGAAAAAAAAAATTTGCTTAAGCATGAACATTTTGAATTTCTAGGCAACACCATCCCTAGAGTACTTCAGTCTGTTTTAGCAAGGAGACACTTCTTGAATCAAATCAGTCCTAATGTTTGGATTCCTTGCTCACCAAACCTCTGCCAGTCCAGACATTCTCATCTCTTGACGGTTGTATTGCTCTCTAAAATTTAACAAATGGGTCCATAGGAGACAAGCCTCTGAGAGCTAAGTTAATCCAGGCCCCACCAAACGGATAGCCCTGTCTCGGTATGCTGATGAAAGGAGACTTCTGAACTCCAGAGCTGGGGACTAGCTGCATCCTGATGGTGGTGTCACACTTCCAGGATGAATGCCACAAGCTACGGACAGTGGCTGTTGCCTGGCTAGCCTCCCAGGAGTCACCTCTCTGCTTTACCCTGTGCCTTTGTAAGCATTACCTGTCCCCACAGAGAGCCAGCTGAGGAGAGGAGGAAAATGGCAGATGCCACTTGGAATCAGCGGTTTGTCATGAACACAAAAAAACTCTGGAGTGCCCCAGAAAGGTGTGAAGAATTTTTAATCCTCTGTATTTATATACAGAGCAAATAGAAGCAGGACCAGAAAAAAAAATCCATTTTGTGTCTGTCATTGTGACTATATTTTGTTGGGCCAGTGTCTCTGGGAAACTTTGTTTATACCATATTTATCATAAACCTAATAACATTCAAAGTCACTTACTCTTGGTTTTTATGCATTCCACGCAGTCACCAATTGCCTCCAAATTACCAAGCATGTCTTGTGCATTGATTATCTTGGTTCTCTAAAGGATTTGACACTGTAGTTCACCAGTTCTCTTCTCATTAGGCACAATGATGTGGCAATATTAGAGCTCACTTCCTATCTACTCCAGAGCCTCCTTCACTAGGTCCCACTTCTCCTCCTGATCCTAAGTGGCTTTTCAGTCTTCAGATCTCTAGTCTCTATCTTATCTTTTCTCCCAGCAAGTCCCAACCCATTCTGACTACTCAAAACATACTCAATTAATATTTACATATTGAGCAGTGCCTGTGTGGCATGCTACCATCTCCCTCCATGTTACTCAAGCCCATCCTCAATTGGTGTCCTGACCTTCAGATGCATGTCCATAACAGAATTGCCGGACATGGACATGCTGATGGCCTACCATCACCTCCATCAAAGCACAGTACAACATTTGTGCTTTCTCACAAGTCAAAACAGCCTAAACACAGGTGACAATTACTGACTTAAGCCCAAATATAGAGTGGATTTCAGGATTCTGGCTTCTTTTCTATCTCCCTCAGCTCTGCTGGCTTCCATGGGTTGCTTTAATTCTCAGGCAGGCTTTTTCATGGTAAGATAATCATTGCTATAGTTCCAGGACTCAAATGTGCATCTCAGGTGACAGAAGAGAGCCTCTCTTCCACAGCCACTGAACAGAAGCTAAGGGTTTTATTCTGACTGATAAATTGGGGCCAGTACCTACCCCAATTCGCAGGTGTATGATCACCTGTGATCAGAGAAATGCTATGAGCTATTGGTTTATGGCATGGCTACAGGCTCATTCCTGAACTAGTTACTCTGGCAGGGAGATGTGATTATCATGAGTAGCTTAGGCCAAGCAGAGCCTATGTCTGGAGCCAGAGGTGTGGTCAGTCCCACCAAGAGCATGGCTTCTAAATAGTGGAAGAACGGTGGAATGGATACTGGGAAGAAACCAGTAGTTTTAACTATATCTTATTTATTTGGAACCCAGTGAAAAGGAATAATTCTCTATAGCCAGGTTTTCTAGACAGCTAAGGGTTCACTTCTTATGTTTTTTAACCAGTTTGAACAATATAGTTGAAAAGTGCATTTTTTATATTTCTGACTTTTAAAAGATATATACCAAATTTAATTTAACCATTTAATGACAATTTGAGGTCATCAAGATATAAACGTATTCTTACACCAATTATAATGCAGTAACTGACCTCAGGTTTACTGAGCTGTGTGTGACTGTGCCCATTAAATGACCCCAGAGCACTCTTCACTTTAAAAAATTATATCTACTTTTTACGACTTTTCTTTTTCTTCTCTTTCCCTAAATTTCTACTTCTAATCTACAGTGGTATTGAGAACCAGATAATAAAGCTTTTAAAATTTCATATAAATTTAAGGTAGAAATGAAATTGCCTAGGAAGAAATATGCAAAAGTGCAAACTGTGCAGGCAAAGTGCATATTGCCTCTGCATAGGAACATTAACAGTTTTTATTTGTTTGTTTGCTTTCTCATTATTTTTTTCTTATAGCAATGAAGAATAACTTTATGATTACACACACATGCACACACACACACACACACACACAAATGAGTGAATGAAGTAAATAGGATTTGTGTGGTGCCTTCAAGTTCCCCAAGTGGAAAAATGTTCTAGCTGTTAATCCTCACAATCTGTGACAACTCTCCTAGCAAATTAGAGGCCTCACTGAATTCGTGGTTGCCTGGTATGTTTGGAGTTAGAGAGCAGAAGTGGTCATGGAAAAGCCAGAACATATCAGGAGGAAGGTCAGCTGCCTATCTACCATGAGGGCTTAGCAAGGAGCCTTGACTGGTAGGTCACCCGCAGGCAGAGACTGGACTGCAGTCTTATACAGAG
The DNA here is from genome assembly GCF_000951035.1 of Colobus angolensis palliatus. Lineage (NCBI taxonomy): Eukaryota > Metazoa > Chordata > Mammalia > Primates > Cercopithecidae > Colobus > Colobus angolensis. Next base: position 1,638,546 of record NW_012114633.1, read on the forward strand.
AGAAATTCGGTCTTGCCTACACCTCAGAGTTGGACAGATGGTAAGGGTGATGACTCAACATTGTGGAAACTCAGAAGTGACAATTTAATAACAGACAATGTAAAGGGATCTGCTACTCACAAGGAATTTTTCTTCTGCCCTAGAAACTATATGAGGAACCAAAGTATAATTAGAAGGTATATTTGGTTAGGATAAAATTAGAACAAACGATGAAGTGGCATAAGGTTAAAATAGACTGGTGCATCCATCCATCAACACACTGAGCCACATCTGGCAATCACACCAGACCTAAGCCTCATGCCACTAAATGGTGCTCTTGTGGAACTGCCAAATTTTGTCTCCATGACTCACCATTTTCTTTATTTCACTACCAAACAATTCTTTAAGGAGCCATTTTTTTTCTTTACCTATGTTAAGACAATCTCAGGCTATGGATAAAGGTCGTTGTTCTTAAAAGTTACTTTTCATACTTCTCTATATAACTATAGCAGTTTCTGAGTTCCAGGGCAACCTCATGGTTACATCCCACTCTACACACTACATTCAGCTTCTAAGAGAGCTGACAGCCAAACAGAAAAGGGCTCAAATATGTACAAAACTAAACTCATTATCTTCTCCGCAGCTCCTCCACTGAAGAAAAGCAGTTTCCCAAACTCACTATTTAAAACATCACTGTATGCTCATCTTTCACTTTTCTGTCTTCGTTGGTGCCCCATATTCTTGTGGAAGCCAAGTCTTATTTATTCCTCCTTCTGTATGTCTCTCTCATCCATCATTTCCTTTCACTGCCATTGCCCTACTTCTTTATCTCATTCTGAAATATTGCAGCGGCCCAATAACAGGCATCTGTCTCTTCCCTTTTACTCTCATCTGCATATTATTGCCCTATTAATCCTCTAGAAGCTTTCTTATTCAATGCTTTTGGCCAGGCATGGTGGTGGGCGCCTGTAGTCCCAGCTACTCGGGAGGCTGAGGCAGGAGAATGGCGTAAACCCGGGAGGCGGAACTTGCAGTGAGCTGAGATCCGGCCACTGCACTCCAGCCTGGGCGACAGAGCGAGACTCCCTCTCAAAAAAAAAAACAAAAAACAAAAAACAAAAAAAAACTTTTAACGACTCTCCATTTTGCAGAGAATCACATGCAAATGCCTTGCACTGGTGCTCAAAGCCCTGCCATACTTGGTCTTCATGTTATGTTTTGGCTTTACCTTCTGTGACCCCTCCACATGGGTGCTCTGTATTAGCCTTTGTATAATCACTATGGACAAATGAAAACATCAAATATAAGTAATGTTTATGTTTTGCGATGCAAACCTACAGGAAAGAAGTCTTCGAAATTAATACCAATAGATACAGTATGCAGATTTTCATTTTAACAGCCCATTAAGATCTTTCTTTCCCTCCCTCCCTCCCTCCTCCCTCTCTCTCTCTCTCTCTT
>NW_012114633.1:1640032-1653287 GCF_000951035.1 Colobus angolensis palliatus
GCTTGAGCAACTGCAACCGGCCCGGACTTTTTTTTTAAATTTTCTGCATTGACTTTTATAGACACATACATACATTTATAGAACCATGGTTTGTTCCCAGCTAATGTTTTTGTATTTTTTTTTAGTAGAGACGGGGTTTCACCGTGTTAGCCAGGATGGTTTCGATCTCCTGACCTCGTGATCCTCCCGTCTCTGCCTCCCAAAGTGCTGGGATTACAGGCTTGAGCAACTGCAACCGGCCCGGACTTTTTTTTTAAATTTTCTGCATTGACTTTTATAGACACATACATACATTTATAGAACCATGGTTTGTTATCAGGTAATCTACAGGCATCTATGGCTTCGGTCATGGTTTAGAAAGAAATCTGAAACCGTCCGGTGTAGGTCTTCATCCAATGACATCAGACAGATATCACATAACTCACATTAACTTGAGTCTACCATCATTCAGAAATATCATGGAAGGTAAATCACTCTGACAGTTGACTTGGTGGAAACTCTGCTTATTCCTCACACAGGGTGTGGCCTTGAGGAGCATAATATGATTGGGCGTATTTGGCCAGCTTTCAAAAAGGACCCAACACAAAAAGTGTATTGAACAATAAAGGAAATATATTGACTCGTTTAACTCAGAAGTCCAGGCATGGCTGTTTCCAAGTGTTCAAACATGGTCTTTGGGAAGTTTCTCTGTATTTTAGCTCTTCATTTCTCCATGCTTTATTCCCCAGAAGAATTTTTCTATACAGGAGCAAAGATGGTCAACAAAATTAGCAACTCCTAAGGATGCTAAGGATGTAAAAGGATGATGTCACTTTCCTGATCAATCAGTAAACATCCTGCAGTGGGTTCTTATTGGCCCAGTTCAAGTCACATGCCTATTACTGAGCCAATCACTGTGTCAAGGGGTGGAGTCAGGTATGATATTTTTATTACCCAGAACCTTCTCATATACTTTTGCTCCCTTCTGAAGCCAGAGATGGGATCAACTCCATTGAACTACATGGACTGAGAATGGGAGCAAGGTGTTTCTCCAAAGGAAAACCAAGGTGCTGTTATCAGAAGAAGAGAGAAGAGAGAAAACAAACCAGTGAATAGTAGGGGAAGCTTCTTGCATTTGTGGACATGCCTATTACCTCTTACTATAATATGCTCATTAATGAGATCCACAACTTTATATTTCAAATTTAAAATAAACTTTGGCAATATGCATCAATATTTTCACATACACTTAAGCCAGCAATCCTATTTCTAGAAATAATAATCATAGCTATGCTAATTAAGCGCTTCATTATGTGGCCAACACTGGCGTAAGCAATTTGCATAGGTTATTTCATTTAATACAGAACAACCCTAAGATGCAAGTGAAATTGTCTCCGTTTTTAAGCTCAAGAAATTGAGCTTAGAGAGGTTAAGTGATTTACCCAAGGTTGCACAGTTAATAAGAGGCAAAGCCAAAATTCAGCCTCCAAAGTCTAAATCACTATTAGCTACTTTTTTTAGAAGTCTCAGGGGCAATACAGTCTCATTGATATTTATTCTAAGAAAAAATACTATAGGTGAGAAAAGATATACATCCCAGGATGTTATTTATAAGTATTTGTTAACAAAACTCAAATGTGAAATAAAATATCAATAAATTATGTCAACCTACATATGTCCCCTCATTATCAGTAAATACATACTAAGTTCCTAGTTTATAAAATGATAAAAGATTAATGACTTTTTTTGTAAGGCTGTGAAATTGCAAGTTTGTTCAAACCAGCTGCCTAAGCTACAAAAACATCCACAGTCAAGGTTAATCAAACACAATACGGCCTTGTGCATTGTTTCAAATCTAACACAATGTTAGCTTATTATTTAGGAAAAAATTGAATACTTAATCTGTACAATCACTCAAAATGAATCTGTATATGTATTACTGTCTTCTATCAGGCCAAAGGGAGCTTTAGGCTAAAGTAGTTAACCTTGATGATGCTCAGCACTGGAATATTCCGTCAAATGGGAACATGATTGGCTTGAGAGACCAGAGAGCTGATGATTTTAACCACTGCACCTAACATGAGAAGTTTCGATTAACAGTTGGAAACCTACACTGTGCCGTAGTCCCCAGCTCAGGGCAAAAGACAGACGAAGCAGGACAGCAGCAGCCCTGAAGCTAATAAGGATCTTAGACCCCTAGGAAGGACAGCTGGAAAAATAGTATACTGCTCTATACTTCTGACACTGCCTACGCTGGGTGTAGGGAAAGGGAAGCTCAAAGTGTGTATGTCACTAATTCCTTATTGCCACTTTTTTAAAAAGGTAGATATTAATGTAAACAAGGTGAAGTTCTTACTGGACTTCAGATTTCTTTTCTTTTTTTTTTCCTTTTAACCTTTAGTAATACTTAGAAAGATCAATTAGTTTAGAATCAGGCTCTTTCCATCATGCCTCCATTTCTCATTACCTTCAGGAATGTATCCTCAGCAAATATAGCCCTAAAACACTCCTGAAAAGCGCATGAAGGAGAAGCTCATTTGCACAAGAGTAATGATTTAGTCCTGTTCACTTATAATTTGCATAATCCCTTTTCCTTTCTCCCTTCATAACTGTCTTTGATATTTTTTCTCCAAATGACACGGGCTGGGAGAAAAAATTAAGCAAGCATCAAAGTTCTGGTGCCTGTGTTCTCAGCTATTACATTAATCTTTAAGATTTTCTTTCCTGTTTATTAAAATCAGTGACTCATCCAACTTTACACATAAATCCATATCAAAGTTAATTAGAATCTCGGAAGTGTAATGTTTGTCTCTGCCTTTATTAATTCCCAGAAGCTTGAAGTCAAGGCTCTGTGTGTGATTGTGGAAGAAAGGAAAAAGAGAAGCCAGTAGACATGACCTGCCAGGATTAACCAGCAGTGTTTGCATGGCAGGTTTCAGAATTTTGCCCAACCCTCCTTGGTGCAAGGAAGAACAAGACCTCTAAGCAGCCCAGCTGTCAGGTCAGCCTCCTCTGAAATTGGGATTAGCCCTGTCCCCAACTTGAAACAGGGAAGATGGAGGTAAGAAGTAAACAATGAAGAATAGATCCCTGCTTACTGACTTATTTTTCTCTCCCTCTTCCATAATCAGAAAAGCAGCCAATTCTTATAAATTAACTTTCTCTCCTTTCATCATGAAAAGGTTAAAAAAATGTATCTCACACAAATTTGCAAAACTTCTACTGGAGCAGGAAAAACAAAGTGCAGGAAATAATGTGGGTACAAGGTGGAAATTATCATGTAGCAAGATATTTTTACATTTGGTTTTCTCAAATTATACCTGGACACAAATGTAGGTGAAGGTGCATGAGTAGGACAGGGGATTAGGTCTAATACACTTATTAGTGAGAAACTGACAGCAATAGCTCCAGCACCCAGGATTTTATCGCATATTGATTTTGCTTTAGGAAGTCTGTGTGGAAATCACATAAAACAAACTTAGAAAACTAATTTTCTTCTCTGAAACTGCTCTTGAAAATGTTGGAGAATCTTCCAATGAATTTTTTCTTATTTTAAAACATTAGTTTCATTAATAACATTCCCAAATCTAAAGAAAATGCTACAAGAAAGCCAAGAAACCCACACTTATACCACACAAGAGGCTTAAATCACCCATAGATAAGACAAGTTAGAGTTTTAAAGCATAATAAATTTATTTTGCATGGACACATTTGAGACTACTTTTTATGAAGTTGTTTAATTCCATGGATGTGTAAGGAGATCAAGCCCCCAAAAAGTGTAAAACCAAAAAGTTAATACTGACTTTAACTCACCATGGAGGGCTCCTTCAGGCACTCCAGCTCCCTGCAAAATACTCACCCAACCCAAGAGTTCCAGGAGCCCTTCACAATCCAGGGGGCCCCCAACTTCTCTGCATGTGCACCCCTGCCTGCTCCGAGCTCAGGAGCAGCCCTGCTGCTCTCACCAGTCCAGCAGTAAACATACAAGTTGGCAACCTCCTGAACCCTCAGCTGAGTCTACCAGGGCAAGTAGATGAATAATGACTCCTTTGGCTCCAGGTGTTTGAACTTGTGCGAGAGGAATCTCAGAGCAACCTTGAGCTCTACTATGTTACCTAAGTTACTGAGTCAGCCCTTTCCCTTTATCTCCAAAGCTCTCTCCTTCCCCAGAACCCAGCCAGCATGCAGGGCTAAGGATGGACTCTGAGAACAGTCACTGCATTGTACTCGATGCCTCCTCTTGCCCTGTTAAGGAAGGCTTTGTTCTGGTCAAGTTCCACATGCCCAGATCTTTTTTTCCTAGGATGTTTCTCACCCTTTCCCACCACCTCCCTCTCCCACTCAAATCACATCTATTGGGCAATCTCACCAGTGAGTCCAGATGTTTCTAAACCCCAGCAATGGGCCTAGTTTAACTTCTCTTCCCAGGTAGCTCTTCTGCCTCCAATTGACAATAAAAACAGACAAGCCTGAAACCCTAGATATGTTGATAATCCCAAGGAAGGATTCAGAAGAAGAACAGGGAAGGTAACAGGCAGCACCAAGAGCACTTTCACTCCTACTGAGCAGTGGCTACCAGGTTGTTTTGGACCAATGGGTGCTTCATGCCATTTCACAGCACAGCTAAAACGTAGGGGTGGGGATTTGCACAGACGGCTCAAATGTGACAAACAATTTGTCATGTAAGAGCAGGTAAAACCAGACCTATGCTTCAGAATTTACATAGCCAAGTTCATGTTCTCTGACAGCGCTGTCACGTTCCTACCCCTACCCATTACTGCTTATTCCCTTTGGGACATTACCAAGAGTTATTTTCCCACATCCTTTGGCCCTTCCTTCCCCAGATGCTGCATTTAAGCTTCATCTTCACTCTTCAGTGCTCTCCCAACTCTATTCTTAAGGACTTACTTTTGTTTTGTATGAAACAAAATAATAAACACCGAATTTTGACACATCCTTTGTGCCACAGATTCACCACATTCAAATGAGGCATTTGTTTTGATTCAATGTGTATAATATAAATCATACAGAGGAGTCATGCTTTTTGCAGGGATAGGGTCTAAAGTCAGCATATAAAATAAAACTATGCATTGCCTAAATTTTTTTAAATTGCTTTAAATTAACTTAGGATACACAGTTTTATGTATACAGCCCTATACAATAAAATAAATCACTTACAAATGATTCCATTTACTATAACAGAGACATGAAAAATCTAATTTTCAAAATTTTATTTTTATAGAGTGAGAGAAGTGGGTATTCTTCACTGAGTTCTGGGTAAGGCAGTTGCTTTACATTATTTTAAAAGCAGAAAGACAGATGTGTTTTCAAGGGCTAGAGTCCCACAGAGCAGCAAGATGCTGCCCTCTAAGAACCATGTCAGAACCCAGACAAACCAGGAGGGCGCCAGTTGTTGGTGTCATGGTGGATGCACCATTAAAATGAATATTTTTGTCTTTCTTTCCCACTTCTGTCTTGTTTTTACTGGGTTTTGTTGGCTTTCTTGTTTGCTAAGCCAAGTACCCTTAGTGAATTCTCATAAATTAAATGTGTATGAAATGTGACTTCACTGTAGAGGGAAAAATATTCATCAGGTTGATTATTCAGCAATGTTCGCTTACTCAAATATTTAATCTAAATATGAAGTTAGGCTCCTTTTTACCAGGGGATTGAGTCCTCCTGGTATCACTGGTGCCGCACAACCATATGGCCATACAAACACATCCACATCTGCATGCTCATGGTACATACACACTCACAATCAAGCAGCCACACAACCACCACCAAGAAGGCAGTGAATGAAACACCATCCTCCAAAAGCTCCAATCAATGATGAATCAGTGTATTCCCCCACTAGTTGGTAAACTCTTTGGTGTCTGTGACCCCACACTGACTCCCTCCTATGTGGCAAGTCGTTACTCCTACTCCCCTGTGTTCCTGTGGTGCCCTACTGGCACTGAGCTCCTTGGCTCCATCTGCACTGTTGTCTCACTGGGTCCCTGCTGTGCACTCTGCTGCCCTCCTTGCTGCCAGCATTTTGCAGCCGCCACCTTTCTGCCTCCAGCGCTGCTGGCAGCTTCTATTATTGCTGCATTTGCTGAGAAAGCCAGTCCTACAACTGTCTCCCTTCTCTAGAAACAAAAAAACGAAGGGGAAAAGAAGGCACTCTCAGGGACTAGTCAGTTTTCTGTCCTTCAAAAGTCCAAGGTCTGAATTTCTGGTTTGTATAGAGTCTCAATAATACCACCTCACAAAGGTAGGAGGAGGTCTTCCCAGCACTAGTGCTTACTTCAGGATGGCTGATGATGGGGAAATCATTAACATGAAATAACAACAACAAACATTTACATAGCACTTAGAATATTCTAGGAACTGTTTAAAGTGCTTGGCACACATTAATTTATTTAATGCAATTATTATACCAGTCCCTTTCAATGTTAAAAGCATGCTTATACCTAAATTGGCCTCCTAGCCCCAGATCTAAACTTTCCAATAGAAGGGAAATCCTTTGCTTTCCCATCACCATCCAGAGTGATAGTTACGTCTTCCCACTCAGGATATAATAAGACTGGACAAGGTTATACCTGGCCTGTCCCAAATTCTGAGCATTCCTAGATTGTTATATCATAGTATAAAGGTTTAGCTTTCCCAGGGCAGATAATGTGTCCATTCAAATTTTTAAACTTTTTAAAAAATGAAAATAAATAGAAGATAGAAAAATATAATAAACCCTTTTATACTAGTCCCCAATCCTTAATAATTATCATCTTATGAACAATCCTACTTCATCTATACTCCCACCCACAGTACTGTTTTGCGGCAAATAACTAACATCCTATCATTTCATCTTGTGTGACGAGGTGCCTTGTCAATGGGCGGGAATATTTTGAAAAGAATCCTTTTCTCTGAGTAGTAGTTCTCAACAGTAGGCTTAAAATGTTCAGTAAACCATGCTATAAACAGATGTGCTGTCATCCAGGCTTTGTTTTCCCATTTATAGAGCACAGGCAGAGCAGAGTTAGCGTAATTCTTAAGGGCCCTAAGATTTTTGGAATGAGCATTGTAAATGAGCAAGTAAATGAGCAGTGGCTTCAACTTAAAATCACCAACTGCATATCCTCTAACAAGAGAGTCAACCTTTTCTTTGAAGCTTTGAATCCAGGCATTGACTTCTTCTCTCTAGCTATAAAAGTCCTAGATGGCATCTTCTGTCAATAGAAAACTCTTTTGTCTAATCATCCTTCAGTATTGCCTCCAGGACCTTCTACATATACCCAAATACACACATGCTCAAGTCCCACAATCAGCTCTGTGGAACCTGCATATATGAAAAGATGGCCCTCTATATATGTGGGTTTCACATCCCATGAATACTGTATTTTCAATCTGCATTTGATTGAAAACAATTAATGTAAAAGTGAACCTGTACAGGCACAAACCATGTTGCTCAAGGGTCAACTGTGCATTGAAAATCTGTTGTTTAAGGTAGCCACCTGTCTTCCTCTGTTTGTGTTGCTATCAAGGAATACTTGACACTGGGTAATTTACAAAGAAAAGAGGTTTATTTGGCTCATGGTTCTGCAGGCTGTAGAAGAAGTATGTTGCCAACAACTGCTTCTAATGAAGAGCTCAGGAAGCTTCCCCTCGTGGCAGAAAACAAAGGGGAGCTGTTGTGTAGAGATCATATGTCAAGAGGGAAAGCAGGAGAGAGGGGAGGTGCCAGATGCTCACAGAAACCAATAGAACAAGAAGTCACGCATTTCCACAACGATGGCACCAAGTCCTTCTTAAAGGATCTGCCCCCATGACTCAAACACTTCCTATTAGTTCCCACCTCCAACACTGGGAAACAAATTTCAACATAAGGTTTAGGGGCACAGACATTCAAACTACAGTACCAACTTCTTCTATTAACAATCTTAGCTAGATCTTCTGGAGAACTTGCTGCAGCTTCTACATCAGCACTTGCTGCTTTACCTTACACTTTTATGTTATGGACTTCACTTCTTTCCTGAAATTTTATAAACTGACCTCTGCTAGCTTCCAACTCCTTTTCTGCAGCTTCCTCACCTCTATCAGGCTACACAGAATTGAAGAGAGTTAGAACTTATTCTGCATTAGGTTTTGGCTTAAGGGAATGTTATAGCTTGATTGATCTTCTATATAGACCACTAAAACTTTCTGTATATCAGCAATAGACTGTTTCACTTTTTTATCATTCATGTATTCAGAATAGAATTCTCTGGTTTATTTCAAAATGGCTACTTTTCCCATCCCTCTGCCAGAAGCAGAAGAGGATTTTTCTTTGATATTCACTATGAGAACCTGATAGAGCTCCAGGAGATAAAACTCATGAAAGTGTGGGAGCCCCTCAGTGATTGGGTTTTCCTGGTGTTTTTAATCTCTTAGAATTGTCGCTCTGAGCCTTCAGCAAATCATCCACTACAGTTCAAGTTTTCCTACCCTGCACTGGTTCCCGTGGAGGTTTCTGCTCCTGGGTTTTTGCTCTGGTAAGTTGTGATTCTTTGTATTTGCCTGACTCTACAAATCTGTGGGGCAGTTGTTTGCTCTATGACCTCACTGTTATTACAGATCAAAGAAGAGTTGTTGACTTTTCAGTTTGTTCAGTTTTCTTACTTGTTGTTAGGGTAGAGTAGTGATGTCCAGGCTCCTTAAATGTGGAACTGGAAACTAGAACAGGACACAACAGGTATCTCCAAAATATTAGGACTCTTCAACATAGCCAACGAGCCATGTCACACTAGGAAAAAAGTGACCCATTTCTTAATATTATCAATATCTAATCACAGTTCAGATTTTCCCATCGAATACTTTTCCATCAAATACTTTTATCCAGTGGATTTTTTCACAACAAAATTCAAATAAGATTCACGAATTGCATTTAATTTATGTTTCCCTTGAGAGGACTTTCCACAATCATCACCCCTTTAATTTCCTTGCAATTTATTTGTTGAAGAAACATAGCTGTTGGTCTTATAGGGTTTCAAACTTTGTTTCAGGATTATTTAACTTGTCCTCTGTACTCTAATTTCTATAAACTTGTAGATATAGAGACCCGAATACAGTCAGGCTCAATTTTTTTTTGAAAGAATGCTAGTGTTAGTTATTATTGCTTCATATCAGGAGGTGCATAATGTCTGGTTGTCTAGTGTTTTGTGATTGATCAAGGTGGTTCCGAATTGTCAACTAGATCCATTTATTAGAAAGTATTCATCAATTTTCCAAAATGATTTAGAAAACATTGGTGATCATTTCATAGATTGATTGTTTCATTAAAAGTAGCAAAATGGTGATATTATAATGCTGTCATTCCTTCTTAATTTATTAGCTGGAATTTCTTATAAAGAAGAACTTTTCCATATCAACTATTAGATTACCCTGAGGCATGGTTTCTATAGGAAAGACAATATAAATATTCTATTATTCTTTTTATTTATCTTTTTGCAGAACAATGTTTTCTGTATTTTGAGTATATATAACATATATACATATATACATATATAATATATGCATGTAATATATGTAATACATATGTATTGTATGTGTATATGTATATATGTATTATATGTATATATGCATTATATGTAAATACATATAATATATATGTATATATAATATATATACACATAATTTTCTTTTCTTGGAGGCAAGGTCTTGCTCTCTTGTCCAGGCTGGAACGTGGTGACATGAACATGGCTCACTGAAGCCTCCATCTCCTGGGCTCACAGGACCCTCCCACCTCAGCCCGCTCAGTAGCTGGAACCATAGGCATGCACCACCATACCCAGCTTATTTTTTTTATTTTGTGTAGAGATGGAGTCTCGCCATGTTGTCCAAGCTGGTCTCAAACTCCTGGGATCAAGCAGTCTTCCCGATCTGCCTCACAAAGTGTTAGGATTACAGCCATGAGCCACCACATCTGGCCAAGTGTAATTTTAAACTCACAGATTTTAATATGAATTTCGATTTATTGCAATTGTTTCGGTATACACAATTTCCCATATTTGGCAAGAAATAATCCCTTCAAATTGGCTCCTAAGTCCTTTAAAATGTAGTATTTTTAAAGGGTTTCCTTTCTTTCATGTTCAACAAGATGTTTTCAGCTTATCTCATACATTTGTCATTTCTCCAAGGAATTCTTATTCCTTTTAGCATAAAATTGCATTTAGAGACTATAGTCTGGGTTCTGAGGGTGCTCATTACTGATTTTCAAATAACAGGGCTAGAAAATGTGCTTCTGTAAAGGAAATACATTATGATTTTATAATGATATTTCCAATTCAAATTTGTAATTATAAATACAATTTATAATTTTACTTAGCAGCTTTGATTTTATATATATAGTTTCTTGAGTCCTAATATTAACAAAATTGCATGTTATTTATCCTGCAAAATATATATAACAGATTCAGAGTAACGATATTAACATATATTATTATTTAATATTAATACTATTAATTTTATTTTAATTCATTTTTATTTATTTTTAATTTATTTTCATACCTTAAGGCATATTCACTAAAATGCAGAGACAAAGGACTGTGTTTTAAAAATACTTGAACTAATTCTCCTGTGTGTGTTTAGGGCACCAACACAATTAGTTTCATTTATTTCATTTTGCTTTTGCTTTGGATATGTAGTTATGCACCTCGTAACATTGTTTCAGTCAACAATGGACCACAGTGAACCACGTAAGCACTAGTGGTTCCCTAAGGCTATAATGAAGCTGGACAATTTCTATCACCTAGTGACATTGTAACTGCAGTGACATCATAGCTGTCTTAATGGTATAGCACAATGCATTACATATGCAAATCTATGATTAAAAAAGAAGCAAATTGAGTAAACCACCATGGACATATTTCTGAAAAAAAGTGACACCTCCTCAAAAAGAGTCTTAGGCAGGTCCTTCAGGAAGCATTCCAGAAGGTATTGTTATCATAGGAGATGACAGCTTCATACATGTTGCCCCTCAAGACTTTTCAGTGGGACAAGATGTGGAGATGGAAGACACTGATGTTAATGATCCTGACCCTGTGTAGGTCTAGGCTAATGTGTGTGTGTGTGTCTTAGGTGGTTGTTTTTAAGCTTTAAAAGAAAAAATAAATAAATACATTTGAAAAAATTTTGAAAAGCTTATAGAATAAGGACATAAAGAAAATATTTTTGTACAGCTGTACAATGTGTGTTTTAAGCTAAGTGTTATTACAAGAGTTAAAAACTTAAACATTTAAAAAGTTTATAAAGTAAAAAAGTTACAGTGAGCTAATTCATTATTGAAGAAGAAAATGTTTTTTATAAATTTAGTGTAGCCTGTTTATAAATTATATAGTAGCATAGAATAATGTCCCAGGCCTCCACATTCACTCACCACTCACCCACTGACTCATCCTGAGCAACTTCCAACCTCTGAGCTCCATTCCTGGTAGGTGCCCTATACAAGTGTACCATTTTTTGACTTTTATACTGTGTTTTTACTGTACTTTTTCTATGTTTAGATAAACAAATGTTTACCATTGTGATACAACTGCCTACCATATTCACTTCAGTAACATGCTATACAGGTTTGTAACTTAGGAGCAATAGACTACATCATATAGCCTAGGTGTGTAGTAGGTATATTCTATGATGTTGGCACAGGGACAAAATTGCCTAATGGCACCATGTCTCAGAATATATCCCTGTCATGAAGTGACACATCACTGTATAAGTATTTTTTATCTTGATTGTAAGTGTGCACGTGTGTAAAACATTTACATGGTTCTAAAGTTCTAGCTATAAAACAAAGTAAATTTAGAGATATCTAACTTCCATCTGTGTCCCCTCTTACTTCTAAAAAATCATTATTAGTGTTTTTTATTAATTCTTTCATTTTTTAAAATGCATATTTATATTCTACCTTTATTAAATAAGAGGTAGCATACTCTATTAACTATTCTGCACCTTTTTTCACTTAACAATATATCCTAAAGATCATTTTATGAAAGTATACAAATTTCCTACCCCTGTTGGACCTGCTTAGTATTCCATGGGGTGAACGCACTGTAGTATGTTCAACCATTCCTGAGTTGGTGGACATCTGAGTTGTTTCCAGTCTTTAACTATTATAGGCAATGCTTCAGTGAACGTGTCTTTTCATATCTGTGCCATTGTATCTTTAGTTTTGTATCAGTTAGATTTTGCTATGTATAGCACACTACCTCAGAACTTAATGGCATAAAGCAACATTCATTCATTAGCTCAAGATTCTGTAGGTCAGCAATTTTGGCAGAGCTCAGTGCTGTCCTTCTGTTGTTCTCACTCACGTGACTGAAGTCAGCTGGCAACTCAGCTGGAGCTGGATAGTCTAAGACAGACTCATCCATGTGTCTGGTATTAGCAGGCTGTGAGCCAAGGTTTCTCAAGTGACCTCTCATCCTCCAGCAGGCTAGCTAGTGATCATTTATATGGTCTCATCTCAGTCTCAGGGCTCCAAGCACTTCAAGAGAGAGCAAGCTCAATGCCCAAGCACTTTTCTATCTTCTGCAGCCATCAAGTTTGCCAGGCCCACTGTCAGTAGAAAAGAAGAGGACTAACCAAAGACATGCAAACTTACTTCCCTGCTTCCCTGTGAGGGGTATACCACCATCTATTTGCAAATCATCTACCATGGAGAGACATTGAGACATTACTAAATATGGGTGATAGATACAGTTTGGGTATTTGTCTCCTCCAAATCTCATGTTGAAATATGATCCCCGCTGTTGGAGATGGGGCCTAGGGGGAAGTGTTTGGGTCAAGGTAGTGGATCCCTCGTGAATGGTTTGACACTTTCTCAGTGGCAATGAGTTCATGTGAAAGCTGGTTGCTTAAAAGAGCGTAGTATCTCTCTTGCTCCCTCTTGTCAACTAATATGCTGGCTCCTCTTCTCTTCCACCATGACCAAAAGCTTCCTGGGCCTCATCAGAAGCTCAGCAGATGCTAACAGCCATGCTTGTACAGCTTGAAGAATCATGAAAAAAATATACCTCTTTTCTTTATAAATTTTCAGCCTCAGATATTTCTTTATAGCAATACAAAAAGGACTAATACAACAGGATTGCTGGGTCACAAGGCAAATTCAAATGTAAAATTGCCAAATTCCCCTCTATAGAGATTATACAGTTTTGCATTTCCTCCAAGAGTGAATGTTCCTGGCCGGGCGCGGTGGCTCAAGCCTGTAATCCCAGCACTTTGGGAGGCCGAGACGGGTGGATCACGAGGTCAGGAGATCGAG
>NW_012114633.1:1653738-1674942 GCF_000951035.1 Colobus angolensis palliatus
CCATGCAGTTCCCTTTGTGTTTGTACTTTTAGTAGAGACAGGGTTTCACCATGTTGGCCAGGCTGGTCTCGAACTCCTGACCTCAGGTGATCCACCCGCCTTGGCCTCCCAAAGTGCTAGGATTACAGGCATGAGCCACCACACCCGGCCAAGAGTGTGTGTTTTCAGACTTTCATATTTTTTCCAATCTAAAAGTTACAAACGGTATCTCAGTGGTATTTTAATTTACATCTTTCATTATGAGTGAAGGTGTTTCTTTTTATATACTTAAGGGCCATTTGAACTTTTTTTCTGTGAACTGTCCATATCTTTTGCCCATTTTTCCATAGTGTGTTTTGCATCCTCTATTTATACAAGTTCTTTTTATGTTAGGAATATTAGCCCTTTGTGATATTACACATTTTTTCCCAGTTGTCATTTTATTTTTTAACATGTAATTGTAGTCAAATTGATCAATCTTTCATTTAATGCTTCTGAACTTTGAGCCATTTTTAGAAAATTTTCTCCATTCTTAACAGAATTCACCCATGGTTCTTTACTGTTTGCGTGGGGGTTAGGGAGAGTATCCAGTTTTCCCAATATCCAAGACTCCTTATTTTCCCTGTTGATCTGATATCACTTCTGTAGACTTAAATTTGACCAATTGGGTCTGTAATATGTTGACATTTCAAGTATGACTAATCTCAGGTAAAAATGTAAATTAGTAAAATTCCATATTTTGTTTTCCATTTCCCCTCTGCATACACTTCCTTTCAAAACTAACTCCAATTCTATCTCCTCTATGAAGCACCGTCCAGGGTCAGCAGCAGCCACAAAGTTTCACTATTGTTCAGTTGTAACAGTATAGGCTTTGGTGTGTTGAACTCAGTCACTGTCTAGTTGTGTGATCTCATGCAAACTACTCAATCCTTCTCATGGGGATAACAAAACCTCCCTCTCAGGGTCATTCGTAGGCAACTCACTAGCATAGTACTTGGCATATAGTTAGTGTTCAACAAAGTATAGGCAGCCCATTAAAGAAGTGGAAGGAGAGGATCCTTAAACAATTGATGAGAAGGAAAAGCAAAGACCTGATATGCATGTGACTCAGAAATGTGAAGTTCAATGCAGACACCTCTGTTTGCAGTGATAATGTGTCATGTGTTTGTGTACATACATGCACGTGCACATGGAATGGGAAAGAACACGACTATATTTTTTTAGTCTGTTTCACTCAGGAATGCTTCCCTATAGACTCAGGTTATAAGACCTGGAGAAATCTAGAGATGACTTTGGCACATATGAAATTTTCCTTTCAAATAAGAATGTTTTTTAAAGTATCGAAAGAGTGATGCCTGCTGGGGCCATGGAAAAAGAGATTGGGGAAGGCACATTGGAGAGACTTCTAGAATGACAGCAATGTTCTGTATCTTGATAGAGGTTGTGATATAAGCCTAGTTAGGCATTTGTTAAAACTCACTAATGCACAACTTAGATTTCCACATTTCTTTGTAAATTTTACCAAAAAAAAACCCTGAAAAATACTGAATTCTAATGAATAGGGATGTTGCAATGTTTAGGGAAAATTGTACGGTGTCTGTAATTGACTAAAAATGTATTAAAAATGCATTAATGGCTGGCGGGGCATGGTGACTCATGCCTGTAATCGTAGCACTTTGGGAGGCCGAGGCCGGAGGATCACTTGAGCCCAGGAGTTCAAGGCCAGCCTGGGGCAACATGATGAAACCCCTTCTTTACCAAGAATACAAAAATTAACCAGGCATGGTGGCTCCCCCCTGTAGCCCCAGCTACTCAGGAGCGTGAGGTGGGAGAATCGCCTAAACCTGGGAGGCAGAGGTTGCAGTGGGCCGAGATTGCACCATTGCAATCCAGTCTGGGTGAGAAACTCTGTCTCAAAAAACATAATTAAAAATGTATTAATAGGATGCACAGATATCTGATAGTGGCAAAATCTAGGTGGTGAGTATATAGATGTGTATGCTAAAATTCTTTCAACATGGCTATATGTTTAAAATTTTTAATAAAATGTTGGGAAGTCATCCAATACTATAGCTATCAGAAGCCAATAAATCACTCCGCACCTCTGGGTGCACAGCAATCCTGAGGACTGTCACCAGGAACAGAGAATTCCTTCCAATGTGTCCTCTGCCTAGCCCTAAGCAAGCCACTGACCTCCTTTCTGACACAAACCTGGACCCACAAGTTCTCTGTACTTTCATCATCTTGTCCCTGCTGGGCAGAGGTGAATGGAAAAACACCAGTGTACTCAGCTAGTGGGCAGGTCTTTGTAATGAAGACCCAACTCTACATGCTGTCACGGTAAATCGTCAGCATAAGTGCTTTTCTGTGCCAAGACAGGAAAAACTGGTTTGACTGTTTTAAAAAGAACATAATTGTAATAATTCATATAAATGGCTTAATATTTCAGATTTTAAATTACAGATTGTTTTCTAATAATGGCATGGAGAAACGAACAGTATTTTATTTCCAATGCTGATGGAGAAAGGGCTTAACATTTGTTGAGCCTTAGATATGGAGCAGATGTTTTGCATACATTACCTCACATAGTCCTCCTAACACTACAAGTACATAGCTCCAATATCATTTTATAACGAGGTTCATGGTCCTCGAGCCAGTAAATAGATCCAGGACTCAAACCAAGATCTCCTCAGCCCAAAACCATGTTCTTTTCCATGGAAGCACACTCTGGCATTTAAAATCGGTTATGTTCTGCAAAGCTCACGTAACTACAACAGCAGCAGTCATTTGACCAGGATTTTACCAAATATCATTGGGTAAAGGAATGAAATTTCTAACGAAGTGTCGTGTTCCACTGCAATTGTTTTTTACCAAACCACCACTCACCAAAAGGCATTTTTAAGTTTACACTTCTCACCAACAATATAGACAGATGTAACGAGAATACAAAACTTGGCAACCTTTTCCATATTTTCTATAGCTTTAGGGGCACTTCAGGGTTTAATCTACTTAACTGAAATTTAATGTCGGTGTTGACTGTTCATAAACTAAACAAATGGCCCAAGTGCCCCTTAATGATTTTCCGTATCATGCTTACACCACCGTCAGGCAAAAATTGCTATTCAATGGAACAGAACCATCTCCCCCACGTGTTAAACTAAGCCAGATTTCTTAACAGACAGAAACTAAGCATTAATGACCCAGTAGATGGCACTAGCTGTGCTGACTACCTTTTTATTCAAGTAGTCCAGCAACTTAGGTCCGAAGTTTGTTTCCTACCAGGGCTATATACATTTGATACTGAAGATTAGAAAAACATAGCAATCTAATCATGATTTCCATGTTACTTGCAGAAAATATTCATTGTAGTTGCCTGTCTGTATAGAACAGGAGATCTTTACGTGGAAGATGAATGGTGGTTTCTGTATTTTCAAAAGTACTTATCAAGTCTTCAACTCAACTACTTTTCAATTTGGGCAGCCTTCTTTCATATAGTAAAGTAGGGAATTGAGGGACAGGAGGAAGGCAGAGGATACGGATAACATGGATTTGCTGAGATGAGCAACAATAAACTCTAAATTTTCAGAAACTTAGGGCAAAAAAAGCATTTTACTTTTATCTAGATAGGCTCAAGTCATGTAACCTCCCTATTAATATCTGATCCTCGCATTGATATATAATTTAGATAATTTTATTTGAACCTTATTCAAAATTTGCAATGCCCACATCCAGAGGCAATACTGAACCTCTTATTCTGCTCAGGGCTATATGCTTTACCCAACAATTCTGCCCTCTGGAGGCACATTCTTTTAAGTACAATTTTTTGTTTTATAATCCAAAACTTCAGCATATATTAGCCTCACAAAGCTAAAAGAAACTGAGAAAAAAATATATATATATAATTATACATATATAATTTCAATACAAAGGGAGATCTCAAGGGCAGGAGGCAGGCAATTCCAGGGTTTCAAGTGCAGATCTCCCAAATGTACACTGATGTTATTCTAGTAATGCAGACCTGTACTTTTAACCACCTGTACTTTTAACAAGTTCCTGGGAAGCCTCATGTAGACGGTTTCTAAATCATTAAGAATTTTACTCAATATCTACTTAATATACAAACCAAGAACCTATGCTGAGAAGCATACATTTTGACGGAGTAGAAGACATAAAACTTACTTGAATTTCTGATTGCAAGTAACATGTTTTAAAAAACATCAATAGCCCTTCAACAGAGGTTGAGACATATTGTGGGGGTGTAATCAGTAGTATGTCAATAAACTCTCAAGAGACCTGTGCTCTTTCATAGGTCAGCAGTGATCATCCAAGCCCACACGTTCTCAAAGCCTGGGGAGCCACAATAAAATTGTGGGTTGTCGACCAAGACCCTCCAAAAGACTTAAAAGAAATGTCTACTAGTCAAACTTCTTAAAATGTTTGTTGTCTTCACATCATGCTGGTTATCTCACAGTAGTAAAAACCTCTTAGTAACATCTTTGGGTCTAATGTTAACATGGAAAAACGTGTGTCATAAACCAGACTTGATTTCCTCTTTTCCTATCTGTGATCTATACTTTGAGAAACATCGATCATTTTAGTTCAGAAACATGGAGTAATTTGGTTACAGTATTTGAATTCCAAACTCAGGCAGTCCCCAGTAAAGCAAACTGTGAGACATTTGGATATAATTTAAATATACCTGAAAAGTAAAATGTTTTTCTAGCTTTTCCCTCAGGGCGTAACACCACACCACTCATAACAGTGCTATTTTCCAAAGGTCGCAATTAGATTTCCTCAGAAGCATACCTGAACCGTTAATCATTACAACTCCTTTGTGAAATATGGGACTGGTTAATTACCCAGTGTAATCACTGGCTGGAACTTCAGCACACTGGTTATCACCCCAGTGGAGGCAGGTTTTCACCTCTACCCCTACCTGTACCCCTCCCTTAATCCCCTCCCTTAATGCCCATACTAGAGAACTGTGATCTTTCTCCACTAGAAATGTTCAGACTTTCACCAGGTAAGGGATAAAACAAAGACAAGAGACAGATCTAAAAAAAAAAAAAAAAAAGTAGTAATAGGGCAAGTAAACTCAGGTTAGAGGAATTTGGGGGCATTCCATGTTGTTACTATTTCATATCATGTTCAGTTTGCTGTTTCTAGAACCCTTTGAAATTCATTAGAAGAACCTGAGTCATTCTCAGCCTAAAACGGCTTGGAGCAAACAGCCAGTATGTTAATGACACCAGAAAAAGTCATTTCAGTAACTAAACTGTTAAGATCTATATGTCCGCAGACTGATGTAAAACTTGTACCTTCTGAGGAAACTTTTTAGGGCCATTTACCTACTTTCCTATACTTTAGAAGTTCTCCTATCATAAATTGTAACTTCAATCTTTTACTAACCTCACATCTATTTGTTTTTAGCATCATTCCCTTGGCATTACTCAACCTAACAAATTAAACATTCATTTAAAATGTTAAATGATAAAAATACAAATAACAAACACTACTACACATATTCAGGTTATCCTCAAGTTAAACTGTCATCAAAGTTAAAATTACAAAGGCTATAGGGACAAAGTATAAAGCACTGGTACACTAGGAAAAACTGAGTGTTTAAATGCCTATGGGAAAGCACACTGTAGCCTTCCCCACTAAATATCATTATCTGGCTTTACGGATTTTTTCTTTCAGTTTCTGTATTAGAGCAACTTCTCCTAGAACCTGCCCAAACAAGAAGGGGCAAGCTGATCTGATGAGACTTTGATCCACTCCAGAACCGTTTTGTAGAAATCATATGGGGGACCCAATTCTGGTGGGGGATATTTTTATACTAAGTGGTTTTTGTTTTCAGTAGGTGTTGTTTAAACTTATTTCAAAGTTGATAGCTGAGAGCACCAGGAAGGAGGAAGGTAGAAAACTTTCTTCCTCTTAACTTCTTCATAAGTGTGTTCCAGTAGGCTGGTAAGGCAAATATTCATTATGGATTGTAACTCACTTTGCTTTGCTTTTGGAGGCTTCCCTTAAGAAAAAAGAAATCTGTTAATAAATGATAAAAACACAGAACAAGGTTACGTTATTGAAGCAAGTGTCAATCACAGAAGTAAAAGCTTAGGTCTTTCTCCGTTTAATCTCAACTTGTTAAACAGGGATCCCCAACGCTAGATCAGTATCAACTCTGGCCTGCTAGGAACAGGAACACCCAGCAGGAGCTAAGTGGCAGGCGAGGGAGCATAACCGAGCTCCGCCTCCTGTCAGATTAGTGGTGGCATTAGATTCTCATAGGAGCATGAACCCTATTGTGAACTGCGTGTGCAAGGGATTCAGGTTGCACGCTCCTTATGCGAATCTAACTAATGACTGATAACCTGAAGTGAAACAGTTTCATCCCAAAACCATTCCCCCCATCCCATGGAAAAACTGTCTTCCAGGAAACTGGTCTCTGGTGCCAAAAAGGTTGGGGACCACTGTGTTAAAGGGTAACAATACTTTCACACTGAATTCTGCACTTTGTTCCTACTGTTGGGGTATAAGATGACATTATTATGTGTCGCAAGTCATTATAATTACTTACATGGAAATCTTAAACAAGTCTAGAAAGGATACTCATACTTACTTGTTTTCATAGTTGTGGAACCTAAGGCTCAGAGACATTTCAAGTGTAATAAAAAAAACTCACCCAACATCACAGGTGAGGAGACAACGAGGCCAGGATTGGAAGCCCAGCATTCCATACCTGACAGTACTTAAATTTTCTAAAACTCCAAAATCTTTTCTTTTAAAATCACCTTTAATGCCACATCCTCCTACAAATAATGTAAAGTGTTGCTCCTATCTTACTTACATAAAACAATCATATACTAATTTGTTTTTTAAAAATTCTAAACATCTACAATTTTAAGAAACATACTCTCTATCCCAATCCTTAGACAACTTCTTCTGAGGTATTCTGCAATGTGAAAATCTTAAGAAAACATTAATCACAAACAAAGCCAAATTATAATCATGAATATGCATATGAATAAAGGAACAAAATTTCTATAATTTTTGTAACCCCAGTTACAAAAGTACTATAGAACACAAATAAACTTGTGGAGATTATTCGGTATTTTGTTTGACCCTTAACACTTTCCACACAGTGCCTAATACATACTGTGTACTGAAATATTTGTTAAACACGCTGAAGTAGGACAAACTGGCACAACTTTTTGTATTCAAATGCTATGGAGTTTTCAGAAAACAAAATCTACTTATTTTGTGATTTGAAGTGGAAAAAAACCAAAGCAACAAATGCAGAGCTAAGTAACCATAAGGTTGACACCATCACTACAACAGTAGTAGTAAAGATGTAATGGCTCTCCACTGTAAGTCATTGAAAGAGCAAAAATTAGATAGGTTTGTTAACATTAACACACGCTTTATTCAAGAGATAATATTCAAAGAGTTAAATCCTAAGAGTTATCCACCCTACAGTAAAAAGGGGAAGTGGGTACCACTTACGACATGTACATAAATTCCACCTTTACATTTCTGAATAAGCTGTAATTGCTTCTTTGATAGAGCCATTTCTTAAAACTTTTGCTAATAAGGCTACATGAACTGTGTTCAGAAACTTTGACAACATGCACACTCACCCCTCTCAAAGTTAGTACCCAGGATTTTCACTCCAGGCTGAGTACCTGTTAAGTAACGAGGACTTAAGACTGCATGTTACTATATAATTCAATTTGACTCACCTCCAGTGTGTTTACAATTTTTTAAAAATAATCAGATCAATGTTTATTATAACGTTATAACTCCCTCAAATTATACTTCAGTATTTAACATGGTAATTGCAAAAAATAAACATTCAAGGCCCCACTTTTAAATTTTCCTCCAATGTAATCCACAAAGTTGATAATACATGTTAGGAGCACTACTCTAAAATAAATGTAGCTTTCTTTTAAAATTACTTGTTGAAATATAGATTACATTCTATTCCAAATTCTGATAAGGAATCTGTTTTTCTGGTAATACAACAAAAATTTGGGATGAGTCAGTCCTTGGAAAATCTTAATGGTAGTCACTCAACAAAGTCAATCATTCTGAGAGCCACAAACACTCAAAAATTACTGCTAGCATTGACAAGTTCTTGTGTTTTTTGATAGTTATTGCTTTAGTTGGCAATATCTGAATACAAGACAAAAGAACATCTCCCATTAAGCCTTATGTTAAATATTACAAAACTTATACAGAAGATAGACTCATAGAGGCTATAAAGCTGATGTAACTCACCCATGAAATGGGTGCAGGTTTTTTAGAGGCTATCCAATAATCTTTTTGCTCTAAAAAATAAATGCCCCTACTTTTCAGTGTTCCCATTCTTCAACAGGAGACTTGAGCAGCTTAACAGTTTTGCTGTAAAAACAAACCATTCTTCTTAACAAACCAAGAATATAAAAGGAAACCCAATAAAGGACATACTTTTCACAGTTAACAATAAATAAAAGTGCAATAAGTGTTCAAGTAGGGCACGTAGTATAAAAACTACACTTGAGTATTTAGCATAGGTCATCTTTTAAAGGCTCTCCGAGGGTCCCTGCCATTACTGATTGTGGTCATCACTGTTTGATTACTAGCGGTTCCTTGTAGTTGTGGATTTATAGGTCCCCGGCCATTGCTTCTGCCAGCATGTGAAAACTGGTGTCCCCTTGATTCAGTGCCAGTGTGAACACCATTTCCTAAAAAAGAATACAAAAATTCATCACTATTTTCACAGGTAGTCTATAGAAGTAGAACTATCTTAAGTGCCAACACGTTATTAATGCTTAAAAATATTAGGTAAAGCACACACTTTTATTTGCATACTGAAAAAAAAACACTCAAGGTGGGCTCTAAGTTTTTCCAAATGTATTGCTATAAATACGTTAACTTGATGCTGTATTAATAGAGAGAAAAAAGCCAACTTGGGCATCAAAATTAGAAATTAATAGAGTAAAAAAATGCATTGCCTACACTATAAAAGGCAAAATAGTGAATATTGGAATTTGGCTCAAATATGATTAATATCTCAAAACAGACAATGTTATTCTAACTTTTTAAAGGCAAAGATGGAGTTTCCCACAATGTGATCAGCTATGCCAAGACATGTAGCCTTCAAGTTAAAACATGAGCTGGCCAGGCTCAGTGGCTCACACCTGTAATCCCAGCACTTTGGGAGGCTGAGGCAGGTGGATCATTTGAGGTCAGGAGTTCAAGACTAGCCTGGCCCATATGGTGAAATCCCATCTCTATTAAAAATACAAAAATTAGCTGGGTGGTAGTGGCGCACATCTGCAATCCCAGCTACTTGGGAGGCTGAGGTAGGAGAATCATTTCAGCCTGGGAGGTGGAGGTTGCGGTGAGCCAAGATCACACCACTACACTGCAGTCTGGGCAACAGAGTGAGACCCTGTCTCAAAAACAAAACAAAACCAAACTTAAGCCATCCTAATGAACTCCAATCACAAAAGACTGACCTTTCCTCATATATTTAAGAAAAAAGACTTCAGAAGACCTTTAACAGGGCTACAGGGATCATAAACATGATGTCTGGGGGTCACGTTAAATGACATTTGAGGGTCATTAGCCTTTAAACGGCTCAGCTCATCTTTTAAAGCAGCAGCTCCTTATACATGAAAAATTAAGGTGAACTATGACTCTAAAGATAAAATGCTTTCAGTGCACCAAAATAACCAGTAATTCTGCATCTACTATAAGTAAGCACTAGATTACAGAAATTTTATAGTAATCAATTTTTAAAAAAGCATGGTATCTCTTCACAGATATCACCAAAACCTAGAATTCTCAATAAATTGGCTTAAGTTTATCGACTTTCTAGAGAATCAGCCCTTTGGAGATTCCCTGTTTACTGGCAGTTCACCTTTATCACTAATTTATGCCTAAAGATGCTGCTTTTCATCTAAATCTTTATAACTCTCTTAATTCTTACACCTGATCACAAATGAAACACACAAACAAAATCTTACCCACTGGTCCAAATGTACCTGTACCCATATTATTATTCGTGGAATTATTCTTCTGTTCACTCTGTGCCGAAAAAAAAGTTTTTAGTTTAACCAAATGAGAATAAAAACACAATTATATTATTACAACATTACTATATCCTTTCTTTTTCAAAGTTTTGGGTTTTTTTTTTTTTAATTAAAATTTTAAAAGATTTTGCCTAGGTCATTCAAGGTTAAAATGTTAAGAAATGTTTCCCAAACCTTTCAGAATTCTGTTACATCCTATTTCCTGATAATTACTTACCACACCACGAAGTGCAAAATGGTACATATATCTAGTAGATGACACCTCAGATATACATCCTCACAAAACATACAATAAAAATTAAGTATTCTTTTAAAAATTCTCATTATACTGAGTATCAACAGGGCTAACCTAGTCACAGAATTGTAACACAGTCAAAATTAGCCTAATCATAAAAGTATACTACACAATTACCCCTTTGTTCTGCTGTCCTCGATAATCTGGGTTGGGTTCACTGAAATTTGGCACTTCTGAATAAACCATACAAAATCTGAAAGAAAATAAAGAACAAATTAAATGACTTCTGAAATAAAGTCATCAACCCTTCTTTATATAACATCTCTAACTTTTAGGAATGAGCTTATGTGTCAAATTAATAGCAACAAACTATCTCTTCATTTACAACAAAAACTTCCCAAACGATTATGTCTCATAAAACATCAAATATTTGACTGTCTACAAGATATATAACATTCTATGTTGTATTTAAATTCTTCTTTAGTGCTGAAAAAAATAAATCACGTCAAAAATCAAGGACACAAAAACAACTCTGTCCTGTTTCTCCACAAAAGCTGATCAAAGGAAAAATAACATGAGAGTGAACCATGTTTAGGGTTCCAGGGTGGTTTCTCCAGCAGTGGTAATGGATTTGCACCGATCCATTCACCCACTCCCATTCAGTCCCTCTTTTGATCGATCACTGTGGATCTGCAAAGATAATCATTTAGGATTAAGAGTGGTTTCTGGCAATTAATAAAAACAGGCTACATAGCCACCAGTTTATCCAAGTGCTTCCTATAAGTTGACCATATAATGTGTACTAACATTACACAGAAGCATTTTATGAGCTCCTCACCATACCAAAGACAAATCAGAATCAGTTTTGGTAAATCCTAGACTGACCCTGACAAAGAGCAGTCATTAAGAAATGAGTGATCTCTAATGGTTTTTCACATAACTGACCCCCATTATTATCAACACCTCTGTATGAATACATGAAGGTCAGGACAGAATCCTGAACCTTTCAGTAACAGACACTAAGACCTTTCAAAACATATCTCTATGAATACTACCCTAAGTGAATTCTAACTTTCCTTCTAACAAAGGCAAAGTGTTAAACATTTCTGATCTTTAAAAGCTAGCATGATCATTTCTTTTCCTTCATTATTAACCACAGGTTCTCCAAATAAGTATCTTATACCCTCAGTGGATAACAGTTTTCCTTTTTTTATTTGGTGCCATTTGTGGCTTCTCTCTTTAAATATCTTCCAATTTGACAGGCATTAAGTAGATGTCTGAGCATTAACCAAACAGAATGGGCTGATGATTTGGCTCACTGCCTATACCATACTTTATGAATACAACCCAATGTCTAGGCTAACATGGAGGCTGAATTACCTTACACCCCTAGAGAGGATGGCTCCTCCAGGTCAGGGTGGAGATCATTACCAGGGTAGTAGTGTATGGAATCTCGCATTGCGGCTGCCTGCACCGCACCTAGACTGTGGATAAATAGAGGACTTCAGTTTTCATTGCTGCAAGTCCTTTTAACATGAGTACATATTCACCCATAACCAAAAAAAAAAGAAAATTTAAACGTATGGCCTGAAACTTGGTGAATCACTAGCTTTGTATTTGGTGAATCACTGTAAGAGAGAATTTACTTCAAATGGCACTTGTGACACCTAAAAAATGAACATTTCTAAAACCTAGAGAAATGCTCCCACTAGGGCTGGTCTCAACTGCAGCTTCTTCTACCGCTCTTTGCCAGGAAAAAACTGACACTTTCAACCACACAAAACAGTACTGACAAGTGTTAAATTTGTACACACGAAGTTATTTTTTCAATTAAGCTACAAAAGACACTCAGTTTACTAGTCAAAAAAGCCAAAGGTTTACAGTTCATACCTACCAATTATTCCGTAGATATTATTTATAATGTATGCAGTTATACAAAATGTATTTTAATACTTACTCCCCAATTTTTTGAAGTTCACCACCCCTTCCAGTATAAAGTGTCAGACATCCTTTCCACATGGATGCATACCTAGAGAGAAAAGAAACATTACTTCTTTAGAAATATATTTATTTTCTTCTATTTAAATCAAGTAAATCGTCACACTATATATTTTTTGTATTAAGGTACAAGTGAGGATCAAGCCCTCTCTATCCACCACAGTAAATCAAATACAATAAATCTAACTTTGATAACTTGCTATTTACAAAAGAATACAAAAATTCTGTTGAATTTTGACATAATTATCTAAATCATAACACACCCTGGAAAATAAGTCTTTTTGCAAAGCAAGCATTATTATACCTGATGATCACATCTTTAGTCAATTAACAAAAAGCTTTTAATTGCAGACATTTAAACAGAAACTATTTTTCAGCCACAGGATATGTAAAATCACCCTAATGTTTCCTTTACAGTCTAGTCAAATAATGATATGTTTTTCCTTCTGCCTCCATAAAAGACATAGGATTCCTAAGCTACCGAAGATCTGGTAGAATTTTAAAGTGCTAAAAAAAAAACACTAAGGTCACAAATCTTTCACCTATCTGCCTTTCCAAACATGCAATTTTTAATACCACACTGGGTTTGTAGTAAACGAGCTGGCAATTGTTTACTCCGAACAACTTTGAAAGCAGATAGCATCGTTAAATAAAATAATCCTAGATAGATAAACGGTAAATTAATATAAAATCAATCCAAGGTTTGGTTCTCAATGGTTCTTTGTACAACTACTATGGTAACTTCTTGACTTTAACTTACGATACAGTTCTCTTAATTTTAATAAGGGTTATTTATTAAAGACACCATTCACCACTCTTAAGTTACACAACGTGTGGCTTAGGAGACAGTGCATTAACATTTCACCTTACTAAAATAAAAATTAATGCATATTTTGAGAAAAAATTTGGTTACAATTAAAATATTTAACATTCACTTTAAGAAAGGAGAACACTGAGGTAAGTTTTCAGGATATTCTGATAAACATGTTGATATTCGAACCAACCATTATTTAGATGTTAGGTATGTTTTTCTTCAAAAGCCATTTTTCTTAGATTCAACCAGAATTTAAGGGCCTTAGAATGGGCCAAACTCCAAGCTGAGTGTGTTATTTTGGTAAATAAGGTATAATTATTCCCATTTCACAGAAGAGGAAGCTGAAGTATGAGGGGTAGTAACTTCTCAAGGTCATACTGAAGTAGTAAAGAGTTTCTTTAGTTTTTAATTTTCGTTTAAACTGTACTCCCAGGTAACTGTTCCCCTTAAAATTCTATAGATACCTAATAATAAGTTTAATTTTCCAATAATTTTTCTGATGGAAACACCTATGACTGTCACTACAGAACATGAAATACTTGAAATAAGATGCTGTTTTTAGCATAAAAAATACTTTTAATCATTGGGTGAAAAATATTTGGGGAGCCAAAAACTCCAGTTACAATAATCAATCCTCACCATATTTCCCTAAGTAGGAATTCTCTTTTGTTTTTTAAAGATGTGGAAGTTTAAAAAACATAGTTACTGTCATGAGTCAGTGTTATGAGAAGAAAATGTCTAAGTCCTGACTCTCACTTCCTGCTCTGATGACACTTTACCTCACTTCCTGAAGATGTTGTAAGCCTGTAAGGTAACCTCAAGGAGCTCTAAACTCCTACTCAGTGCTTTCCAATACTTTTAAGATTCTACTTATTAGGCCAACATCAATCTCCACCACTTTCCCTGCAGTTATGATAAATTATTACAATTTTATTGATCTCAAAAGCTTCCAAATTTTGTTTCCAAGATCCTTTCCTGACCTTTTATCTTCCTACGATAAAAATTCGGTAAATTTCTACACGCAATCTACTTTTTTTAAAAAAAGTTGTACTATTTTTCAAAGCCACCAATCTGCCAACTGACTCTTTTGGATAAAGGTATTGCGGATGTCTTTCTGCCAAACATTTTCTGTGTATCCCTTTGGTTTTTGAACAACATCCACCTTACAACAGAAGACACAAGAAATCATTTTGGAGAATGAGCCTTCCAGATACTGTAAAGTTTCCTTCTTTTTCCAAGTACAAATTTGACATATTACAGAAAATGCTAAATCCTTTACCTATAATTTTATGTCCACATTGTCTAAATAACATAAGTAAAATGTTGGCCAGGATTTCAAGTCATTAAAAATGGAGGAGGGGTGGGAAACAACTGGGTGGCAACTATACTAAAGAAAACAACTTATAAAAAAGAAAAAATATGGACTATATCAGTCTCCTAAAAAGACTCATTGACTCTGAATAGAATTAAAACTCTATGCCGGGCGTGGTGGCTCACGCCTGTAATCCCAGCACTTTGGAAGGTGGGGGCGGGCGAATCACCTGAGGTCAGCAGTTGGAGACCAGCCTGGGCAACACGCTGAAACCCCGTCTCTACTAAAAATACAAAACTTAGCTGGGCGTGGTGGCACACGCCTGTAGTCCCAACTACTTGGGAGGGAGGCTGAGGCACGAGAATCTCTTGAACCCGGGAGACAGAGGGTGCAGTGAGGAGAGATCCCGCCACTGCACTCCAGCCTGGCGAAAGAGCGAGACTCCATCTCAAGAAAAAAAAAAAAATTAAAAATCTACTTAACCTATAAACCGGGGTGTAGGCGCGTATTTCCCAGCTGAAACTGACTGCCTTTTACCGCAAAGGTGTGTTACATCCTAGCGCTGCCCACCAACCAAAGTTAACACCAAAGGGTCTCAAAACTCCTCAGAGTGGCCCACAGAAAAGGCGGGGGATTTCAGGGCTTGCCAAGATCCCGGGAGCCGGCCAATCCCGATTCTGCAGACTGTTACGTCCCCGACTTTTTTGCACACCTACCCTCTAGTCAACCGAATAATATCCCCTGGCTGTATGAGACCTCCGATCTCATCCCACACGGAAATAGTGATGCTGCCCGTTTTATCTGCTACTTTGCACGATCTCACTTCATGGCCGTCTTTGGTTTTGGTCACGCGTCCTGTGAGGATTTAAAAATCAAAGGGGGGGGGGTGTTAGATAATGAGGACACCCAGAAAGGATAAGTCCTCCTCTGGTATTTTAATACATCTGGAAGTTGGAAAGTGACCAAGCCCAGGGCTCCCGCCTCAGGTAGGATCCGATCTCCGGCGGAGGCCACTGGAGCCACGTGGGTGGGGGAGGGGAAGGAGGGGGAGGGGAGCCCCGGGCGCGCAGCTGCGGCGCCCCTGTCTCCCGCCCCGGGACGCACAGCGGACGGTGGAGTGGGCTGCAAACCCCACTTACCTATCTCCAGGACAATAAAGACGACATTTAAGTTTTTCAGTCCGGGCTTAATATCTCTTATAAAAATAAGTGGGTCGTTGACCCTATTCATATTGGGGCAGGTGCGGCTACGGCTGCGGAGACGCGAGTGGGCAGGGCGGGGTCAAAGCTTCCCACCCTCCCGGGACAGGGGCGAGCGCAGAGGGGCGACCTTGGGCAGGGGTGGCGACAGAAGGGGCAGAAAGCGGTTAGTCAGGGACCGGGGAAACCAGCCCGGACAGCACTGAGCCTAAAAAAAGAAAAAGGGAAGAAAAAAAAAGGGCTCACAAGTTCTGAAGAAAAAAAGGCGAACCACTCCGCACACCAACCCCGCTCCCAACCGGGCAACAGGACGGCAAGCGTGCTAACTGCCCCGTTCTTTAGATAAAAGGAAAAAAAAACCGCAGTGAGGGGACACTTCTGCCCTGAGTCCCGCTCACTCACACCGGCGCGCGCCCAGCCTGTCCCGGGCTCCGGGAAGGAACGAGTGGTGACAGCGAAACGGGAGCGGAGACAGAACACCGCACGCCCAGCGTCCCAAACAGCGACTGATGAACACTCCCCCGCGCCGGCAGGACCCTCGGTCCGCCCCGCCCCTTTGTGACGTCACGCTGCGTCGGCACGCCCGCCGCCACGCCCGCCTGGTGCGGGGGAGGGGGAGTGAAGGGGCGGGACCCAGCCTCAGCTGCCCGCAGAGCTTCCCTCGCTCCTCTCCGGGGGCTGTCAGTGCGGGCTCCGCCCCCTCGTCCTTCCAATCGCTCTCGGCCCCTCCTCCCCCGCCCGCCCGCTCTCCGCCCACTTCAGCTGTCGCTGCGCAGTGGCAGTTCTGTGCCGCCTGGCTTTCGTGCTGCGGTCTTCTGCCGCTGACTGTCCGACTTTCGGGTTTTCTTGCCTTTTTTCTCTCAGAGTTGAGCCCCTACCCGGGCCGTTTAGTCCCTGGGTCACGAGGAACGGTGGAGTTTAGAACCTGTGAGTACGTTAGATAGTTCGCAGTCGAGTAAGAACAGGGTTCGGGCAAGGGCGGCTGGTCCGGGACCACGGGAAAACAGGCTGGGATGGTGATAAGGTCAGTGGCTACAAGGCTGGAAGTTTAGCACCAGAAGGGAATTTGGAGATCAATTCAACCGCCTCATTTCAGGTATACTTAAATTGAAACTCAGAAAGGTGAGGTAATTTGCAGACGGTCACCCAGCAACCCCTGAGCAGGCAGGACTGCAACACAAATGTCGGACGTGGCCTTCCACTGTGTAATACTAAGCAAATAGACACGTAAATTCCTTTGTAGACTTCTCATCTTTCCTTACCCCCTGCCTCTCATATTACACACCTTCCCCATTTTGCTTTTCTTCTTTTACTTTGCACTTGTTTTTGTACATCTAAAAGGAATTAATTATTCAACAGCAGTGGGAACCCTTGAAACATAATCTGGGGGAAAAAAATCAATAAAGTTTTCTTTATGTCACGTAGTGAAAAGAGCATGTGCTTTAGAGACAAACCTGGGCTCCAGTTATTTACTTGTGAGACCTTTAGGTCAATTGGCTTTTATTGCAGCTTTTTAACCATAATAAAATGGGGATCCCTGCCTCGCAGAAGGTTGATTAAATGGATCATAAATTGTCCAACT
Organism: Colobus angolensis palliatus; assembly: GCF_000951035.1. Taxonomy (NCBI): domain Eukaryota; kingdom Metazoa; phylum Chordata; class Mammalia; order Primates; family Cercopithecidae; genus Colobus; species Colobus angolensis. Next base: position 1,670,937 of record NW_012114633.1, read on the forward strand.
AGTGCCTAGCAAATAGTACATACTCAGTATTTTCCCCTTTTTAATCCCCGTTTTACAGGCGATGGGACTCACCAGAGACCAGATAGCTAGAGAATGGCTGAACTGGGTTTTAAATCTAGTCAATCTTGAGCCCAGAGCCCTCCAGCCTAAAGGTAATGTATAGACTTAACTTGCAGTGGTGTAATTATAAGAGTCAAAAACAGACTGAAGAAATAAAATATCCGGATAAAGTAGTGGGGCATTAAAGAATCATCTAGTTAACTCATGGTGGTGGTAACAGAAATGTTGGGAAACATGTCAGAAGCCTTAATTTTTTCCCTATTTTTATGAGTATTTTTAGATCAACCACCACTTCCCAAATATTTGCAAACAAGCAGGATAGATATTATAGCCCTAGAAAGAGTTGCAAAAATTGTCACAACATTAGCAAGAGAGTCAAGGCATTTTTAAGGAAACAGAAGCTTCCATTTCATGAACGAATAAAGCCCAAGGTGCCAAAGACACTGATGTCATACTGGAAAGTGGTGTAAAATAAAATTATGAGCATGATTTCAACATCAAATAAAACAAATGATGAAACATGCCAGTTAATGGCAGAACCAGTGTCCAACCTCATTCCCAATCCAGATGAGAAGCTCTGATTCTACCATGGTTATCTGGCAGGACTTGACACTTCAATTGGATTGTACTCAAAGCTGTTTTTTCTTACACAGGCAAAATATTCTCACAGAAGCAATATTTAAGGCAGAGCTCTCTTCTTCTTTTTTTTTTTTTCTTTTTTAATGAGGTTTGACAAGATCTTCAAGAGAGGAGGGAATGGGGACAATCTCATGACACTTCAATTGGATTGTACTCAAAGCTGTTTTTTCTTACACAGGCAAAATATTCTCACAGAAGCAATATTTAAGGCAGAGCTCTCTTCTTCTTTTTTTTTTTTTTTTCTTTTTTGAGGTTTGACAAGATCTTCAAGAGATTAAGAATAGACAGGAAACCAATTAAGAATGTTAAGAGTTATGGCCAAGAGTTTGGATAAAGAAAGTTTGCCACTCAACTCTCAATCATTTGCCCCCAGAAAAGGGATTAGGTTGGGCTGTTCAGACTAATTGTATGGACATTTTATAAAAAGGAATCAGAAGCAGAAAATCAAGCACCACAGAAGCAGAAGCTAGTGCTCCAAGCTGTGGCTCCGCCCTTCCCTTCCTCCACAGGAGAGAACTCAGCTGAACATCTACTTCCTTCCCTACCAACTCAGCAGTTCTCAGAAAGGAAATGGCAACCATATGCTTTCTCATTAACCAAAACGAAAGGCAGCTTTGAGAAACAAGATGGTCTGGACAATACAGAAACCCTTCAGCCCAGGCTAGTTGGTTTCAGCTACCGTTAAATCACTCCCAAAGGTGTGGTTAATAAAAGAAAAAGGAGAGGTCAAGAAGAACAATTATTGCTATGCAGGTATCTTATATTACCATTCAGTGAAATAGATCTACCACTCAGTCTACTCATTTAGGTCATAATGATTATATTACTCATTCTTTAATACATACACAAGATTACTTCACGGTCTTCTTTTCTCTAAGGCTGTTGTTCTTCAAGCCTCCATTTTTCACAGCCTAAACATAAGTTTACTCTGAAATAATGGACTCTTCCACTTTATGCCCATAACCTCAACACCACGTTTTAGTGTAAAGATGCTTGCGAGATCCACTATAATACAGAAAGGCATCCATTAGGATCCTGCACATGGAAGGTTCTGTTATCTGGGTCCTCACTGATAAAGGTTTTGTTGTAAATTTTACCCAGCGCTCAGTACTCATGCTCACTCACAGGTTTTGGTTTCTGGAATTACTAAAATTATTTTCACTTTGTTTGCACTATCCATCTATTTAAAACTATTACAACATCAATGAAACAGTTGTTTGTACCAAGTACTGTTTGATTATAAATATCTTGTATAGTGAAACTTAACAGTTTTTAAAATTGACAAGAACCACAGTGTGCTCACTCACCATACGGATATAATCTACTTTGTAACATAATTAGCAACTCAAAAAAAAAAAAACACAAATGGTCTTTTCTTAATTTTCCTAAAACAATTTAACCAAAAGACTCAGAAGTAATGTTTAGTAATGATTGCAGCAGTAGCCACATAAATCATTCATATAGTGATAAATGCTAATACACTGAGCATTTGCTATGGGCCAGGCATTTTACACTTATAAGCAGTTTACACTTTTTTGGGTTTTGTTTTTGTTTTAGAGACAAGGTCTTACTCTGTCACCCACCCAGACTGGAGGCAGTGGCTGCACATAGCTCACTGTAATCTGGAACTTCTCAGCTAAAGTGATCCTCCAGGTTCAGCCTCCCAAGTAGCTGGAACTACAGGTGTGCACCACCACGCCTTAGCTAATTGTTTTATTTTGTGTAGAGATGGAATCACACTGTGTTGCCCAGGCTGGTCTCAAACTCCTGGGCTCATGCAGTCCTCCCATCTCAGTCTCCCAAAGTGCTGGGATTACAGGTATGAGCCACCAGGCATGATCTGATGCACACTTTTTGATGTGTTACTTATGTAAAGTAATTGATCTCATTTTATAATAAGTTATGGAGCTTGCTTTTCAAAATACCTGCCTGTTACATGTAATAACTTTTTCTACAAAACAGGTTATTTGCCCTAAAAAGTACGTAACTTTGTTTATCTAAATGGGTAACTGGATTTTTCAAAGGCTTTCTAATTCACAGTGATAAGTGCAGTGAACATGTTATCTGATCCCCCAAATCTGATTGTGTGGGGATTGTGAAATCTACTTGTGAGGAATAAATCTGTAGTTTCCCTTGGGAAGAAATGCATCCCTAAATGGGTTAATTCAACTCAGCCACATTATCTTTATTATTATTGTTATTATTATTTGAGACAGGGTCTTGTTGTCACCCAGGCTGGAATGCAGAGGTGCAATCACAATTCACTATAGCCTCGACTTCCCAGGCTCAAGCAATCCTCCTGCCTCAGCCTCCCATATAGCTGAGACTGCAGGCACATGCCACCACACTCAGCTGATTATTTTTATTTTTTATTTTTTAGTAGAGACCAGGTCTCACCGTGTTGCCCAGGCTGGTCTCAAACTCCTGGGCTCAAGCAATCCTCCTGCCTTGGACTCCCAAAGTTCTGGTATTACAGGCATGAACCACTGTGCCCAGCATCTTTTTAATGACATTTAATGATAGAGTAAACAACTTTGGCTTCTGTGTTCTAAAAGGCTTTTCAAATGTATCATACCTCAAATAGCTACCTGGATTTATTGTTTATTCAGGTTAAGAAACAATATTATTAGCAAATAAACTAACTGAAGACTGATGGGACAACATACAGTGCCAAGATGCTTCAAAAAGAGTTGCTTCCTACTGTTTTTTGATGTTTCCCCATGTCCTATGAATAAAATGAGTAAATAAATAACAGTTTTTAAAAACCCAGCTGGCCCAGTTGCAGAGCTCTGTTCCTTAACAGGCCCTACAAGGAGTTTGTGACAGTATGTGTAGGAAATTAATATCATGCCTGACATGTTGGAGTAGAAGGCTTGGTGTCTCTTTTTAGAATTCTGACTTACTATTGTGGTTTCTTTGTAATAAAGATGGATATCTTTTCTTATTTTGGAGCATTATCAAGCTTATATACATGCACACAAACATGTGCCAGTAAGTCACCAGGAAGAAACAGTAAATGCTTTCAAACAAACCCCTAATTAAGAGTATTACCCATAGGAGCATAGCATATCCCAGTTCGAAGGATGCTTACAGGTAATGGACGCTAACCCTTTCACATTGTGTACAAAAAAATACAAGCCCAGAGATGTTAACAAGGTTACCACCTAGAGCCCCTAATGAACTAATGGATCTCAGTAACCTCACCAAAGGCTGCTAATAATCACAGAAAGAGAGACAACCAGTCCAAAACAAATCAATATCTCCCAAGGTGGGACTTGGTCATCAACATATTTTTTTTTCTCCTTTT